>NC_069674.1:14466437-14769467 GCF_023699985.2 Odocoileus virginianus
TTAATCAGTGCTTTTGTTTTTTCTCCAAAAGTTTTTTGTCTGCCTTAAAATTATTAAGATAGTCTCCTGTGCTTTCTTTTAAAAGCTTTAAGAGTCTGGGCTTTATTTTAGGTCTATTGTCCATGCAATGATTTAAAAACATTTTAAATGACAATGTCTTAATCCCTGAAGGATTTGTGAGGAAAAGAATTCCTCCCAGTGCCTTCCTTTTGAAAGAAAAACCTCCTGATCTGGAAAATGAAATGGCCATAACCTTTTACTATTGAAAGAGTTGATTTCCACACAATTCCAATATGCAACATTCCCATATGCTCAAATTTTTCATTAGAACTATTTGTGCAACTACAAACAAGCTATCTATCTTGTCCAGCACAGCTGGTGCTTAAAGTCTTTGATCAATAGACAGACAAATGGGACTCTAAACTGTAACAAAGCTTAAGAAAAAATAATTTTTTGAAACATAAAAGGAAAAGGAAGATAAGACTAAAAGTGTGTAGGGGGAAGAGGAGGCAGAATGACAGCAAATGTGAAAATAGGAAAAGCAGAAATTAGACGTGATGTGTTAATTATTCTTTATGCTATTATAAAATGCACTGTTTCTTCGGAACCATCATAGGTGCAAAGTCAAAACATGTTTACAGACAAATGTTAAACATAACAAGAAACATGGGGTGCACCCATTTGGCAAGAGCTGAGCCTCTGTTTTCAGTCTTCATCATCCGGAGGGATACCCAATTCCTCATCCGTCCACTGGGAAGGGTCGGGATAAGGAAAGTGACCCTAAGGACAACCAATTTAAAAAAAAGTTCAGGAATCTATACTTCACAAAACTATTAATAATCTATACTCCATACAGTTGATTAAATTTTAAAAGAAATCTTGGGGAGGAAAGTGATTTAAATAATAAACAATCCTTGATATACCCCAGGAGCAAATTCTATTACACTTCAACCATCTGATGGTCCAACTATTCTTCAATATGTTCAGAATGCGCCGCGGCCTGAATTTGAGAAGCTTGGCCATTTTGGAGCTTCCGCCTGAGCCGCCATTTGAGTATGAGTTTTGGATGGAAGGGAAGGGAAACGGAGACAACAGATTTCTGACACCCCACGTCACAACAGTCCCTGAATTGTTGTAAATCCTTTGACAACAGTGTTGTCTTGACTCCCTGACAAAACACTGTCTCAAACTGTCCTGTCGTTCCTGCTGGGACACCTGGGAGCCTCGGGTGGACTCATTCCGCTTTGATCCTGATCTAGGGCGTGTCATCGTCTCCTGCCAGACAGCCACACACAGACCTAACAGCTGACCCACAGTGAGACAAAGGTGTCTCTGTGCTGCCAGTTCACAGACACCAGGCGGCTTCTTTCTGGGGGACAAGGGCACAGAAATTCTAAGAGAAGTGGGACGCCAATCAACCTGATGCTTCTAGAACTCACTGTGTAAATCTGATTTTTCCCTATCCTTAAAAAAAAGTAACTAAATTTACTGAAATTTGAAGTATTCTGGATCAATAAGCACGGATTTCAATGGCCTAAAAGTGTAATTTCCTAGAGAATGGCATCTGTGCAAATATGATTAAAAGCTCATATGAGGCCAGTTACATGTTAGAAAGTCACCAGTAATTAATTTCCCTGCTTCAGGTGAATTAGCTCATATCCATTCCACCTCAACCTGCTGCCTTGGGCCTCTACACAGACTAGATGACATGTATCATTTAAAGGCATTTAAGGGTGAAACTTAACCTGCCGATGACCCCCTACCCAGCTTGGAAGGTAAGAGAATTAGCTTCTGTAGTCTCCCTTCCAGATACGGCCACCAATTGGCAACTGTAAGACACACAGTGCTACGTGTATATCCTTGGGTGGAAAAGGTCAGAGATGATAATGTTTCCTAAAATAAAAAGATCCCTGCATATACATAAGGACAACATACCTCCAGATAGATGAACAGGCTACAAACAGAAAAACAATCTAAGCTGTTAACAGATCTTCCCTCCCCACACCCAAAGAAGGACAGGGACTACTCTCCTGCACTTACCAGCACAGCATCTGAGTCGTGCCAGAAGCGCCAGAGAATCCAGAACCACATGGTCGCACTGAAGAACTCAGCCTGGATCACCTGGGATCTGGTCAGCTGCGGGAACTGTCTGTACCGAGGCTCGATGTGCACACCTCCGCCAGCTCTACATGACAAAACGGATGTGTGAAGCAGCTTGCTTTGTCTTCGAGCTCATCTAAAACTCTATGAGTTACAGCCAGAAACTAAACCTTTCTTTCTTTCCTCCAACACACACAAAAAAAACAGAATGATAATGGTCCCTCAAAATACTCCACTTGCATAAGCTTGCTGTAAACGTGTGCAGCGGCAAAAACTGGCCTGAATGAGAGGCTAATTATGATGTTCATTGAGTGAATATCCATACATTTTACACCAGATACGAATGTGCTGATTAGCGGGGTACTGGCCCCACATGGTTGTTAAAGGATCATGAATCTGCAGTAGGTCATTAGCTTATCCAGTGAAACAAATCAGCAAATTTTGTTCTGGAGAGCCATCTGTCTCCAAGACAAATTATGTCTTCCAAGACAAATTATGTATTAGTAACACAATCGTTATTAAAAGACCACTTTATGGAAAAGAAAACTTAGATCCTTTTTAATAAGGCAACAGCACTGAACAAAGAAACTTAAACAGTAAGTTTGAACAGGTTTTTCTGGTTTTTGTTTTTTCATTTAGATACTGTTGACAAGGTGTGGGATACCATCCATAGGACTCTACTCATTTTATTTTGTTGGATTATTATTATAGCTTGAATCTAACATAAATAATGTAAGTTGTACTTAATGGGGCTACTTTCAAGTCCTTTTCAGCAGCTATACATATACTATTACATAGAAATGGATATTGAATTTCAAAGAACGTTTCTATATAAAACATGTTCACAAATTTCATTCCAGGTAAGAATCAGCTTATAAAACAATGTTCCCTTTTGTTTGACACAGAAATGAGTATCTGTACAAAAACTTCAGTAAAATTACTTCAAAATGCACTACAGTTGTGTGAACATTAATACTTCCATGGTTCTTGATACTTATTACCTAGTACCCTTTTTATTCTCTTCTACTCTAAAAGATTACTAATATTATTTACAGTGTCTTATCACCTGTCAGACACCACACCAAGCACTTTATATATTATCATTTAATTTTCAAAACAACCTGATGAGATAGATCTATGGTTATCAGTGTTTACAAATGAGGACACTGGAGTATTACTGTTTGATGGCAAAGCGCAAGCTCTTAAATACTGCCCACAAACAACATTAATTCCATATTTATGTAAGTATCTATCAACATTTTTATTTGAAAGGTTCTATATAAAATATTAATAGTAATTAGCTATGGACGGTATAAGAAATGGGTTTTATTCTTTCTGCATGCATGTGTGTATTCATGTAAGTATGTATCCTTTTTTACAGTGACCATATATTACTTTTTTTTTCAAACATTTATTAAAGCCAGCTTCTAAACTTTAGTCAGTTTTTAGGTACTCTTTTACTAACATATAGTACTAATTTTTTGCTGAGAATATGATATTACATTTGTATGGAACTTTACAGATTACAAAGTGCTTCCATGTGCATTTATTGTTCAAGCCACCAACAACCCTCTGCACGACATGTTACTTTTAAAAGCTTCTGTCAAGCATCACTACTTTACCCTGAATTTATCAGACTGTTTCTGTATGCCAATTTTATTTGACAGTACCTATGCAGGAGCTATCTGTGCACACAGATACTACATTATATAAACAAACCATGGGGGTGGGAATTCAATATGTTAACAACAGGCTTCCTCTTTGATAGGTTTTAGATACAATCTAGTAGTAAGTGCCCATCAGTTAAACTCATTTAAAATAAGTTTTGAAAATTATAGTTTAAACCCCTTCCCAGGAACTCTCCGTATTTCATTATTGTGAGAGTTACATCTTGTTTTAACTATGAAATAAGTGGGTCATTGACTGCAAGGTATAAATCTTTTTGAACGAAGATTTGAAACACTGCAATTAGAGAAAGGATGGATGACATAATGATTGCCATGATTAAAAAATATAAAGAGTCGACAAACATCTAATTTTATGCTCCGAGAGGTTGTTAACTGCACTAAGGCAAACTAGATAGGCCTGAACATCCCTCCAAATAGAAACTACGACAGCAGATTAATTTTTTTTTTAACTTTTAATGTCATTAAATCTTGGTATGGAAGTACCAAGAGCGCAGCAGAGAGGGACACCCCCTCGTCTTCCCATGCAGGCTCAAAGGCTGCTGTTGGTGGCTCTCGATCTCTGTCCTTCTCAGGTCACACATGCCTTTTCCTTCTCTCCATCCTACGTCTGTCCCAGTTCCATATTCATAACAGACACGTGGCTTTAAGCAAGTCACTGTTTTCATTTAGCTGGGTCTCAGTTCCCTAATAACAACAGCTATTTATACAATATTTGTCTGGTCTTTATAAGGCACCAGCAAATCTGGTAAAAACACTTCAGAGATTTGTTATTCATTTACTTCCCTGGAAGTCAACATTATTATCCCAATTAAACTGGTGAGAAAACTAAGTTCTTAAGAGATCATGAAACTTTTCCAAGATGATACAGCAAGAGCGTGGCAGAGGTGAGATCTGAATAGTCTGGGGGCAGAATCCTGCTTTTAAACCACCCTCTGCAATGCCTCTTGGTAAAGTGTGGACCGTGGTCGGAAAGGCCTGGAACATCACCTGAAAAAATCCAGGGTACTGTTTTCATTCCTGCTCTTACTGGATCTCTCTGCACTCCCAGCGTGCTTTTGGTAGACCTGCCCTCCCTTGGCATCAGCACTGGACTCTCCCGTGGGTTTCTCCCGCTACATCATGGGTGACTCTGCTTTTGCTCACTCTCTTAAATTCTGGTATTGCAAAGGTAAACTCTAAAGGATACTATGGGCTTTGGGTGACAATAATCTGTCAAGGTACCCTCAGGTGGGGGATGCTGATAATGGAGCAAGCTATGCACGTGTGGCTTGGGGGGTTTATGGCAAATCTCTGTACCTTCCTCTCAATTTTTGTTTTGGAAACAGAAAACTGTTCTACAAAATATCTTTAAAAAGAAAACTTCCGACATTGCCCAAGCATCCACTTTTGGCTCTCTTCCCACCCTTCCCCACTCCATTCTCGTGCCTTGGAGCACTTATTCTCCACTCTGCAACCATAGTAATTTTTTAGAATTAAAATGTGGCCACGTGGCATCTGATTAAAACGACCGATCAGCGTCTCTGTTGGAAATCAGGCAGGCCTGTGTGTCTTAGTCGGTCAGTCGTGTCCGACTCTTTGTGACGCCCATGAACCGTAGCCCGCCAGGCTCCTCCGTCCAGAGGATTCTCCGGGCAAGAATACTAGAGTGGGTTGCCGTTCCCTTCTCCGGGGGAATCTTCCTGATCCAGGGATCGAACTCGGGTCTCCCGCATTGCGGACAGATCCTTTACTGTCTGAGCCACCAGGGAAACTAGCACAAAGCCACGCACAAGGAGCCTCTACCATTCTTTCCCTACGACCCGAGGTCTCCGGCCTCACCTTGCCTCGAGCTTGAAGCTTCAAACTATCCTGTACAGGTGACTCCCTCTGCGTGACGCCCTCGCCTCCTCAGTTCCTGTCCTTGCTTCCAGATTAACTCCAACTGTCTCCAACTGTTCAACTGATCAGCTTCCAGGGGGCAGCCTCCCTCTGGGGCCGGGACCTTCAGATACACACCTCTATCGGCTCCCCCGGGCCCGGCGTCGCGCCGTCAGACTACAAGTCCCAGCATACCTCAGGGGTGGAGGCCGCCGCAGACCAGGATAAGCCCCTGAGGCTTGGCGTCAAGGTGAGGGCGTCCCGAAGGCTAGTGCCTTCCTGTAGAAGCGGGCGAAGCCCCAACCCCAGGCAATACTCACCGACGGACGCCACCGGCTCCAGCGGCCCGCGCGCAGCGGCCTCTGAAGAGGTGGCCTCCAACGTGAGCGAAAGGCGACAGTCGCTTCAGAGCCGACATCCCAACCATCGTTAGATCGGCCGTTGCCCAGGCCGCACCGCCGCCGCACGTCCTTCCGCTGGCACCCGGCCGGTGACGTCACAGCGTCGGCCCGTCCCTCTCCCTGTGACGTAGGGAGGGGCGGGGAAGCGGTAGTTACCGCCCGGAAGGAGCATGCCAGTCCCTTCCCAGAGGTGAGGGCGTCCGGGGCCGCCGCTTGAGCGCGTGGTTCGCTCTGAGCCACCAGACTGGGCGTCGCTTTGTGGGCCTGGTGGCGCCCTGACGAAAGGTCAGGGGTGTAGACGGCCCTGGCGGAGCCCGCGGATGGGCGCTCCGCTCCTCGGCACTCCGCTCCTGGAGCCCCTCGTTGCTAAGCGGACACTGAGAAACAACGCTAACACAGCTCGCTCTTTGCTACGGGTGCTGATCTAGGCGCTGTTACCCCACCCGGACCCGCCCCTCTGCCTGCTCCTCCCGAATTAAGTACCCTTCCAGACCCTCCTAGGGTGCCAAATCCATTCTGAACCAGCCTGTCCTTCCCAAAGCTAGTCCATTGTATTCCTCCCCTGCAAAGGCTCCACGATTTCTTTAAAGCTTTCATCGTTATACGGTTGTTCTGCAAACCTGAGCTTGATAACCAACCCGCAGCCCGTGCTTTCTCAAATGTCAGCACCTAGACTGGAGGTATCAGAATCCCCTGAGGAGTCCTACCGCAGCTATTATGTGTGCAGTAGGGCCAAGGAATCTGAATTTTAGCAGGCCCCCAATATACGCGGTGCTCCCGATCCCTGGATCCTGAGCCAGCCCTGAATTCTTGGCATTTGTCTCTTAATAGTGCCTTCTATTAAGTCCTGGATGAACTCCAAACTTCCCAAACTTTGGGGAGCTGAAGAACCCCTTTCTCCAGCCTTGAGAACCCCAGCTCCAAAATTCTTAGTGTCCCCACTTATGTGTTATAGTTTTCCTAAGAATTCTCGATTTTTATAAACTTAACCTGTCAGCCTCACACCTTGGAGATTTCGACTTGAAATGGATCACCTGCCAAGCACTGAAGACTTCACACTGAGTGATAAGCATGAAAAATTGGGAATTTATGGAGAGACACATAGAACTGAATTTAGGGATTTGAGTGTACTGAATATAACTGACACTCCTCCCGTGGCAAGATATGGGCCTCCATGTGCCCAGTAGCTAGGAACCTCTCTCCCTGGAGAAAGGCTTCCTCCGGGAGACAGTGAAGGACAGGGAAGCCTGAAGTGCTGCAGTCCAAGGGATCGAAAAGAGTCAGACACGACTTAGCAAACAAACAACATACCTTTCTGCAGAACTTACTGATTGACCCTCTGGCCCTGTAGAACTCATGCCCCTCCCCACATCCACCTGCTATCCCTCCCCACCCCTACCTTCTCCTGTCCTCCTAACTTCTAAGTATATAAACTGTAGGAAAGAATGTACTGTGTTCTGGGTGCAAGTTGACTTTCCAGCTGATATGCAATAGTGTGGCTTTCTCTGGGCTACCATTCACTACTTACCTTTCCTAGTACATGTACAAACCACTAAGAGATATTCATGAATGGGGAGAGCAGGGTCTTCCATCCTTCCGAAGAGAGCTCTCTGCCCATATTATAGCGCTGCCTGCCTTGCTACTAGGAAAGAACAATGCTGTGATTCCTAGGCCACAAAAAAAAAAAAAAAAAAAAAAAAACCCAGCTTAAACAAAAGCACTCCATAGAACTTGATAGTGTGAAGATCTGGAGTTCAGCCTCAGCTCTACCAAATGATTAGCTCTGTCCATTTGGACAAGTCACTTCTCCAGGTCTCAGTGCCCTTCATCATCCATTCAAGAGAGTACCTGGCCCACAGCATGTACTCAGCAATTTTTTATTACTTTGTCAATATTTTCCTGGCTGCAAAAGCTTTTCAGGTAAACTGAAATTCACTTACCCACCCCCCACCCATCTTTCTTGCTCAATTACAAAATAAAAACTTTTAACTTTAATGCTGGCTTGTATTTAAAACAATATTGTTCTATAGACCATTTGTGGGGTCCTTAGCTCTAATATTTTGAATCACTAATTGTGATTTTTTTACTATGAAAAGTTTAGGGTCCCAATCAGTACACTATTTTGACTGTGTAACAGCAATGCGTGTTTGTGTTGCAGACATGTTCTAAAAATTCCAAGGGCAAATATCTCTGACTGCCTTTTGCAGGTTGCACAATGGCCTTCTTTTTGATTCTCAGAAAAGCAAACTGAATGAATGCATCTTAGAAGGTGAGGGAAAGGATAACAAGCCCTGACACTGTTCTTAGCTTTGACAAGCAAATCAGTTCCCCAGTCAAATTTTAACAAACTGTGAGGACAGACTCTAAATAGCCTAACTTATAGCATCTAACCCCAAATCAAAAATATATCCTGTAACTGGAAATTGAGAACACAGCAGGGTAATGAGGAAGGGGAAAAAAAAACTTGTTCACACGACTTCATTTTATTTAATTTTCTACTTTTGGTTTTGTTTTGTTTTGTTTTTCCCCTGCACTGTATGTCTCTTGGAATCTTACTTTTGCAACCAGGGATTAAACATGGACCGTAGCAGTGAAAGCACTGAGTCTTAACCACTGACTGCCAGGGAATTCCCTAATTTTCTATGTTTAAAGGTTGCTTGATCACCGTTTCCCTCTAAGTCTCCGAAAGAAGAAAGGAACTTATCTTTCCAGCAGTTTTAACACAGAAATGAACCTTGTTCTTTCTACTTTGGAGGGACTAAACTGGGATCTCCCTTCCAAGTGATGCCCCACTGCCCCTTTATCTACTTACACCCAAGAAGTAGCATTTTCTCCTTATGAAGATGAATGTATAAATCAAGTTTAGCCTTTTTTAAGATGCTTATTTTAAAAATCAGCAAATTACCTATATTAAAGCCAAGCACAGCCATTAAGAGCCATTTTGCTCTTCAGTTCAGCCTGTATTCATTTTCTGTTGCTGCTGTAACAGCTCCTGAGCTACTGAGGCCCTCGGTTCAGCAGCCCACAAGGAACTACATGAGTTAGCCTGAATTCAGAGCTACCCCAGAGGAGCCCCAAGATGCTTATAGCCGTGCAAGATTGAGCAGATCCACCAAGCTTCGCCCACATTTCTGACCTGCAGAGACTACCAAGTAACAAGAATAGTTGTATTAAACCGCTGTATTTGTGGGTAGCGTGTATGCAGTGAGAGATAACTAATGATTAAGTAGATGGAATTTATTGGCTTTCAAGAAAGGCTCAGAGGTGCTGGTGTTCGCGCAGGGAGACACCGCTCTGTGTTGGTACCCCTGTCTCTTGTCCCACAGTGCAAATGCATATGCATTTGACACAAAGGGCTGAATATCTGGCTGGTTTGCCCATGAGGAGGAAGCTGAACAGGGTTACCTGGAGCCCCCAACCCTTCACTGCCTGACTCAGATGCCCTACCCTCAAGACTTTGGAAGTGCCAACAACATCTCCACCCCTCTAAAAAAAAAAGCTGCACCAAGGGAATCTCTGTCCAATATCTAAAGATAACTTCTGTCCTCAGTTGTTCCCTAAAAGACAGGAACTTTATCCTTAAGAAAGAATGGGAGAATCTATCAGCAGGAAGGTTTGACTTTCCACTCACTGTCTAGAGCGTCTCCAAAACAAGCAGGAGAATCCACTGAGATGCAGGAGAAAACATTACTTTTAAACAAAATTAGGAAATTAAGCTTTATTAATATCCACTCTACAAACTGACCCTGGGATGCTCTATCCCTATGCAGGCCAGCCACGGGTCAGACCAGCTTTGAGAGAATGGCCCATGGGCTGGCCCAGTGCAGAGGGCCAGGCAACGGCCACCCCATTTTCCTTCACTGCTGGAGTATCACTGGGCACTACTGCGAATTTCAAGTCCTGGTTAACAGGATGTGAAAATGTTAGCCATTCAGTCGTGTCCAGCTGTCTGCAACACCATGGACAATAGCCTCCCAGGCTCCTCTGTCCATGGGGTTTCCCAGGCAAGAAGACTGGAGTGGGCTGTCATCCCCTTCTTCAGGGGATTTTCCTGATCCAGGGATCGAACCCGGGTCCCCAGTGTTGCAGGCAGATTCTTTAGAGTCTGAGCTACCAGGGAAGCCCTAACAGGAATGTACTGATTATATTATCTATTTGTTGATATTAACCAAAAGTAGCCCTGAACAATGCTCAGAAAAACCAGTATCTAAATGCTAATATGTGAGCACAGGGAAACGTTAAGATAAATAGCAGAGCTGACTCTGTTCCTATCTCTAGTATGTCACATTAACCACTGATCATTGTTTTTTTTTTTCTTTTACCTTATAATAAAATTTAGCAAGAGATTGGCAAAAAAGATTTTAAATTATCAAAAGGATAATTTGAGATACTAAATGTATCTAATCTAAATTGAGATGCTAAGTGTAAGCTCTGTCTTCAGAGATTTGCTGGTGATCATAGAACCTGTATAAATCCTATAAATAAATTATATGTGCATGTATATATAAATACACACAGCCCTTTACCAACAGGGCACATAATCAAAACATTTGGGGGGAAAAAACAAAACAAAAAAACAACACAAAATACTTGGGGGAATTCCCTGGCGGTTTAGTGGTTAGAACTCAGTGCTGAGGGCATGGGTTCAATCCTTGGTCAGGAAACTAAGATCTCGCAAGCTATGTGCCATGCTCCCCGCCCCCCCAGAATTTGGAAACCATGGGTCTACAGGATTCTGTGACATTTTATAACCTAAATATCAGAGTCTGGAAAGGACCAGGAAGACCAGCCTGATGCAGGAGTACAGAGGTTAAGAAGAGGAGAGAGAAAAACCAGAAAACAAAATAACTAAGTTTATTCATCCTCCTCCAGAGAATGTTTTCCCTGAAACAGTCTCTCTGACACCAGGCCCTGCTTCCACGACTGAGCTGTCAGGACCCTTCCTCCTTTTACTTTCCCAGGTAACCCAGACCTTTGGAAACAGATGCTTGAAACCAAACCAGGGTGAAACACAGTGGCAGGCCCTCCACAATCCCAGTTCTAGAATGTCCAAGCTGCCACACGAGAGGCTGTTGGGAGCGGCCTCCAGTTCCGAGATGAAGCCCCCTCTGCTGCCGTCAGCGGGAGGTCACTAGTTCTTTTAGGAGGAAGGGCTTTGCTGCCTCCAGGATGTCCAGTTTAGGGTCCAGTGAGCGGCCAAGCCCCTCCAACACCATGATGGCAAACACGATTGAGGCAAAGTTGCTCTCAAGCTTTACCTGAAACAGAAAAACAGGGGTTCTTTCTGAAGCCCATGGATAGATGGAGAGTATCCTGAGTAGTTATCAGGTCAACATCCACTCCTGGCATCGTGTGTCTGCCCACATGATTTTTACTATCTACGTAACATTCTTACAGATAAAGGACAGAAATGCTATAGACCTAACAGAAGCAGAAAATATTAAGAAGTGGCAAGAATACATTTCATGACCCAGAAATGTATTTTTTCTAAGAATACAATGTATGACCCAGATCTTCATGACCCAGAAAACCACGATGGTGTGATCACTCACCTAGAGTCAGATATCTTGAAATGCAAAGTCAAGTGGGCCTTAGAAAGCATCACTATGAACAAAGCTAGTGGAGGTGATGGAATTCCAATTGAGTTATTTCAAATCCTAAAAGATGCTGCTGTGAAAATGCTGCACTCAATATGCCAGCAAGTTTGGAAAACTCAGCAGTGGCCTCAGGACTGGAAAAGGTCAGGTTTCATTCCAATCCCAAAGAAAGGCAATGCCAAAGAATGTTCCCACTACCACACAATTGCATTCATCTCACATGCTAGCAAGGCTCTGCTCAAAATTCTCCAAGCCAGGCTTCAACAGTACATGAACTATGAACTTCCAGATGCTCAAGCTGGATTTAGAAAAGGCAGAGGAATCAGAGATCAAATGACCAACATCCGCTGGATCATCGAAAAAGCAAGAGAGTTCCAGAAAAACATCTACTTCTGCTTACTGACTACGGCAAAGTCTCTGACTGTGTGGATCACAACAAACTGTGGAAAATTCTTCAAGAGACGGGAATACCAGACCACCTGACTTGCTTCCTGAGAAATCTGTATGCAGGTCAAGAAGCAACAGTTAGAACTGGACATGGAACAACAAACTGATTCCAAATTGGGAAAGGTGTACATCAAGGCTAATTAACCTTATACACCCTGCTTAATTAACTTATATGCAGAGTGCATCATCAGAAACACTGGGCTGGATGAAGCACAAGCTGGAATCAAGATTGCCGGGAGAACTATCAATAACCTCAGATATGCAGATGACACCACCCTTATGGCAGAAAGCGAAGAAGAGCTAAAGAGCCTCTTGATGAAAGTGAAAGAGGGGGGTAAAGAAGTTGGCTTAAAACTCAACATTCAGAAAACTAAGATCATGGCATCTGGTCCCATCACCCCATGGCAAATAGATGGGGAAACAATGGAAACAGTGAAAGACTTTATTTTTCTGGGCTCCAAAATCACTGCACATGGTGACTGCAGCCATGAAATTAAAAGATACTTGCTCCTTGGAAGAAAAGTTATGACCAACCTAGACAGCATATTAAAAAGCAGAGATGTTACCTTGCCAACAAAGGTCCATGGCATATTAAAAAGCAGAGATGTTACCTTGCCAACAAAGGTCCATGGCATATTAAAAAGCAGAGATGTTACCTTGCCAACAAAGGTCCATCTGGTCAAAGCTATGGTTTTTCCAGTAGTCATGTATGGATGTGAGAGTTGGACTATAAAGAAAGCTGAGCACCAAAGAATTGATGCTTTTGAACTGTGGTGTTGGAGAAGACTCTTGAGAGTCCCTTGGACTGCAGGGAGATCCAACCAGTCCATCCTAAGGAAATCAGTCCTGAATATTCATTGCATGGGCTGATGCTGAAGCTGAAACTCCAATACTCTGGCCACCTGATGTGAAGCACTGACTCATTGGTAAAGACCCTGATGCTGGGAAAGATTGAAGGCAGGAGGAAAAGGGAACAACAGAGGATAAGATGGTTGGATGGCATCACTGACTCAATGGACATGAGTTCGAGTAAGCTCTGGGAGTTGGTGATAGACAGAGAAGACTGGCCTGCTGCAGTCCATGGGGTAGCAAAGAGTCGGACGTGACTGAGTGACTGAACTGAACATTCTTTTCCCTATCCAGTCAGTTTCCCCGCCATCTCATCTACTCACCCAACCCCCCCTCCCCACTAGACATAGTAAGAACAAATCTGGGGGATGCGGTGTGTACAGCTCTTCTCTAAGGGAGGTGTGTGAGTGTGTGAATGACTTAAAAGATACTGAAGTGAGAAGTTCACAGCGACACCAGAAACTGCACTTCCCTGGAGGCTCAGCAGTCAAGAGCCCGCCTGCCAGTGCAGGAGACTTGGGTTCAGTCCCTGGATCGGAAAGGTCCCCTGGAGAAGGGCATGGCTACCACTCCAGTATTCTTGCCTGGAGAATTCCACAGAGGAGCCTGGTGGGCTACAGGCCATGGCATCGCAAAGAGCCAGACACAACTTATCGACTAAACAACAACCACCACCAGAAACTATAAATCTAAATATGGGTCATGCTTCAAAATCCACAGTAGTTTTTTTGAGGCCAAGCACGTCTGGCTTTGCTCAAATACAGCAGGGTTTCTTCCCCTTTGGAGCCAGGCTAACAGTAATAATAGTTTACATGGATTACCCAGTTAATCCTCAAAAATAGTCATTGTGCCCACTCAGTAGATAAGGAAGCTAAGGCTCAGGGTGGCTGAGCGATTTGCTCAAGTCCTCTGGGTGAGGAGGAGTCTGTTTGTTTGAGGCACCAAGTCATGTCCAACTCTTTTGGGATCCCGTGGACTGTAGCCCACCAGGCTCCTCCTCTGTCCATGGGATCTCCCAGGCAAGAATACTGGAGGAGGTAGCCGTTCCCTTCTCCAGGGGATCTTCCCAAACTAGGGATTGAACTTAAGTCTCCTGCATTGACAAGAGGGTTCTTAACCACTGAGCCACCAGGCAAGTTCACATGAGGAAGAGTTGAGCCAGGATTTAAACCTAGAACAGAAATCTGCTTTCAGGTGGACAGAAGGTCAGGGAATGGAAGGATGACTCATGGGGAAATAACCTTTGATGAAAGTAAAGAGTCTTTGTCTCAGTTAAGGCCCAAAAAGTTGTCTGAGGGGTCAGATGGGCCAATCAGAAGAAAGCAGCGTGTTATGTATGCACACTCATGGTGGGAGTGTAGAATTGTGTAGACTTTGGAAAACAGTATGGAGAAAAAGCTAAAATAATAATAATAATATATGTATAAATCTATAAGAAAGTGAAGTTGCTCAGTTGTGCCCAACTCTTTGTGATATTGTGGACTGTGGCCCGCCAGGCTCCTCCATCCATGGGATTCTCCAGGCAAGGATACTGGAGTGGACTGCCATTCCTTCTCCAGGGTATCTTCCCAACCCAGGAATCAAAGCCAGGTCTCCTGCACTGCAGGCAGACACTTTACTCTCTGAGCCACCAGGGGAAGCCCTGTATAAATTTATACTTAAATTTAAAAAAACCCAACTATATCATCTAGCAATCCCAATTCTGTGTAAATATCCAAAAGAATTTGAAACCAGGATCTCAAAGAGATATTTGTTCACTGCAGCATTGTTCTTAGTAGCCAAGAGGTACAAGTGGCCCAAATGTCCATCAGAGGATGAACAAATAAAGAAAATATGGTTATGTACATACAATGGAATATTATTTAGTCTTTAAAAAGGAAATCCTGTCGTCTGCTACAACGTCCATGAACCTCAAGAACACTCCACTGAGTGAAATAAGCCAGTCACGGAAGAACAAATACCATATGATCCTACTTATAGGAGAAATCAAGAGCTATCAAAACCATGGACCTGGTGGTTGTCAGGGGCTTAGGAAAGAGAGACACGGAGTTTTTGTTCAGTAGGTATAGGGCTTTATTAGAGATCTAGAGACCTGTTACACAACGATGTAGATGCGCTTGACACTGCTGAACGGTACACTTGGAGGTGGGTAGGGGTAAACTGTAGGTTAGTTTTTAACCATAATTTAAAATTTTTAAATCATTTTAAATTAAGTGCCTGGTGAAATATTTGAAGAGGATGGCTATACTTGGCCTTCTCTCTGCTCTCCCGTCCTGGGAATCACAGTGACAACAGCAAACATCTAAAGCACTGGTAACTGTTGTGTCCCACGCAGTGTGTGAGGAAGGCTGCGTACCAGTGGGAGCCCCAAGGCTAAAGAACAAAGTCACGGGAAGCGGGGCTCCCTGGTTGGGCGGCCTTGGGGGCCAGGGAGAGTTGTTTGGTGCCAGCCTCGAGGAATGTTGGGATTAAATCAGATACTAATAGATGTTATCCAACTGAATCAGGTGGATAGAGGGAGGTCACAGCACACTGATCACCGAGTCACAGCCTCATCTGGCCCTCCTGGCAGCCCCGAGGCCTTGGAGAGGCTGCCCAGGTCAGAGCTGTCTATAAGCCTCACCCTCCAGCACCCTGTCCTGAGCAAATGAACTTCCAGGAGTATGTGTTCATTCCCAGTTGTCTCTAAGCCAGCCCCCAGCAATGATGAAAGCTTTCCCTAATTCTAACATGAGATTTAAGTCGTTTTTAAAATAGAACTTGTCAAAACTCTTGGAAAGCATAAAGTTTCCCCCCCCCCCAAATCCCACCAATGTAGGGTTACAACATGATCAAAGGAAAACCTTGCTGGATGTCAGGGAGTAGAAACAGCACTCTTAGCAGAGGGATCGGTGTACAGAACGTTTCCAGAAAAGATCTCCCATAAGAGAAGAACCTGCCACAACCCTGAGGCCACGTGCCTTCCCCACAGACCTCCCTCCTGCCTGACCAGAGTGCAAGCTCCCCACCCAGGCCTCACCTTGTGAGTCATCAGCAACTTAAAGACATTCGAGAGAAGGCTGGAAACTTGAAGCTGGAAAACAGAACAAAGAGCCTGAGAGTAACAGGGAACTACTTCTCTCCCTTACCTGCCCCTCACCCACATCCACATCCACAACCCCCCCGCTCCACACCCACACCCACCCCAGTGATCAGAAATGGACTGCCTGACAAATCCCCAAAAGGACTACATTCACACAAGCCCAACTTCCATCTCATGACTGAGTTCAAAGGCCCCTCCCCCCCCAGGAGAACCAGCCTGGAGGCCTCTACCCCAGCATGCCCGGCACACACAGAAATCACATTGGAATAAATAAGACAGGCAGTGCCAAGGGCCAGCTGCCGCTCCTCATTGCCACCTCTTGTTCTGACTCGATCCGGCCAGAGTGGACTTGGGAATGAACTTGGGAAGAAAAGTCAGCTTTGTTAGAACTGTGTGCAGAATTCAAAGTGGGCTCCGCTTCAGGTAAGGGCTTCCCTGGTGGCTCAGATGGTAAAGAATCTGCCTGCAATGCGGGAGTTCGATCCCTGGGTCTGGGAAGTTCTCCTGGAGAAGGGAACGGCAACCTACTCCAGTATTCTTGCCTGGAGAATCCCCTGGACAGAGAAGCCTGGCGGGCTACAGTCCATGGGGGTTGCAAAAAGTCGGACACGGGTGAGCAACTAAAACTTTCACTTTTCTGCTTCAGGTCTAAAGGACGTGAACACTAGGTGAGTCCTTTGTCTGCTCAGGGGCCTCCGAGCTCCCTCCCCCACCCCATGCTCAGCTGAGCTCCGTGTAGATGAAGCTGCAGGACAGCTACACCTGGGTCTGCACAGGTGAGCAGTATCACATACATCACCCCCGCCCCGCGGCAACCACCCAGGAGAGCCCGGTCAAGGAGCCACTCTTGAGAGCTGGAGATTTCAGTGGGCCTCCTTACCCCTGGAGGATGTGAGCAGAGGAAAAGGCCCTCCAGTGGCCTGCTCACCTTTTCCAGGGTGATGGTGTTCTTCCTGGCCTGGGTCACCAGCCGGGCCATCTCAGCCTTAAATCCCTCCACGTCCTCGCACTCGCTGGCCCGGGCGTGATGCAGGATGAGCTCAGCCACCCTTTGGCCCTGGAAGATGGAAAAGGAAAAAACATGCTAGAATCAAGAGGACCTAACCCTGGATTCTCTGCCCAAGTGTCTTCATATCTAGTTCTTTCCCCCCCAGTTTCTCTACCCTCCTGCTTTTGCACCCCCCTACATCCACTTTTTTTACCTCGCTGCCTTCCAATAATACCTGGTCGTCAATCAAAGCCTTTTGATGCTTCTCTCCTTGGCGAGGCCCCACCCGTGCTCAGCACAATCAGAGGCAGCTGTGTGGTCTCCTTTGTCTCCGAGGCCACACAGGCCCAGTGGCCGAGCCAGGGCCACTGCTCACGCTCCTCAAGGCACTGCCTGCCAACCAACCGGCCTGGCCCAAAGGCCTGCCTCCGGGACAGACTAGTCATACTCTCCTTGAGGGCGGTCTTCCTGCCCGAGCAGAATTCCCCACGCACAGCCTGCTGGCTCTTCCTCCACCCAGGATGCTCCAAGGTCTTCCCTTGGACATGGCCCAGGAGCCAAGCTTTTCCTCCTTGACTGTGACCTCCTTCCTCTGCCCAAACCCGTGCAGAGGAGCACCTCCCAGCCCCCACCCACCACTGCGCCTCGATGTTTAACCTTGGCCCGGGGGACACTCTCAAACTGGCTCAGACTCAAGCCTCTGGTCTATCCACCACCACCCCTACTCCACCCCAGAAGCCTCCTAAGCAGGGGCTTCTCTCAATTTTGCCCTTTTTTCCCAGGTTTTTTTTCCCCCAAAATTTATTTATTTAGCTGCATCAGATCTTATTTATGGCATGTGGGACCTTTAGTTATGGCATGCAAACTTCTAGTCCCGGCATGTGGAATCTACTTCCCTGACCAGGGATCGAACCCAGGCCCTCTGCACTGGGATCACGGACTACCAGGGAAGCCTGTCCAGCTCGTCTTTCCCGGGGTCTTTCCTGCTGGAGAATTCACTGTCACCCTTGACGTGGCACTTTAGGGTGACTCCCACAGAGGTTTCGCTGAGTCCCTTTTCCTAAGCAGTAATTCTCAACCACAGGAGCCCCTCCGAGGCGTGGGATGAGAGTTGAAAACCAGTCGTCTCCCCATCCCAGGTGACTTCCCACACAGGGAGAGTAAGTTCCCTGAGCCGCTGCTTCTTTCCAGCCCCACCTTCTCAGAGCAGATGGCATGCACTTGGGGCCACTATTATTGTCAAGAAGCTAGCATTTCCAAAGCCCAACTGTATAGTGACTGAGGACGGAAGAGAAACCACCAGAACATCACTTGAGAAGGAGGCACTGCTTCCCATCATCCTAAACCATGAGCTGCCAGGAACAAGACTGTTTTGTCTACGGACCCTCGGTGGCTTCATCTCCTGGGCTTCTCTTCCTCCTCTCTCGGGAGCACCCTTGGCAAATGCCGGCATTAACAAGAATGACAAACCCTGCGGAACCCCGTGGTTAAAAAAAAAAAAAAAAAAACTCGGCCCCAACCCCCCGAGGGCCCGGCGGGCCTCACCTGGCCCATGGCCACGGCCATGAAGACAGCCCGGAAGTTCCTCAGGTCAGCGGCCTGCAGCTCGGCCACGATGCCGGCGTCCAGTAGCACCAGGCGCAGCGGGCAGCGGGCCGGCGACACGGCCACCGCCAGCGCCTCGCAGACGTCCACCTGCTGCAGACGCGCCTCTGGGCCCTGGGCGAGACCGTCAGCGCCCTGGACGAGGATGTTCCCGGGGTGAAGGTCCGCGTGGACGAAGTTGTCCACAAATATCTGCGGAGAGACCACAGCTACTCCAGGCTGAGTCAACCTCACTATCCCACCTCCACCAGGCCACGTGTGGAAAAGCTTCCAGGGTGACGGCGAGTTCCCAGAGATCCAGGACAAGGCAGGGAGGCGGGCGCGCTCCCCGCCATGAGCTCACCATCTTCAGGAGCATGTTGATCCCCAGCCGAGCAATCTTCCTCTTCACGTCCAGGGGAATCCCTGCGTGCTGGTAACTGGACACGGGCACACTCTCCTGTGAGGAAGACGGGGTGAGAACTGCTTCAGCAGCACAGCCGCGACTGCCCAGCTCCTCATCCTCCCAGGGACACACAGGTACTGCCTTCCCTCTGACTGGGAAGTGACCCAAAGAGTTTTTCCTTTCCTAGAACACCTGTGAATCCGTCACCCACAAGTGAGTTGTAACCGAAATTTACACTTCCCTTCTGTAATACATCTCAACAAGTCCATAGGTTTCCCCAGGGAGGAAACCCACTGACTGCCGCCCACAGGTAAGAGAGGCAGTGAGGTCAGGATGAGCTTGTTTCTAGTCAAGAATCAGCCAACAGGGACACGAAGGAGCTCTGCGACCTCACTGGAGGAGAAAGAAAAGGAAGAGAGAAGCAAGGGGAGCTGCTCCATAGGCACTTGAGACAGGTTGGTTATTTAATTGTCAAACCAGCCTGTTGAGATAGATCTTGTAATCCTTAATTAACAAATTAAAGAACTAAAGCCCAGAGAGTTTAAGTAACTTGCTCAAAGTCACACAGCTAGTAACAGTGGGTCATTCAGGCCACTCCTCTGGGTCGCGTTACCATCTTTGCAAAGGAAGCTGAACCAGAAGACAGCTGAGGCCATGAGGCGCTTCCTCTGTGCATACTCCGTGTGCAGGGCACTTTGCATTCAATGTGTCATCACCTCCTACGAGGCAGGAGGTAACTGAAGCCACCCAGCAAAAATTGGGTTGGCCAAAAAAGTCATTCCGATTTTTGTAACAGCATACGGAAAAACCTGAATCAAATACAATTGGCAGAGCAGACTTCCAGCAAGTCTGAGGGCAGGGCCAGGCTCTTCCCGCCTTGCTACCCTACCGCCCACCCTCAGGTGGATTCAAACCCCTCTCAGACTCAAGCCTTCCTGTGGAGCAGAGATAAAAGGCAAATGGCTAGGGGAAGCTCTCATTCTTACTTCGTATGTCTCCACCAGAACATCCTTGGTGACGAAGGGACGCAGAGGCGTGGGGAACTTGACGGAGTTCACATTTAGGAAGTTGCACTGGAAGAGTTCGAGATTCCGAGCCTCGTACCGCAGGTCGATCTACAGGCAAGTGGAGAGAAGAGGTGAGGGAGGGGCTAGCCTGGGCCAGGGACAGCAACACTGAAGCCCCCAAGAGCTGGCAGAGCCCGAGACTCACCTGCCTGCACCAGCTAACCTCCTGCAGAGCTCCCAGGACACCTGAGGGTGAAGGCCGCCCCGGAAGTCCCGATCCCCCATCCCTCCCCACCACGTGACTCCAAGCTGCAGACAGCAGACACACTGGAGAACTTAGCAGATTTCACATTCACCCCGCCCCCAAGGGTCCCTGCAGAGGATTCCTTCTCTCACCCTGCACACCCATGGGACACCCGCTGCCATCAGCTCTGTAGCCCTCACCACGCTGTTCCATCCCAAGGTGACTCGAAACCAGTCACCTGAACCCCAGCAGAGGTGTCTTAGTTGGGCTCCCTGTCCCCCAGCTCCCCTCTCTACAATCCATCTGCTGGTGCCCCCCACCACCGCCTGCAGGATAGAGTCTGCATTGGTTAGGAAGACGTCCAAGGTGGGTCATGGTCTGGGCCCAGCTTCTTCCTCCAGCTCCATCTCTTGTGATACAGCCTCCTCCTTTTACAGCCCCAAACTCCAGCTGCACCCAATCTGTAGAGCGGGAGTATCCCAGCCCACCTAACACTTCCCCTCTGAGTGCCTTCTGTACTCCACCTGACTGGAATGTTCTTCCCCCATTGGGTCTAACTGCAGACACTCTCCTTTCAAGATTCCACTCAAGCCTCGGGAACCTGGACCCGCAGGGTGGAATGACCACTTCAGCTAAGCCCAGCTGAAGCCGTAAGAACTCCTATTGGAACTGGCACTTGTGCTGCAAATATTTCACATCAGCCCTCCTCCTCCTAGTACATACTTCTTGGGACCAATCAGGAGGGCACATTTGCCCAGCCAGGACTGGGTCCCACCATCAGAGGAGATTCAGGGAACCCAACTTGTTTTCTTTCATCAGATCCTAACAGAGTTTTTAATACTTGTTGTGTGAATTTATAAATGAACATACATCCCTCTACATACACCCAGACTCTAAGCTTTCAAGCCAGGCAGCATTATGGACCATTGAGAGCTACAGCTGGCAGGAAGAGTTGATTTTTGAGGCAAAATGGGGTGAGTTATGGAGCTATAGAGGTCTGAACTTGAAGTGATGGCATCTCACAGTGCTTATCAGACTTCTTGAAGCAGAACTGAAGTTCAGGTGGGTGGTGGAACTGAGAGTATTAACACCAAGATGGGTGTTGGAACAGCAGCTATTTTTCTGTTTTAATTTTCTTTTATTATCAAAAGTAGACACCTCCATATCATAAAGCAAAGCTTTCTAAACGTGAAAATGCATCTCTGGGGCTTAAAACCCTAAGTCAGATGACATAAATGAAGATTGGGCACACGGCCTCTGAAAACCTGTCAATTTCTGTGCCAACCACCAGGAAGCCAGCACAGATGGCTCCTTGGAGCCCTCAGTAACTCCAGAGTGTCTACTGAGTCTGGCTACTTAAACAGGTGTCCCAAAGGCCCTGGACAGGGCCCTTGTCTACTCATTAAACCCCAGAAACAAAGGAAAACAAAGGCACAGTGTGTGACTTCGCTGATTCTTCTTCTCCTCCTGGAGTGCGGCCATTGATTGCAGCACAGATAATGCTCTTTTCGACCAGACTCATTTCGTTTGCAGCCCAGGCTCTATGCAAGACTGCCTTCCCCAAGTTCCCTCAAAGTTACACTGGGCCTGACATGTAGCCTAGGAAGAAGTGAGGTTCATCATTTCCAGGCCTGGCCACAGAATCCTTTACATGACCCTTCATGGTCTCTCTCCCCATTCCATACTGACCCCAGATGACTAATTTTGGAGGAAACTGGGTCCCTGAATAACTATGGAATAGAGCTCCCACCTGCTCCCTCAGTTTACCTGCATTGAACTTCCATAGAATAGCAAGAAATAACCTTGCTGCCTTAACTCACTGAGGTTTGGATATTCTGTTATATCAGCTAGCATCACCTATCCTGACTAACATTCTACATTAGCCATGGCGCCCTGAGAAAAATGCTCATCCATTCAGCATTTACGAAGCAGCTGCTAACAGCAAAAACTGTTGTGTGCTATTTACGAGCATCACCTATCCTGACTAACATTCTACATTAGCCATGGTGCCCTGAGAAAAATGCTCATCCAGTCAGCATTTATGAAGCAGCTGCTAACAGCAAAAACTGTTGTGTGCTATTTACAACTGAGAGAAGGCAAATTCACCTGTTGCACCATGAGCTTCTCAAATTCCTCCACGATCTCAGGCAAGCTGAGCCACTTGATTCCTGGCAAAAGTGCAAGGACCCGGCTGCCCATCTTCATCAGCAGCAGGTCCATCTGCACCTGAGCGAGCAGGCCAGGGTGCAACACCTGCCAAAAGAGGAACAGTGAGACAGAGGAGGGATCAATCAGGTGGGCACATTTGCCTAGCCAGGGCTGGGTCCCAACATCAAAAGAGATCTAGGGGACTTCCCTGGCAATTCAGCAGTTAGGACTCCATGCTTCCAATGCAGGGGGTGCAGGTTCTATCTCTGGTTGAGAAATGAAGATCACACATGCCTTGTGGTGCAGCCAACGTCCCCCCAACCACCCCCCACAGAAAGAGGACAATCAGCTGGCTGAGGGGAAGCAGTTCCAACACCCATTCCTTTGTGCCTTCCTGAGGGGACAGAAGGGCAGCTCCCCTGAGCAGCACTCAGCTTTGCTGGGAAGAATAGGTTGGCTTCCCTTCCAAATACACTGAGTTTAGATCAGCAGCTCCCAAACATCAGCAAGCATAAAAGGCCAATATGGGCTGCTTGGTAAAGTGTGGACCTGCAGCCTCCTCCAAGACCTACTGAATCAGACTGGCTGGGAGGCAGGGTGGAAATCTGCATTTTACTGAGTGTCCAGGTAACTGAGTCAGGTAGTCCTAAGCCTGCAATATACTGCTCTAGTCACAGGACTCCAGAGGTGAGATGGAAAGAGCTCTGGGTTTCAAAAACTCCAGTTCTGCAACTCATCCCCTGTATGAAACTGGACCGGCCACTCAACCTCTTCTCAGCTTCCTGTTTCATCATTTAAAACACGCAGATAACAGCCTCTACCTCCACCACAAATCCTTTTCAGAATAAAGTGGAATGTAAATAAACACGTAAGAAAAACTAGTACAGGGACTTCTTGGCGGTCCAGTGGCTAAGACTCTGGGCTCCCAATGCAGGGGGCCCAGGTTCAACCCTTGGTGGGAGAAGGAGATCCCACGTGCCACAGCTAAGAACCAGCACAGCCAAATAAATAAGCAAAAAAAATTTTTTAAAGCCTACCTCAGGCACCTCATACAGATTAAATAAATGGGACACATTTCCTGGTATACAGCAGGCATCTACTCCTTTAGTCTCCCACAGCAAAGGGAAACTTCAAGATACTTTGGACAGGTGTTTCCTAAACATGCCTGATGTTGCGACTCATTTGCAGCATTTATAAAAAAGCCAGGTGGGACTCTCCCCTTGGAAATTAGGATTCAGCCTTGGAAATTAGGTGCCTCAGTGAGGCACCCTTGGGAGGGATTTTTCTGTGAGGGTGAGAGCACCAGGGTATTGGCTACTAGCATCCGCTAGTTCTCCTGGGGGTGTTCGGATCAGGGATGGAAAGGTGTGGAGAGGAGGATGATGGAGCTGGGCAGGGGTGACTGGAAATGAAGAGAAGGAAGCTGATGTTGTTAAAATGAACGCTGCCCTCTTGGACTCGCCATAGCACACCTAACCTAGTCTGTCTCCCATTTATCCCGACCCCAGAGCCAAGAGGTGAGCTGGATGGATGATGGGTCCTCCCCCCGCAGAGACAGCCAACTCCAGAGCCTCTTCATCTTCCTTTTTCAGGCCATTCGCATCACTCTCCTTCAAGCCAAGAAATCAAACAGCTTGCGTGTCACAGGTACTCAGAAAATGGTCAAGCTGAAAGAAATCAACGGAAGGCAAAGTGGGGTAATTTGCAAAGGGGTGTATCCTGACCTGGGTAGCTCCGTGGAGTTGGTGAGGAGGTTTTAGAGATGGGAGGGCCTGGCTGCAAACATCAGAACACTTACTTTCACGGCCACGGGGACGAGGTGATCTGGCTCCTGTTCACTGGTGGGCCCTGAAGCCTGAGACAAGGATGCATTGGATCCAACCAGGTCCGCTTTAGGGAAGAGCAGCCTTTCTACAAATGACTGGTCGGCAAGACTCTCTTGAGGCCTGCCCGCCTTCCCCAGGCGTCCAGGGAGCTCGTCCAGCCCCCCACCTGCCCCAGTTTCCAAGGAGAGCTGCAGTCTAGAGGCCGTGGCCAGTCTCTGGATGCTGTCCTTCTCCAGGAAGGCAGGATTGGCACGCGCTTTGTACACTTGGGCCACGCAGCCAGAACCCACTGGCTCCTGCTTCTCAAAGCAGAGGACCCTCCCCCAGTCCTCCCCAAAGGCCTGGCGCAGGAAGTCTTCGGTGTGAGTCCAAGGATGGGGCGACACCTGGACGTGCAGCCTGGAGAACTGGGCGCAGAACGCCTCTGAGAAGAGATCCCGCCGGGTGCTGGCCCACTGGCCCAGTTTGATGTAGGTGGGGCCCGAGGTCTCGGTGGCTTTCAGAAGCAGGTGGAGCCAGAGACTGGAGACACTGGGAGCCAGGTAGGTGAGGGGATAGAGTAGGAGGAGGGGGAAGAATTTCACCAAGAGAGCCCCTGCTCTGAGCCAGATGCGCACGTGCAGGAGGAGCCAGCCCAGCCGCCCCTCCGGAGGGACTCTCTCCAGCGGCCCATTTTCAGCCAGGTCACTCCAACTGGTCTTCTGCCGATGTACGCTCTCCGGAGACCCCTCGCCAATGTCCTCATAGGTGGAGACGAGTTTGGGCAAAGTGCCAAGCAGAAGCCAACAGAGTCTAGCCTTGCGACAGCCCTCAGAGGGTCTCAGAAGGCCGAGTTCCTTTCTGAGCGCAAAACCTCTCAAGTGCGCCAAGCAGACCCTGAGAGAGAAGCGCCAGGGGGTCACCATCCTCTCCCAGAGGTCACGGCCTCAGCTGCCTGCCTCCACTTAAGGAGGGCCCATCTATGTTCCTTCTTTTCGCAAGGCGGACATGAGTCCGGGCCTCCGCTGAGTATTCCGCTAAAGAGCGGGGCAGCAGCGAGATGAAGGGGGCGCTCAGACCTGGCCGGCCGTGTGCAGTCCCCAGGACAGGGACGTGACCTGCGCGAGGTGGCCGCGCGGGCGGAGACCGAGCCCGGCGACTGCAGGGTCACCGCGCACGCCCGCCGGCGCCAGAGTGCACCCGCCGAGGGCCAGGACGCAGCGGGGCTGCGCGGAGGGGCGCGAGGGGGACCGATCGGAGGGCCGCGGTGCGGAGAGCCTGGTGGGGGTGAGGAAGAACCAGATAAGGCGAGGGGTGGAGAGCTGGGGCCGCGGGCGGGGGCAGCGCGAACGGCCGAGGACCAGGGCGCGAGCGCGCGGTGGGGAGGAGTCGGGTGGGGGCTCCAGAGAGCCGAGGTCCCAAGGGCACTGGAGGTCTGGGCGCCAGGGGCAGGGAAGGAGAGCGGAGGGTCGCGGAGCGGAGGACCGGGGATCGGGACTAGTGGGGTCGGGGGTCGGAGGACCGGGAATCGGGCCTGGGGGCACCGGGGAGCTGGGATCCCGACGCCCAGGCCGCGCAACGCGCGTCTTCCGGGACCGCCCGCCCACCGGCTCGGGAACCGCCCCTTTAAAGCGAACGCGACCCAGACTCCGGCTGAGACTCACCCGGCCCTCGGGTCCTGGGGCCCCACAAGTAGAATTAACCCCAAACGTGCCCTCCACATCCGGTCTCTCCACTGTGCGTCTGTCTCTCCAATGACATGGTAGCTTTCCTTACAAAGAGCGTGGAAACGCGGGGACGCTGGGTAAATTGACAGCCGTTTCCAGAACTCAGGTCTGGTTTTCCATTGAGCGGGACCAGGAGGGTGGTGGGAGGAGTGGGGTGGGGGGGGTGTTGTCCTTGGACGGCGGGATTCCCAGGCTGCCCTGATTTGGAGAACGTGTTTGGACTCCGGGGCTGTGGCTCCGGAGTGCTCATTCATTCAACCAAGTCTATATTTCTTAAACTCAATCTAATATTTATTGAGGCTCAATAATATCTACCGTGCGAGGTCCTGGGAACATGGAAACACACATCCTGACCTTGCAGGCTCATCACTTTTGAGGAAGATCCCACCGTGAAAGAAGGGAACAATGGGGACGATGCCGAGCTGCGCCCAGCGGGTCTCCTGGACACGAAGGTCTCTTTGTCCCCCGTTTCTAGTAGGCAAGACTCCAGCCTCCGTGACCTTCTCTGAGTCCCAAAGGGCAGAACAGTTGCTAATCAAGGGAGGAGCAGCCAGGAAACCACCTGAGGCAAGATTAAAGGGCCATCAAGAATTAGGAGACCTAACCAAGCCGCTGCACACCCTAACCTTGTCAGCAACCTCACCCTTTTGAAACTTTGCAGAAGAATGTTACCATCTTGATCCTTCTCAGGTACCCTTGCCAGACTATATAACCCCTCCCTATTTACCAGGGAGGGGGGCACAGTTCTTGAGGTGCTAGCCTACTGTGTTCCCCCTTGACTGGCAAAGTAATAAAGCCACTCTTTCCTTCTCCTACATAATTGTCTCCATGTTTCTGTTTGGCACTGGTGCACAGAGCCAAAATTTGAGCAACGAGACCCCCAGGATGGCAGCTACTTGGGAGAAGAGGGGAGGGTGGTACGGGTGGGAGGGTGTTCAGCCACAGAAAGAATTAAGCCCCCAGATAGGAAGGTGTTTGGTGTGAGGTTCTGGGGGAGTTTGTTTAACTGTCAAGAACCAGAAGAAGGCCAGATAGCTCTACCAAGCAAAGAGGAGCGGAGCAGAGCTTGGAAATCAGCCAGGGAAGGCCAGTGTCTTCTGCTCTGCTATTTGGGACTTGGAGGCTGCCTGCGCTGGGGTACCACAGTCACCTCTACATTCATGACCCTTTATCTCCACGTGGGTGACAGCTTTCCAGAGAAGTCTGCCAGGGACTCACAAGTGGAAAGACCCTGGAGACGTGGCCCATGCCTGCTGCTGGAAGTGTGACTGCCACTAACAGCCTAAGGAGTGCAGGAAAACTTGGGGACTCCTGCGCTGCCAGCTAATAATCCAACTCCCATTTCCCAAGATGTACAGACCCTTTTGAAGTTCCCAAGACAGAAGTCACACCTAACTCTGCTGGTTTCAAGTATGGCCAGCCACTAACTATACCCTCCAAGCTTCAGAGTACAAAATGAAACAAGACAAAGGCTAACAGAGTTTTGCTGAAAGAACCCACTGGTCATAGAAAACACCTTCCAACAATACAAGAGATGACACTACACGTGGATGTCACCAGATGGTCAATACCGAAATCAGATTAATTATATTCTTTGCAGCCGAAGATGGAGAAGCTCTATACAGTCAGCAGAAACAAGACCGGGAGTTGACTGTGGCTGAGATCGTGAACTCCTTATTGCAAAATTCAGACTTAAACTGAAGGAAGTAGGGAAAACCACTAGACCATCCAGTTATGATCTAAATCAAATCCCTTAGGATTATACACTTTGAAGTAACAAATAAATTCAAGGGATTAGATCTGATAGACAGTGCCTGAGAAACTATGGATGGAGGTTCATAACATTGTACATGAGGTGGTGCTCAAAACCATCCCCAAGAAAAAGAAATGCAGAAAGGCAAAATGATTGTCTGAGGAGGAGGAGGTCTTACAAATAGCTGAGAAAAGAAAAGAAGAGAAAGGCAAAGGGGAAAAGGAAAGATATATCCATCTGAATGCAGAGTTCCAAAGAAGAGCAAGGAGAGGTAAGAAAGCCCTTTTTAAGTGAACAATGCAAAGAAATAGAGGAAAACAATAGAATGGGAAAGACTAGAGATCTCTTCAAGAAAATTAGAGGTACCACAGGAACATTTCATGCAAAGATGGGCACAATAAAGGACAGAAACAGTATGGGCCTAACAGAAGGAGAAGATATTAAGAAGAGGAGGCAAGCTTTTTTAGTGCCATCTGCTCGCGGCGCCGCCTCCTGCTCCTCCTGCCGCAGCCCTGAGTCACTGCCTGCGCAGCTCGGGCCGCCTGGCTCCCCGCGCTCGCCACCGATATTTGGCATTTGTACAACATGGCAGACGTCGACAACTTGCCTAGGGTAGTTAAAAGACGAGTGAATGCTCTTAAAAACCTTCAAGTTAAATGTGCACAGATAGAAGCCAAATTCTACGAGGAAGTTCATGATCTTGAAAGAAAGTATGCTGTTCTTTATCAGCCTCTGTTTGATAAGCGATTTGAGATCATTAATGCCATTTATGAACCTACAGAAGAAGAATGTGAATGGAAACCAGATGAGGAAGATGAAATTTTGGAGGAGCTAAAAGAAAAGGCCAAGACTGAAGATGAGAAAAAGGATGAAGAAAAAGAAGATCCCAAGGGAATTACTGAGTTTTGGTTGACCGTTTTTAAGAATGTTGACTTGCTCAGTGATATGGTTCAGGAACATGATGAACCTATTCTGAAGCACTTGAAAGACATTAAAGTGAAGTTCTCAGATGCTGGTCAACCTATGAGTTTTGTCTTAGAATTTCACTTTGAACCCAATGAATATTTCACAAATGAAGTGTTGACAAAGACATATAGGATGAGGTCAGAACCAGATGATTCTGATCCCTTTTCTTTTGATGGACCAGAAATTATGGGTTGTACAGGGTGCCAGATAGATTGGAAAAAAGGGAAGAATGTCACTTTGAAAACAAGAAGAAGCAGAAGCACAAGGGACGTGGCACAGTGCGTACTGTGACCAAGACAGTCTCTAACGACTCTTTCTTTAATTTTTTTGCCCCTCCTGAAATTCCTGAGAGTGGAGATCTGGATGATGATTCTGAAGCTATCCTTGCTGCAGACTTTGAAATTGGTCACTTTTTACGTGAGCGTATAATCCCAAGATCAGTGTTATACTTTACTGGAGAAGCTATTGAAGATGATGACGATGATTATGATGAAGAAGGTGAAGAAGCGGATGAGGAAGGGGAAGAAGAAGGAGATGAGGAAAATGATCCAGACTATGACCCAAAGAAGGATCAAAACCCAGCAGAGTGCAAGCAGCAGTGAAGCAGGATGTATGTGGCCTTGAGGATAACCTGCACTGATCTACCTTCTGCTTTCCTGGAAAGGATGAATTTACATCATTTGACAAGCCTATTTCAAGTTTTTTGTTGTTTGTTTGTTTGCTCATTTTTGTTTTTGCAGCCTAAAATAAAAATGTCATATAATTTAAAAAAAAAAAGAAGAGGAGGCAAGAATACACAAAAGAACTATACAAAAGATTTTAATGACCCAGATAACCATGATGGTGTGATCACTCACCTAGAGCCAAACATCCTGGAGTGTGAAGTCAAATGGACCTTAGGAAGCATCACTACGAATAAAGTTAATGGAGGTGATGGAATCCTAGCTGAGCTATTGCAAATCCCCAAAGATGATGCTGTTAAAGTGCTGTACTCAATATCCAGCAAATTTGGAAAACTCATCAGTGGCCACAGGACTGGAAAAGATCAGGTTTCATTCCAATCCCAAAGAAAGGCAATGCCAAAGGATGTTCAAAGCACCCCACAATTACACTCATTTCACATGCTAGCAAGGTCATGCTCAAAATCCTCCAAGCTAGGTAGGCTTCAACAGTATGTGAATTGAGAACTTCCAGATGTTCAAGCTGGATTTAGAAAAGGCAGAGGAACCAGAGATCAAATGTGAGAGTTGGGCCATATGAAGGCTGCTCACCAAAGAATTGATGCTTTTGAGCTGGAGAAGACTCTTGAGAGCCCCTTGGACTTTAAGGAGATCTAACCAGTCTATCCTAAAGGAAATCAGTCCTGAATATTTATTGGAAGGACTAATGCTGAAGCTGAGACTCCAATACTTTGGCAAAGAACTGACTCATTGGAAAAGACCCTGATCCTGGGAAAGATTGAAGGCAGGAGGAGAAGGGGACGACAGAGGATGAGATGGTTGGGTGGCATCACCAACTTGATGGACATGAGTTTGAGTAAGCTCCAGGAGTTGGTGATGGGCAGGGAAGCCTGGCGTGCTGCAGTCCATGGGGTCACAGAGTTGGACACAACTGAGCAACTGAACAACAAGCTTCCTCTGGTTTATGGATCCACTCTTGTCCCAAAGGAGTAGAGTATTCTTATGTGCCTTTAATTCACCAAAGGGCTTATTGAGGACTTAATTTGAAACCACAGGCCCTAGGTTCTAGCCCCCTAATTAAGAGGTAACCACATAAGTGGGGGCCTCTAGGCAGGAGGGAAGATGGCAGAACAGGTGACCCAGTCAGTGCTGTTTATGTCTGGGTTACCAAAAAGAGTTCACAGCTTTTCATTATATAGTATGTATGGATGAAGGTGACCTAAGACCTTTGAATAGAAAAATCAATCAAATTAAAAATAGAGCAAAAACCAAACTGCTTGGGAGCTGAAACTCCAATACTTTGGCCATCTGATGCAAAGAACTGACACATTGGAGGAGACCCTCATGCTGGGAAAGATAGAAGGCGGGAGGAGAAGGGGACAACAGAGGATGAGATGGTTGGATGGCATCACCGACTTGATGGACATGAGTTTGAGTAAACTCCAGGAGCTGGTGACATGGATAGGGAGGCCTGGTGTGCTGCAGTCCATGGGATCGCAAAGAGTTGGACACAACTAAGTGACTGAACTGAATTGACCTGGGAGCTATGATCCCCAAAACAACTCATTGTTGAAGATTCCTGTTATGGCAACTACACTGACCTTGAGCCTGTCTACCAGCAGAGGGCGTGGTGCCACAGAGCCTTCCTGGAGACGCTTCCCTGAGCCGGGTCCAGTCCCGCTCATCCCCACACGGCCCAGGGTCTCAGTCGAGTGTCACAGTGTGACCATGGCCTAGCCAAGGCCACAGCCCTTCAGTTGACTCACTGCTTTTTACCTTAAAAAATAACTGTAGATGGAAATTAGTTTGGCGGAAGGATAAAGAAAATAATTTTTGATTCCCCCTCCCCCAAGATAAAAGAGGTAACCACATGACCTCACACGGTCTGTCTGGGCCTCTGTTTGACTTCAGGCAAATTGGGGCGGGGACTCTGACTAGAGCTATACAAATTCTCTAGACTTCCATCCATGTGGCAATTAGCATCTTTTTTGTTTGATTATTTCTTTCTTTCTTGACCTCTCCATGTAGCATATGGGGCCTTAGTTCCCAGACCAGAGATAGAGCCATGTCCTCTGCACTGGAAGCATGGAGTCTTAACCAGTGGGCCGCCAGGGAAGTCCAGCAATTGGTGTCTTTAACAGTTAAGAGCAACATTCTGGAGCCAGATAAGCCTGTTTTCAGTTCTGTGTAACCTGTATAATGTTAGGGACAAGGTACCTCGCCTTTTGGAGCCTCTCTTCCTCGCCTGTCAGATGGAGGTATAAACAGATCCTGCCTCTCAGACTTTTGAAAGCCAAAACTGTATGTGATGTGTGTAACACCAGGTGTCACTAAATGTTAGCAAGTATTGTCGTTTATATTATCTAGATAAACAAAAGTTGTTTCACAGATCCGGAGGCAACATCGTGGAAGATCTGACTTGAGCCCCTTGTGGCATCCTAGAAATTCCCCTGAAGCGGAGGCTGTCTAACTTTAGCATCCATCAGAACGCCCTGAAGGCTGGCCCTGTCCCCAGTGTCTGATTCTGTCGGTTGGCGTGGAGCCTGGGAATCTGCAGTTCTAACAAGTTTTGGTATGCTGCCGCCTGTGGGCCTGGGAACACAGTTTGAGAACCATCGATCTTGTGGTTGGTGATGGAGCTGCAGGTGGTAGTAGATGGAGGAGGTGGTGGGTGATGGTGGAACAGGTGCAGCATCTCAAGGAATTACAGTCACCCACACAGGTGCAATTGAGGAGTCCCTGAGGCCCATGTGGATTTCACTTGGGAGAGCAATGTTGTACACAGTAAGACATCATGGACAGCAAAATCAAACCGTTATATCAAATATAAACCCTAAATCAAAAATTGAAAGGGCAGGCTTTGAAAATCACAGATGTTGATTTGCAGTCAAGCTGCTTCTCACATGGATAATTCTATGTAATGTTTCATGATTAGTAACAACAGTCTCAATACAGACTGTATTTAGAATGGCTACTGAATTAAGAGGCTAGATATACAGACAGACACAGGCTGGACCATATATGACAACAGAACTCTGATCCACAGCCTCTATAGCAATGGGCCCAGAATACTCAGGACTTAGTCAGTGACTGCAGCTTCTCTAATTTTTGCCCCCACTACCAACTCAGAACCAACCATAGAAAGCCAAATAACCTCTCCAAACCCAGTCACAAAAGATGCTTCGGCCTCCAGCCTCCCAAAGCCAACAACTTTCAACTCAGGGCACCTGATGCCTTTTCTCTAAACCTTTTTTCTAAACCTTTTCCACTAGCATTTGATTCTCCACTTGTACTGGAGTCTCTGCCAAATACAATTAATTGTAATTGACTGTCTTGCTGTTTGAAAGTTCTGAATCAATAGCCTCTACTTCTCATTTGGGTGGTCTTCGTTTATTTCCATAGAAGCTTCACAGCAGTAAGCAGTAAACCCCTTAATAACCAAGTTTCCAGCTCTTGGAAATATCCCTGCTGGTGTTAACGCTAGTATCACTAGGTGGCACCAGTAGCTTGTGAAGTGCATCCAAAGCGTCTGCTGGCTTGCAGCACAGGCTGGAAAGAATGGGAGGGAGACAGAGATGCACCTGGCTGCAGTGATTTTTTTCACCTGAGCCAAATGACTGTGATTGTAGCATCGCCCACGTCACGTCATTCCTCAGCAGATGTGATGCAGTGCAAGTTTTTATTCAAGATCCTGGAGAGGGGTTGGGGATGGTGACCTGGGTGGCTCTTGGGTTTTTACAACCTCTTCTCTTTGGGGCAGGATAATTCTTTGTTGTAGGTTAGGACAGGAGAAGCTGTCCCAAGATGTTCAACAGCACCTCTGGCCTTGACCCACTCAATACCAGAAACACTCTCCTTTCCCAACTGTGTCCCCTAGGGGAGCAAAGTTGTCCGTAGGTAAGGACCACTGGGCTTAGTTTCTTGAAGAGGACAGTTCTCTGCTAAAACCCTTTCAGCATCCTGCTCGCCTCACCCATCACACATGCTCACTTTCTTCAGAACAAATACGGGGAATGGACACCTCTCCTGCCTGCTGCAGCCCGCACTTCATCCCCACCTTGGACAGGTCCTCACCAGTGTGTCTGCAGTGGGGACGGGAGCCACCTCCACTAAAAACACCTGGGGTGCCTGGAAACCTGCAGATTCCAGGGCCCCTTACCAGTCTCCCTGCGTGAGGATGCCTTTAGGAAAAAGTAGAATCTGCTTTTTTTCCCCCTCCACAAGCCTCAGGGGAGTAACAGGGAAAGAAAAAGTTTGAGAAACCACCAACTCCACCCTACCCATAGGTCCGGGTTGGTGCCCCTAGCCTGCAATTAGCTCCTCAGAGAGCTGGACTCTGGCATGAAAAAACTGGCTCTGGGCCACCCACATCCATCTACTCCCTAAGCACGTAGAGGAGAAATATCAGAAATCATGCTGGAAAAGGACACTCAGGGAGGAGGCCCCTCCACGTGCTAGTTTTCCATCCCTTCCGCCCTCATGTCAGCCCTCCCTGCCCCCTTCCCCTATCTCTTGTCTTCTCTTTAGTGGAATTGTCTCCATTATTCTCAGGAGATTTCTCCTCCCCTGGTTCCCACCTTCTGGTTTCCTGCATGGTCCTGCAGTCCTCTGATACAAGTGCTGTCTCTTGGCTGATGCCGAGTGGTCCAGTGGTCTGGGCAGGTCTCCTCCCTCCTACCTGAGGGGCTGTGAAACCCCTTCTAGCTCTGCCCACATGCCCCACCATGCTACCTGCAGCTCTGCGGCTCTCGGTCCTGTAACCTCATCCTCCTGTAACCTCATCATTTGCACGCTGGGCAGATGAGAACAGCAGCTCCTGACAGCAGTTCCTGCTGGCTTCCCGGCAGCAAAGGCAGGCTGGGGTTGTCTGGGGTCACACTGCTGGCGCTCATTCATGGGAGCCCTGGGCAAGGTACCTGGCTCTTCTCAGCAGTGGCTTCATTGGTAAATGAGGCTGCTGTTAGAACCCACCTCCTAGGTGATCTGCGGGAAGCCTCGGCGCTCCCTGGCATCCACCCAGTCAACCAGGACAGAGCCGGATGAGGGTGAAAACAGGCAGCTGCTTTGGGCTTTTCCCGCCCACCTGAGGGGGTGGGGGCTGGGAGAGACCTGAGGGCCATCTGGCCCCATCTCCCCAGGAACCTGAGACCCACAAACAGAAGTCCCCTTGCTCAAGGTCACATTGCTATCTGGGGTAGTCAGAAGTCACCTGGCTTGGGGACTTGCCTGGTGTTCCAGTGGTTAAGACTTTGACTTCCAGTGCATGGGTTGTGGGTTCAACCCCTGGTCAGGGAGCCTCATGGCCAAAAAAAGAAAAAAAGAAACATAAAACAGAAGTAATATTGTAACAAATTCAATAAAGGCTTTAAAAGATGGTCCACATAAAAAAAAAAATTTTTTTTTCAAGTCTCCTGACTTGCCTTTTATTTTTTAAGTTAAAGTATACTTGATTTACAGTGTTATGTCTCTGGCTTTGCTAATGGTAAAGAACCCACTGCCAATGCAGGAGACTTAAGAGACTTGGGTTTGATCCCTGGGTGGGGAAAATCCCCTGGAGTAGGAAATGGCAAACCACTGCAGCATTGTTGCCTGGAGAATCCCATGGACAGAGGAGCCTGGTGGGCCACGCGGTCGCAAGGAGTTGGACACAGCTGAAGTGACTTAGCATACACACATATAGTTGATTCACACTTTTGTATCTGGCTAGTATTTTGATTTCAATCTTATTTGACCTGAGAGATACAGGGAGTGGATCAGATTTTAGGGCCTTCCAGAAATGTGTGCCCCCAAAGTGTGGCCTCCAAGAGGCAGCACAGTGACATCACCATTTGGAGGTCTGAAAGCTTCGATCAGTGCCTGGGTGGGTGTTAGCAGGGAAGATGAGCTGGCAGGCTTTAAGCCCAGAGCTATGCTGCCCAGATCCTAATGTCTTGTGATGAAAGTGTTTGAGGGGGATTCTTGACTCCCCCTCGTGTCAGAGGAGATCATCTAGTCGGTCAGGAAATAGATGCGAAAACTTGTGTCTTAAGTACAATCCAGGGTCGGTCCAACTGCCCTACTGTGTTCTGGAATCACAGTGCCCAGGAAGACCAGGATCTGCTTAAACACAGAAATCCGTGCCTCCAAAAGCGTATCTCAATCACCATCCTCCAGTTCCTTTCCCTGAAGCCTCCTGGGCCTTCCAAAAGGAACAGAGAAGAGGACAAGCACAGACTTTACTGGGCATCACCAGTCTGACACTGGAGACTCTGCCTAACGGTGAGAGGTGCAGGCCTTCTGGGACTCGGTTCTCTGCTTTTTGTCAGACACACTCATCCTTGTAAAGTTAGGAACGCTTTAATTCTCTGTGGAAAAAAAAAAAATGACCCTTCAAAGTAAGCTAGCGGCATAGGAGTAAAACAGATGGTGCTTATGCAGAAATGACAGAGTATCATGACATTTGCCAATCTGGTGATTCTTTGAGATTCCCAAGGGAATCCTGACAAATGTCCACGGTCCCTGTGTGTGTGTGTTAGTCACTTCTGTCATGTCCGACTCTTGGCGACCCCATGGACTGTAGCTCGCCAGGCTCCTTTGTCCATCGGACTCTCCAAGCAAGAATACTGGAGAGGGTAGCCGTTCCCTTCTCCAGGGGATCTTCCTGACCCAGGGATGGAACCCAGGTCTCCTGCATTGCAGGCAGATTCTTTACTGACTGAGCCACCACGGAGTGATAAACAAATGCCACTTACTCCACAGCGCCCCCTACAGGGTCCCCACAGCTTCCAATCTCCCAGCCCTAGCACAAGAAATAGAGGACGGGAGAGCATGAACCGGGGTGTGGGGGGTGGGGTGGGGCACGCCAAAAAAGACAGGTCCCTTGAAGCCAGGGGGCGATATAGGAGGCCCAAGGTCCTTGGTCTGGGCTGCTCTCACCCCTTCCCCTGGGTGGCCTCCACTTCCCCAGCCCCACACTTCCCCTCCCATCCCATACCTCCATGATGACATTTGATCCCAGACCGAGAAAAAACCAAGCCTGGGTTTGAGGTTTGGGTGGGATGCTTGACTTGGTTTTATTTCCTCAGAGGGAGGCAGCCAGGGGTTGTGGTGGGCCGGGCAGGAGCTCGCATCCAGCTGTCTCCAGGCTGGGGAGAAAGGGCCACGGATGCGATGAGAGTGGCATGGACCCAGAACAGCAGGCGGGAGACGGCTTCCTGGGGAGGCAAGGAGTAGGATGCCTGTGGAAGACGGAGGAAGCCCAGCTGCCAGCCCAGATGGCTCCGCGGTCTCAGGTCGAGGGATAAAGAGAATCCTCACCAAGGGTGTGTCAAGGTGAGGCTGTGTACTTTGTCTGCCCCGAAGACAGCCTCCTTCCTTGCTTGACCTCATCCAAATGTCACGACGGCCCCGAACACAGATAAACGATTCCCCTATCCATGCCAACTCTCTAGATAAAATAATAGTAATTTTTAAAAAACACCAAACTTCTCATTTATCATCTACACTGTGTATGACTTTCAACTATGCTGCTGGCAGGCCAGTGGCACTGAGAGAGAAGTTCCTGTCTGGCAAGAAGTTGGGAAGGAATGGGTCACAGTGACCCACCAGACTTCCCTGGTGGTTCAGACGGTAAAGAATCTGCCTGCAATGCAGGAGACCTGGGTTCGATCTCTGGGTCAGGAAGATCCCCTGGAGAAGGAAATGGCTACCCATTCCAATAGTCTTGCCTGGAGAATCTCATGGACAGAGGAGCCTAGTGGGCTATAGTCCATGGGGTCACAAAGAGTCGCACATGACTCAGCAACTTCAAAAAACAACACCAACAAACCCAAGCAGGGTTATCTCTAGGGAGGGGTGTCAGAGATGCCTGTGGCTTCCAGAGTGGGACGGGGCTTAAAGGCTTGTCCAGAATCCCCCCTCCAGAGTGACTGACACAGGGCAGAGCCCTTGCTCTCAGGCAACCTGGTTTGACAAAAAGGCTGGGACCCATGTGACCTCGAATAAGACACAGCTCCTCTTAGAACTTGGTTTTCCCACCCAGAAAATGGTAGGGATGATCTCTAATTGCCCAGGAGCGTGGAATGGATCAGGTGCCCTGACATAGGTGAAGTGCCTGGAACTGAAGAGATGTTGCTCAGAAGTGTTTAGCATCTCAAAGGAATTTAAGTGGACATTCAGCAATTTGGGGGAGAGTAGATGGTCAAAGGCGGCTTCTCAGGTTCTCACCCCATCTTATTCAGACTAGCCTCCCTCCCCAGGTCCCATAGTTCTCCTTCACTTGGCTTATACTGAGGGGATGTCAGCTCTGGGTTGATGGCTATGCTCTGGCTGAAGGCCCTGGACCTATAAGGGGTGGAGGGGGGGGAACTCAAAACTCAGAGGGGAGAAGAAACACGGTCTGCTGCCCTCCTCCCTCCTTGACCCCCGAGTGCCACTATGCTCCCGCAAAGAAATGAGAGACTAGGAAAAGAATAACAAACAGGCATCCGGTCCCATCACTTCATGGCAAACAGAAGGGGAAAAAGAGGAAGCACTGACAGATTTTATTTTCTTGGGCTCCAAAATCACTGTAGATGGTGACCGGAGCCATGAAATAAAAAATGCTCCTTGGAAGAAAAGCTATGACAAACCTAGACCACGTATTAAAAAGCAGAGACATCACTTTGCTAACAAAGGCCCAAATAGTCAAAACTATGGTTTTACAGATGTGAGAGTTGGACCATAAAGAAAGCTGAGCACTGAAGAATTGAACTGTGATGTTGCAGACAACTCTTGAGAGTCCCTGGGACTACAAGGAGATCCAGCCAGTCAATCCCAAAGGAAATCAACCCTGAATATTCATTGGAAGGACTGATGTTGAAGCTTCAATACACTGGCCACTTGATGTGAAGAGCTGACTCACTGGGAAAGACCCTGCTGCTGGGAAAGATTGAGGACAGAAGGAGGCAACAGAGGATGAGATGGTTGGATGGCATCACTGACTCAATGGACGTGAGTTTGAGCAAACTCCAGGAGATAGTGGAGGACAGAGAAGCCTGGCTGCTGCAGTCCGTGAGGTCGCAAAGAATTGGACACCACTTAGCCACAGAACACCAGCCAACAACAAACAGGAGCTGAGGGAGAGTGCCCCCCATGGGCCAGGCCTGGTACTACACCCTTTACCTGAAGATCTGCTTTAATTCCCACAATACCCTGCGGTGGGTACAACTGCTATTTCCAGCGCACAGTTGAAGAGGCTGCTAGTTAGAGAGGCCAAGCAACCTGCTCCAGAGCCAAGTTTGGCCGTGTGTCCCAGAAGCCGTACTCTTCAACAGGGTGCTGAAGGAAGAGGAGGGCAGGGATAAGAGATGGTCTGCTGAAACTTGTGGCTGCTCTAGGTGGAGAAAGCAGGATTCAAGTTCAAGAAAAATGAACTCCGTCCCCCCTCCTCCCATCAGCACCTTTCCAGACTGAGGCAAGGCACTACCTCCTACTCCAGGCCTATTTTCCAATGTAGGGAAAATATCAGGACAGTCAGGGAGACCAGGGGGAAGAGAGGACTACTGAGAGGGTCTTCCAAGTTCTAAGGTACACCCCACCCCCCAATCCCTTGGAGGGCTATCCTGCCCCCTGGAGCTGGAGAACCAGGGCTGGGGAGGGACCAGGGGGAGCATCAAACTGGGGAAAGCTCCAGGGAGCCAGCTGGGATGGGAGCACACAGGAAAGGAGGGCCAGGGCCCCTGCCATGGTATGAGGGTCAACCATGGGATGGCCCGGGGATGCAAGCAGCCAGCCCTGAGGAGCAGTGGGGTCAGGGGCTGTGACAGGCAGGCAGGGATAGAAACTTGCAACACATAGGCCCCAGCGTTGCCCATCAGAGTCTGACCTGATGAGCTAAGGCAGGGGAAATTTTCTAAAACAAGTTAGTGGCCAGAATTCAACCATGAAGGAGCAGACCAAGGTGGTGGGCCTGCCATCTACGGGATACCATAAGGGGCTCCTCTCTGGCCTCCTCTCTGATTGCCCACTTGAAATGTGACTGGCGGTTTGAAAGCCACAATCCTGAAGGTGACTGACCTGTTCTGTGCAGTGGTTTGGGGGAGCCCCCTGGGGGACCTCTCAGGCCAATTGTTCTCCATTTGCTCTTTTCTCCACTTTGCCAGTTTGCCTCATGATATCCCAGGACTGGGGAGTCATTAATCCTCAAGAAGCCAAGTCTCTGATCTTTTTTTGTGAAGTGAAAACTTACTGAATGATGCTTTAGCAAACAAAACAATAAATGCTTACACTTAAAAAAAATACTGCTTACACATTGCAAATTTGTATTCAGAAAGTTAACCATGTTTAGGACTTCCCTGGTAGTCCAGTGGTTAAGACTCCACACTTCCACTGCAAGGGGCCTGGGTTCGATCCCTGGTCAAGGAAGTTCCACATAAAGGAAGTTCCACATGCTACACAGGCATGTTTAATGTGTTTAGTTGAAATGGGTATGGTATGGTGGAGTTTGGGGAGATTTAAGGAAGTCTACAAAAGCTTCAAAGATCTTGTAGAATGAGCAAACCGCTCAGCAAAGGAGGAGACAGCTTTTCCATCTTTGTAACTGTGATATCTGAATAAGCCCCTCAGACCTCAGGTCCTCTGTAGGAACTGCCTGGGCGGTTGTAATGTTCCCCACTTTCTACAACCCTTTATTTTTTCTTCACCTCTCTCCTGCACACCTCTTCTCTGAATTCATAGGCTAAGCCTCTCTCCCTTTTCTCGCCTTGCCTAGGCTTTAGTCTCCCGCCTTTTAGGAACCTGTGGACTGAAGACAGGAATGACTTTCCTGGGAGATACAGATGGGCATGGAGCCTTCCCCCACACCCACAAGGCACACTGCCAGCTCCATCTCCCTTCCAGCAGGGAACTCTTCTGCTCATCAGCTTTCCGCGGTCCCGCCATGGCCCGCAGCATCAACTGCCCACAGCATTTTCACGTGGACATCTTCTTTGGCAGTTATAAATCAAAATCAAAAGATCAAGCTTTGTCCCCTGATCTTTTGTCCTCCGCGAGCGGTGGCAGCAGGCGCCATAAAGTCGCTTTTCCTCTAGGAAGCTTTTCCTGACACCCACCCCTCCCCGCCCCCCACGCGCGCCCGGTTCGGAGGCTCGTGCCCCGCGCTCAGGGGCCCTGGGCTTTTTCGGTCAGCGTCTCGGTGCAGACGGACTTGGAGCTGCAGAGCCAAGGGTGGTGGCTGACTCTTTGCCTCGGGCGTCCCACCCCCAGTCCTGAGCCCGAACCCCGGTCGGCGCTCCCACCAACGCGTTACAACGACTGGAGTGAGCTGAGGGCAGGGAGGGTCGCGACCACTCCGCAGCATCTGTCTCAAGGGCTCAGAGCCCCGCTGAGCGCTGAGCGCTGAGCTCGAATAAACCCCCCGGCCGGGTGGAGACGCAGCTGGCCACTCGGTGGTCTCCAGCAAAGAAAGGGTTAAGCCGCCATCTCCCCACCCCCACCCCCAAAAAAAGGGCGAGGGGAAGAGTCCGGCAGAAGGTCCTGTTTACGGGAGCCGCTCTAGGGTCCGCGCTGCCCTTGGAGAGGCGTTGCCGTGGCAACGGGCCGGGCGCCCGCCAGCTGCGGGTGAGCTCACCGAGCGCCGGCGGGCGGGGGGCGGCCCGGCTCAGAGCCGCCGCCGCCAGAGGAAGGGGCCGCCCTCCACTCGCCCACAGAGGCGGCCAGGCGGCGGGCACGCGAGCGCGGGGCGCGGGGAGAGGCCCGGCCGACAAGAGCGCGGGGGACTGCGGGCCATGGCGCCCCGGGCCCCCGCCGCGCGCCGCCCCCGCCCGCCTGAGCGCCCCCGAGCCGCGCCTCGGAGCCCGCGAAGCCGCGGCCAGCCAGGAGGTAGGGCCGGGCCGGGGGACGCTGGAGGGGACGCGGGGGGACCGAGGAGGGGACGCGCGGGGAGGGGGCGATCGAGGAGGGGACGCGTGGTGCAGGGGTTTTAGTAGGGGGAGAAAGACGACGGCCGGAGCTGCCTCGACCCGGAGCCGTGAAGTGGCTCTTTGCAGACCAAAGATGGGGTTTCCCGCTTGCGGACGTGGGGACCGAGGCGCTCCAGCCCGATCTGCGGGACTAGAGCAAAGTGTTGTCCGGACGTCTTTCCCGGAGCTCGCGAGGCCGTGGTCCCGCGCCCAGGAAACCAGCAGAAACCGGGCAGAGCCCCCGCCCTCCGCCGAGCTGAGTCCCAGGGACGTGAGTGTGTGTGTGTGTTTAGCAAGAACCGAGAAAAGCTGAGCAGCCGGACCTAACCCCCGCCCCCCCACCGTGGTCAGACTTTTTGCAGTGTTGAGAAAGCAGAAAGGTGAAGATGATTGCATGATCTTATTTCTCCCGCTTTCGCCCTCAGGATGGGGTTGGCAGCAGATGGAATCCAGGGGGAGTCTCTTAACACCGAATAGAAGAATATTTAGGAGGGTCACAGGGAACTGGATTCAAACCACATTAGAGAGCTGGACCTCAGCGGAGGAATCCTGTCCTGGAGGGCATCGGGCAGGGAATCTGGACGTTGCCCTCCAGGAGCAGAGATTGGGGCAGGGGAAGGGCACCGGCTTTGTTTTTAACCAGCTGCTTCCCAATGGCTCAGTGGTAAGGAATCCGCCTGCCAATGCAGGAGGCTTGGGTTCGATCCCTGGGTGGGGAAGATCCCCTGGAGAAGGAAATGGCAACCTATTGCAGTATTCTTGCCGGGGAAATCCCATGGACAGAGGAGCCTGGCGGGCCACGGTCCATGCGGTCACAGAGTCAGACAGACCCGAACGACTAAAACAGCAAGTTGGGGGAAGGAGCCAGAGGACTTTTAGCTGGTGTTGAGATATGCTTGTGGACTATGACGTCTCTAAGGTTCTAGGTGTCCCATAGTAATAATGGCCCCAGAGTTGTAACAGGCGCTACAGTAATTTTGTTATTAAACTTACACCTGTGGTGGTTACTACCTAAGAGAAAAGAACAATATCCTTTCTGCTTGCCAGTCATCAAGGAACAAACACACCTGAGGAGTGAAGGAGAAGCTTCTTTGGGGTGGGCTGGCTACAATGAGCAGAACTCTACAAGAAGTCAAGGGCAAAGAGTAACTGTTCTTAGGAAAGGCAGTGAAAAGGCTGGCCTTCTTTCAGTCCTTTCATTCTGGAAGATTTGAACCCTGCTTCTCTGGTGCCTCAGATGGTAAAGAATCTACCTGCAACGTGGGAGAGCTGGGTTCAAGCCCTGGGTCGGGAAGATCCCTGAGAGAAGGGAGTGGCTACCCATTCCAGTATTCTTGCCTGGGAAATCCCATGGACAGAGGAGCCTGGGGGGCTCCAGTCCATGGGGTCACTGAGTCCATGGACACGACTGAGTGACAAATGCTTTCCCTTCTTTTCGCTTTCCCTGTGTCGTGTATTCATTCACTTAACAACTGTAGTCTAAGGGAATAAGGTATCTGCCTTCCTTCCAGGCACTTACCATCCTAGCTGGCTAGTCAGACAAAAAACTAAATCCACCTGGCATCTGGCCTCGCCGTGAGTGCTGTGTGCTCGGGGAACCCAGAGCAGGGACGCCCACAGAATAGGTAAGGCCAGGCTGAGCCCTGAAAACCTCTTCGCCAACAAAGCAAAAGCAGAGAGCGTTGTTTCAGGCTGAGGGAACAGCCTGTGCAGTGTCACCAAGTTGGGGGGAGAGGAACAGGCAAGTGTGGGGAGAATTCATGGTTGTAATTCCCAGAGGGAAGAAGGATCTCCCTGAAGCTGGAGCCACGAGATCACTCTGTATTCTAGAAGGTTCCCTCTGCTTACTGGGTGGAGGCTCAGAGAGGAGGAGACAGAGGCCTCGTAGCACCCAAGTTGCAGTTACTAACCCGCAGGGTGACAGCAGTGGTGACGTGGATGGAAAGAGCTAAGAGATAAAGAGGTGGGACCTGGTGGCAGACTTGGGGACAGGGTCAGCTGACTTAGACGAGAACTAAATGCAGAGACGCTCAGGAGAAAACAGAGCAAAGCAAAAGGAATGGAGATTTTGAATGGCCTGAATTTAGCAGATTACAACACTTGGACAATGAATTTGGCTCGGAATTCTCTGGCAGCTTAGAGACAAACAAAAATACTCTGGATTGCACAGTTTGGGATTTTGGACAAGAGAAAGCATACAAATTCATTTTCAGGACAAATTTTTTCCTGGAATTGAACTCAACTGGGAATTTGTCATGTGGAAGTTTGTGTAAAGACTAAAGAGTAACATAGAAAAAAAAAAAAACTTCACTGTCAGTGTTACAAAAGATGGGGAGATAAATCTCCACATGACCATTTTCCTGTACCATCTTCCTGTTATGACTTGAGGACATACTGCATTTCTCGGGAGGGGGGGGGCGATGCGGCTCAGGCCTGTGGGCAGTGGCGATGTAGGGCAGTGTGGGCCCAGGGGATCCTATGGAGGAGCCGTGGGCTCTCAAATGGAGGAAGAGCTGATACCTACTCCGATGAATGTAGCAAGCACAGCATCCCAGTGCCCAACCATGAAGGGGGAAGCAGGAAAATCCTGGTATAGCCCATAGGCAGGTGGGCTGAGACTGGTCTGGATAAGGAACCTGGTAAGGCAGAGCGTTGGGAAGATTGGCATCGGAAATCCTGACCAAAGAGAAGCAGAGCATTTGAGGATTCCATTCAGCTGGGCAAGTCCAGTTCCCCCAGTTGTCCAGGCCTTTGTGCCCTCCGACCTAATGTTAAGGCCGCTCCTAGGGGTGGGGGAAAGGGTGGGGCTCAAGACACCAGCGATCCACTCTGCTGAGGTCAGGGAGGGCAGGAAAACTTCACTGCAACATAAGGAATGCTGCAGAAGGACAGGGGGTGCGAGCTGGGTGGTTCTGCACTCAGCCGCTCATCTGGCCAGGCCCTTCCTGTTGGTTTCTGCAGAAGGGTGAATCTGCAGAATCTCTGTCAATGCATTCTTAACGTGCCCTCCAAAGTTTAAAGCACTTCTTGCCCACTGTAGAAGTCTTAAGTTGAGTAGGTAATTTAATGACGGGGTAATGATAATCTACCCCATCTGCCCTCCCATCACAATTCTTAGCATTTTAAACTCAGGGTACACATTAGAATACATGCTTAAATGCTGAGGGGAGGTGTTTTTTAAACAACTGATGCCCGGGCCCCGCCCCAGACCAAGTAAATCAAAATTTCTAAGAACAGGCCCTGGGTATCAGTATTTTTAAAAGGTCCCAGGTGATTTTAAGGTACTTCCATGGTTGAGTGAGGTTGCTTTTAGCCGTCATCTAGATGGCTTGTCACCAGCGGGGACTGAAATCACAGAGTCCAAAAGCAAAGACCTTGTAGAATTTAAAATGTGGAAGCCTGTTGCTTATAATGAAATCAGCTGGCTAGTCAGCCTTCACCATCAAGATCTAAAGGCGCCTTGAAAAGATACAGGTAAGAAGGCTAGTATGTGTATGTGTGTAAAGCACTTTTTAACAAAAAGTCTGAAAGCATAATCACAGGCCTTCTACAGTTAGGTCTGCTTGGTCTAATGCTATTGGATGCAGTGCCTCACCTTAGCCAAACTGAGAAGCCTTGGCACCTTTCTCTCTCTGCCTGGAACCCATATAGGTCTCTCTGTCTTGATTTCTGAGCCTCTAAGCTGTGGATTCTTTCTACTTCCCTCCTGATATATGTGTTCTCCAACCTCTGTCTTCTAGATTGGAAAGAAGCTGGGAGAAGTAGCTTGCCATTTAACATGCATAAAGTCTCAGTCAAAAGGAAGGAATCTCTAAGAGCTGAATTTCAGTAACTGTGATAGGATAATAGGAGTAGTATTTTGAGGCTTAATGGTTTTCCCCCAAACCCTCAAGTATAGCTTGCAGGCAATTGCTTCTTTGGCTGTGGCCAAAGTTGACTCAGCCTCCCCCACGCTCTCTGGAACATACCCCCTTTATTTTGCTTCCTGAGGGTCCATGGAATGTCTGACAGTTACTCAAGAATGACAAAGACCCCTGCTTGGGCCTTGTGTCATGCCGTCTCCTGTGTCCCAGGCGTGGTCCCTTCTTCCTCCGCCAGAACCAGAAAGCTGCCACAGTGGACTGGCCGCCCAGCTGAGGGACTCAGACACAACTGCCCCTTTAATGACGGGAGGCGAGTCAGTGATGGGAGGGAGTGAATGATTGACTCAGCTCTTTGACTCAGTTCTCTACATTTGGCCCCAAAAGAAGGGAAGCCAGAGTCAGACCATCCTTGACCATCGTGTTAAAATCATTGTCTGATTTGGGGAAAAATTAATCCCAGCTCAGTTTGCCTGGAAGTTGAACCCTTTGCCAACAAGAGCCCAGAATTGGCTTCCCTTTGACACATTCATCCTTGGCCCATGGTCAGCTGAAAGAGGGATGAACCTGAGACCCCGTTTTTCAACTGGCTGAACTACTAACAGTCAGGTTATGGTTGCCCCAAACCTGCCACCCCCCCCCCCCCCCCAGCCTTAGGGAAGGAAGGAATGAGTCGCTCTTGCAGCGAGCTTAGGGAAGAGGATCTGTATTGTATTGGGGAGCCTGAGGATTCATGCTTCCCTTCATCAGGAGAGGAGGGCAGGATGGACCTGGAGAGTGGGGACAGGACAGGAAGCCATGACCGTGACATGTCTTCCATGGTACCCACGCTTTCTGAGAGCTTGTGTATCTTATCAGGAGGGCTGTCAGACCAGTTCAAGCAGAGTTGCAAACACATTTCCTTTTTCATTTTCTTTAAAAGTGCACTTTAAAACTTTCAGATTGAGGATTTCCCTGAGGGTCCAGTGGTTGGGACTCTGTGCTTCCAATGCAAGGGGGCATGGGTTGGATCCCTGGTCAGGGAATTGGGATCCTGCCTGCCACACGGTGTGGCCAAATTTTTTTTTTTTAAAGAAGTAAAACTTTAAGATTACTTTTATATACACATGTATGTATTTATGTGTAAACTATAAAAACTATCCTTATTAAAAAACATTTAAGTGCTAGTCGCTCAGTCGTGTCTGACTCTTTGGGACACCATGGACTAAAGCCTGCAAGGGTCTTCTGTCCATGGGATTTCCCAGGCAAGAATATTGAAGTGGGTTGCCATTTCCTTCTCTAGGAGATCTTCCCCACCCAGGGATCGAACGCAGGTCTCCTGCATTGCAGGTGGATTGTTTATCAGCTGAGGCCCCAGGGAAGCCCCAAGCAATACATAAAAGGACAGCTGGTGTCCATGGGGTTGCAAAGAGCTGGACATGACTTAGCAACTGAACAACAACAGAAAGAACACAGTGAAAAATTTCCCCATACTTACTCCCTCCTCAGAGGTGATCACTGTTTGGTATGTATATTAAATCCCCTTAGACTTCTTTTCTTTACATGTAATATATTATGTTTGTTTGTTTGCTACAAAAGTGGAATAACTGAACAGTATTATGTGAGAATAATTCCATGTAGGACATAACCTAGTCCTCTCCTTTCTGACAGCTACCTAGTTAGTCATCTTTTGTATGAATTGACTTTAACACATTTGTTTTGTATGGATTTCTTTAACACATTGTCTATTGATGAGTAATTAGTTGCTTCTGATTTTAGCCACTGTGAACACTCTCCAGCACTTGTTCCAACATTTCTGTATATAAATTCCCAGAGGTGGAATTGCTAAATTAAAAGATTTCAAAGCCAAATATATATTGAATATATCCATGCCCAGTGATGTATATTTTAATAAAATGAGATTTTTTAAAAATTCATTTATTTTTTAAGTGAAAGTCACTCAGTCGTGTCCAACTCTTTGTGACCCCATGGACTCTTCAGTCCATGGAATTCTCCAGGCCAGAATGTTGGAGTGGGTAGCCTTTCCCTTCTCCAGGGGATCTTCCCAACCCAGGGGTAGAACCCAGGTCTCCCGCATTGCAGGTGGGTTCTTTACCAGCTGAGCCACCAGGGAAGCCCAGTTTATTTTTTAATTGAAGGATAATTGCTTTACAGAATTGTGTGTTTTCTATCAAACATCCACATGAATCAGCCATAGGCATACATATGTCCCTTCCCTCTTGAACCTCCCTCCCATCTCCCTCCCCATCCCACCCCTCTAGGTTGATACAGAACCCCTGTTTGTGTTCCCTGAAACATACAGCAAATTCCCATTGGTTGTCTATTTTACATATGATAATATATGTTTCCATGTTACTCTTCCCATACATCTCACCCTCTCCTCCTCTCTCCCTGTGTCAATAGGTCTGTTCTCTATGTCTGTTTCTCCATTGCTGCCCTGCAGATAAATTCTTCGGTACCATCTTTCTAGATTCCATGTATGTGCATTAGTTTATGATATTTATTTTTATCTCTGTGTCTTACTTCACTCTGCATAATAGGCTCTAGGTTCATCCACCTCATTAGAAATGACTCAAATGCATTCCTTTTTATGGCTGAGTAATATTCCATTGTGTATATGTATAAAATGGGATTTTGATACTCAGTTTTTCAAAAATTATAAAATAGTATTACCTCTCTCACCCTCGTTCCCCACTGAATTTACTATGAATTTCTATTTAAGTTAGAAATTGTGTACATTCATAGAGGCAATCTATTATCTTGAGTTGTGTTAAATTTTTCAAGGCAACATATTAAAACTAGAGTTTCTAAGAATTTTTCTATGGTTTATAGCTCATCATCCAACAAATTATCCCAATATTCTCTCTTGCTGTTGGTTTGTGTTCTAAAAATCTTGATCTCATATAGCCACGAGTTCATATAATTGTGTAGGCTGAAACCTAGAATGAGCAGAGTGGGTTACACATAAGAGCCAGCCCAGGGAAATAATTCAAGGTGTCTTCCTCTTTCTCCATCACGTTGTTGTTGTTCAGTCACTAGTCGTGTCTGATTCTTTGTGACCCCATGGACTGCAGCACACCAGGTCCCCGTGTCCTTCACTGTCTCCTGGAATTTGCTCAAATTCACGTCCACTGAGTCAGTGATGCCATCCAACCATCTCATCCTCTGCCACCCCCTTCTCCTCCTGCCCTCAATCTTTCCCAGCATCAGGGTCTTTACCAGTGGGTCGAAGTGTTGGAGCTTCAGCATCGGTCCTTCCAATGAATATTCAGGGTTGATTTCCTTTAGGATTGACTGGTTTGATCTCCTTGTAGTCTAGGAGACTCTCAAGAGTCTTCTCCAACACCACAGTTTGAAAGCATCAGTTCTTTGGTGCTCAGCCTTCTTTATGGCCCAACTTTCACATCCATACATGACCACTGGAAAAAAACATAGCTTTAACTATATGGACCTTTGTTGGCATAGTGATGTCTCTGCATTTTAATCCTGTCTGTTTATGTCATAAGGGTTGGACTTGATTTAGCCCTAAGTTCTCTGCAAATCCACTTTGTACAACAGATAGGGTAACTATATATACAAAGTGGGACACTTGGAAAGTAAAAAAGGAGCACTAAAGATAAATTGTTTGTTTGTATGTTTTATTTAAACATACCTCTCCATTTTTTCTTAAAGTACTCATGAAAGTATTTACTTGAAAGGGAAAAGGACAGTATCAAATTTTAAATATAAAAATAATTCTTATAGTAAAATTAGTACTATCTAAGGATATGATCTACCACATTGGCTGGGTTGGTATATATTGTTTTCTACTTGTTTCTTGCTATTTTTCCATTAACAAACAGACAAAAAAATAAATTGTTAATTGCTATACAGCCAGCCAGCCTGTCCTGGGACCATCCCTGCAAACTGCCACCTGGTGAAGGGCTGGACATGCCCAGCCATTCTTCCGGCAGGTCTAAGTGTACCGACCCAGGGACATGATTTCGTGTCATCCCTCTGCCCCCCAACTTTTCTTAACTCCCCCCTAGAGTAGAGACCTGAGTGCAGGGAAGGAGGAGGGGTCTGGTGGCTCACCCAGTGCTGCGTGTCATCTCCTTCCCACTAAACGAGGCAGAGGAGATGGGTACCACTGTCCCTACTGCCCACAGCTCACTGTGGAAGAAAATACAGCTGCCTTTTCCCAGCAGATTGGAACCATTAAAGCAGAACATTCTATAATTTTATGTGTGCTTCCCACGTCCCTGGGAAATACAGACTCCACCTCCCAGATGACTGAGCAGAGGTACTTGTGGGAAACTGTGCCCCAAATCAGGATTAAAACTGGCCTCGCATGGTCAGGAGAGAAGTTTACTGGGGGAGAAACCACAGAGCCCTGATGCGGTCACTGGGCAGGAGCGCTGGGGCAGCCCGAGACGTAGAAGCTGCATGCCTGCAGCTGGAGTGGGACCGGTGTCTCAGGCACGGACTTGGTCAGGGCGGCGGCCGGGGAGACACGGACCACCGGAGCACATGCGGGGCGCCGGGCCTCTCCCAGGGCCGTGCCTCTAGCTCGCTGCAGGCCCAGTGGGGTTTCTCCACTCGCTGCTCTGAGCTGCAGGTGGGAGTCGTTTAGATGTGAAATGAAGTGTGTGGCCAGCCAACCCCACATACAAATCCCCGGCCGCCTGACATCCCTTTCCATCTGGTCCGTTTCATCATCTGTGTCTGTGACAATCAATAAACACACACAGCTCCCAGGACATCAAACAGGGACCAGTGCTCTGTTTACCCAGCAGCTGAACTGATGCATCTAACAGGGTAGAAAAACATCAGAGAGGAGGGGCTCCTTGATGCTTCCCCAAGTGATGAGACTTGGTGATTCTGGCACCACAGAGGCAGAGTCAAGAGAGGTTCCTGTACCAGCTCTCCTTTCACCTGCACTCAGGGAATCCAAGATCCTTGACCTGGGACAGAGGGAAGAGTGACAGGGAAGAGTCAGAGTGCTTCTAGACACATACACAGCCCAGGTTCAGGCTGGCTGTTGACTGGAGAACAAGAGAGGAAGAAGGCTGCTTTCAGGATGGGGAGACAGAACACCTGCCTGAGCCCCCAGGGCAGGACCACAAGCTCCTCCTCACGTCTCTGAGATCTGGCCTCCATCCCCGACTGTCTGTGGAGACTTCATCCTGTTACTGATGGTGCGGCCACTGTACAGCTAGTTCACTGTTCCCGGTTTCTGAGCTTCCTAACATACATGACTCACCTGACCCAGGTCACGGTCAATATAACATTGCTATGGTGACATGTCTGCACCGCTTGTCAAAAGGCTGAAAACGCTTCTCTGAATAGTCACTCCTGGTGTCCCACCGTTCTGGGACCCCCCCCCCCCATGGCCAGAGCCAGCCATGAAAGGGTCAACAGTAAGGCACTGGCGATTGGCCGGGGCCCGAGCCCCACCTTTGTGAAGCATTTTGAATAATGCCTCCTCCCCTGAGACACCACACCATCTGGGTTATGCTAATTGTCTATGGAGCCGATCTCCTTCACTGATTCCTTTTCTTCTCATTCAACAAGCACCCATAATACACCAAGATCTGGTCTAGATAGACACTGTGGAAGAATAAAAAGAAGTCCAAGGCAGGTGTTCTGCCATCAAACCTCTCTGTCCAGTTGGAAGACCCAGATGAAGAAACATCGTAAAGAGCTCAATCAAGAGAGAGTCACGCCCACACCTCCATTCCTCACTCTCTTCTTTGGCTTCACTTTCCCCCCGGGGAGAGCTTGTCCACGCTCACTGGTTCTTCGGCTGTGTCCGCAGTTCTTCTCCACCCCCGCCCAGGGTTGTTCTCTCTCCAGACTCTTAGGTCTCTATCTCTGACTGCTTGCTCTATATGTTCCTCTTGAATATATCAGTTCATATCTCCCACCATGCGCATGCCTGCTCAGTCACTCAGTTGTGTCTGACTCTGTGTGACCCTGTGGACTGCAGCCTTCTAGGCTGCTCTGCCCATGGGATTCTCCAGGCAAGAATACTGGAGTGGGTTGACATTTCCTACTCCAGGGGCTCTTCCCCACCCAGGGATTGAACCCACATCTCCTGCATTGGCAAGCAGATTCTTGACCACTGAGCCTCCTGGGAAGCCCCTTCTATCATGGATCCTGTTTATAGTCTGTGGAGAGCAAATCTTACCTCCACTTTCTGATTCCAGAATGTCTCCAAGTCTCATCTGCCAGATCTTCCATCCTCCTCTCCGTGTTTCCCCATCACATGTCCCAGAGCGGCCGTCCCACCATCAGTCCTGCGTCCAGGGCAGGACATACTGTCCCCTTCTCTTCATGCTCTTGCCTCACCTGAACGACTCTCCCAACTAGTCCAAAGGGCCACCAGATTCTATGTCTTCTCTGAAGCAGTCCATGACCCCTCTGACTCTCATTGCCTGCCCACTTCTAAATTCCTCCAGTTACATTTCTTTCATAACATTTACCACTGTGGTTTGAATTTAGTCCCTAAACCCCTCTCACATTGCGGCTTTTGTTAAACATATTGTCAGGCATCCCCTGGACTTTTAAACTAATCTTTTGGTGTTGAGCAGCTGTAATCTTTCATTGCCATTGGTTGATTGGGTTTGCATCTTTTATCCCTAGCTCTAGGGCGGGGACCATTCCTACACATGTGTATTTCCCAGCAGCACCTCATGCGCTCAGCTCCTTGGTTGATCTTGTGGATTAATTTCAAACCCATCCATGCTGGCTCAGATTAGTTAAATAAAAATTGCCCATATCTCAAAACTTAGCTAAATAAAACAGAGCACATTCCCAGGCATTACACAACTTCTGAGTACAAAACACCAAGCATAGATAGTAAACAAACAGAAATGGAGCCTCAGCTTACAAGGAGCCAGAAAACAGGGTGGGAGGGGAGGGGAGTCCGGGCAAGCAGGCCGTGCTAATGGCGTGGGTTCCTCCTAACTTTCACTTCTGGCTTCGGGGCTGAGCCCTGACTTTAATGAAAAGGGAAGGGGGTCAGTTCCTTTTCCAATTTCAAACCCAGTTTTTGCAGATTACACTGTAACAGGAACGATATTTTTGAGAGATTTTACAGCTTTACCACACTTGCAGACAATTGAGGCTGGGTCTGCAGGTGACTCAGATGGTATAGAAACTGCCTGCAATGCAGGAGACCTGGGTTCAATTCCTAGGTTGTGGAAGATCCCCAGGAGAGGGGAATGGCTCCCCACTCCAGTATCCTTGCCTGGAGAATTCCATGGACAGAGGAGCCTGGCGAACTACAGTCCATGGGGTCGCGGAGAGTCGGACGCAACTGAGTGACTAACACTTTCTGCAGCCCTGCAGATGAGGTTGTATTAGTTGTATTAGGCAGGATTAAGTTCATTTCATAACAACAGAAGCTGTGTTGAGCTTCTCACAGGACACGTTAATGCCCACTGCTTCCCAGGTGCCATCTTGAGTAAGCCTTTCAAAGCAGGATTTGTTCCTGTCACCACTTTACAGAAGAGAGACCAAGGCTGAGCAAAATAACTGGCCTGAGGTCCCATGACTCTCAAGCAGCAGAGCTGGAGTTTGAATCTGGGGCTCTGTGCTTCCAAACCCTTTGCTTTTAACCCCCATGATACGCCATCTTTCAAGCGCCTTCCCAACACTGGGAGTGGGATGGGAGCAGCCCCAGCCCCCGGCTCCCTCTCTGGGCTCAGGGAGCCACGGTGCTGGCCCCCGGCAAAGGGGATGGGAGATGACGTCTCTCTCCAAGATTGCTGCCTTTTGTCCAAATGTGCTGGCCGGGAGCCAGGCTGGAAACTCTCTGCTCATGGAAAGAAAGAGAACAGAAGCCAGCAAAAAGAGGGTGGGAAAGGGTCTGAGGGGGGAGGAAGGGAAGAGGAGGGCCGGAAGGCGAGAGGGAGAGGAGGTGGGGAGTGCGGCGTGTGGGGCAGCACAGCTGGAGCCGGGGCGGGCTGCCGGAAGGAAATAAAGCATGGCCTTCTGTGCATCCCCTCCAAGTGGCTACTTCTGGTGTGGAGTGAGCGGCCAGGGGCCAGGACACAGGCCAGACCCCACCGGGGGCCCTCCTCCCTGCCTCAGTACTACTGATCAGTGAGTGAATGATAGCCGCTCAGTCATGTCCGACTCTTTGCGACCCCATGGACTGCATCCCACCAGGCTCCTCTGTCCATGGAATTCTCCAGGCAAGAATACTGGAGTGGGTTGCCATGCCCTTCAGGAGATCTTCCCAACCCAGGGATCAAACCCAGGTCTCCCGCATTGCAGGTGATTTCTGTACTGTCTAAGCCACCAGGGAAGCCCCACCATCAGTGAGGCCAGGTTAAATTGAACATGAGGAAACCCTTCAGAGGGAAAAATAAATCCCAAAATGGCAGCCCAAGGGCTGCCTCTGGAAATGGACAGGATGGCCAGGCGGTGCCCTGGGGCCAGGGTGTGCTTGGAGAGGAGGGAGGGGGTGAATAAAACCCAGTCAAAACAATTACCTGAGTAGCTAGTCTGTATCCAGGAGGGGAAGGCCTGAAATCTGTCCCCAAAGCTCCTGACTTGGCGTTAGGCACCCGGACTTGAATCTGACAACCTGGTTTCATTTGGCACCCACGTGGCCTTGGGGAAAGTTCCTCTCTCCAGGCCTTGCTCCCCACATCTGTAAAGGCGAGGCAACTGTAGGGTGGGTGTGAGGAGTTGGTGAAGCAATCTGTGTGGAATCTTGCCTAGAAAATAGTCAGTGTTCGATAAGTGTTTATCATTCATTCATTGTTGCAGTTTAATCTGAGCTGTCAAACATAACTACGTGAAATCCTAAATCAAACATATAAATAACAATTAAAGCCAACCATGAAAGAGATACCACTTGGTTATGCACATTTATTTATTTATTTACCAAGTGTAGATAAGTTAAAAAAATATCCAGAGAAATTCAGAGGACAGGGGGAAGAACTTCAGTTTGGGGTTTGGCCAGGGCTAACCCCAGAAAGAAGAAAAGAAGGATATGTAATTAGTAGGCCCAGATTCCCCTGGAATAACTTCTCTATAGAAATGTGTGTGTGTCAGCTGGTCAGTCATGTCCGACTCTTTGTGACCCCATGGACTGTAGTCCACCAGGCTCTTCAACCATGGGATTTTCCAGGCAAGAATATTAGAGTGGTTGCCATGCCCTCCTCCAGGGGATCTTCCTGACCCAGGGACTGAACCCATGTCTCTTAAGTCTCCTGCACTGGCAGGTGGGTTCTTTACCAGTAACACCACCTGGGATTTTGGGCTTCCCATATAGCTCAGTCGGTAAAGAATCTGCCTTCAGTGCAGGATTCGATTCCTGGGTTAGGAAGATCCACTGGAGAAGGAAATGGCAACCCACTCCAGGTTCAATTCCTGAGTTCGGAAGATCCCCTGGAGAAGGAACTCACTGTAGTATACTTGCCTGGAGAATCCCGTGGATAGGAGCCTGGCAGGCTACAGTCCATGGAGTCGCAGGAGTCAGACACGACTTAGCGACTAAATCACCACCACCACCTGGGAAGCCCCCTTATAGAAACATGAATCGATACATTTTTCTGGGGAAGAGGAAGGAGCATGGAGAAGGTGAATGAGTCCCACATGGGGTGACAGGAGCCTTGAGTCCTGTTCTTGCCTCTGCCACCCGCCCCCCCAGACAGGTGACTGAGGCTAGATGAGCCACAAAATCCTAGCCCACATTGTGGTCATTTCTAACCCTTCTTACCTACTCCCATCCTCTGTTCATATTAAGGAGCTTCTCCATGCCAAGGGCTTTTTTAGCTTCATTATGTATTTTTATACCCCCTTTCCTCTTTGAATTTCCACACTAGACTGAGGACTATAAGAAGCACTGTCATTGGCAGGCGGGATTCCCAGTGACTGATGGGGGTCACAGGGGAGAGCTGCTGAGGCCGGGAGGAGGATGTGGAAGGCTGGGTCAACCAGTGCAGGCGTCATTCCCGACAGGGTCCTGGGAGAGGGGCTCAGCATTTCCTGAAGGGAAATGACTCCCATAAATAGACAGAGGGATGGGAAAAGGACTTGTCCATCCCTTTCCTACTGTCAGCTCAGCTCTTCTGCTGGTGGACAGACAATGCAACCTCTCTAAATGTTTTTCATTCAGATGTGTCCCTGCCAGTGTGTGTGGGAGAGATGTGATATCCGCTTTCTTGTATACTGTAGATCCAAAATAAGAACGAAGAAGGCATACATTCCTTTATTTGTTCATTTACCCACAGTGCCCTCTCATTGGTCCACTCCAATGTAAGGCCAGAGTTTTTTTCAGTGAGGTTTTATTAGGAAGGAAAGAAGGAAACTGTAAGCCTTCTGATACCATGTCCTATTTAAAACTTTATCCTAGAGTCCAGCAGATCCTCTTGTATCAATGCTTATAATATGTTGTTCAGGTCTTTAGAAAGATTAGTTCTTATGACATGGCTTTCTTTCCTAAGGCTTTGATTCCATTATGTTAATTATATTGTTATTGGTTTTTTTTAAGTTATTTTACCCATCTGATATAAAAAAGATGAACTAAGGCTTCAGATGTTCCCAACACCTTCAGTGATGCGTCCCCCCAGGAAGAGGAAGGAACTTCTTGACTCTCAATAGTGTAACAGGAATGATAAGATCACAGGCAACTTCTGTGCCAGGCTGGAGGCAAACCCAATGGGGGTTTGGTTTCCTTAGTAGCTGCAGTTGGCTCAGCTTCAGCCATATGGGTGCAGACTCACGTTTAAAACTCACATGCACACTAGCTTTCTTTTTTCAATTTGGGAAAGTACTTGAACATAGATTGAACATGACACTGTGTTAGTAGGGATTCTTTTGGTTGCTTAAGCAAACAAGGGTATAAAGATATCTTATGGAACTTGTGGGCAGGAATGCAGCCTGGCCCTAAAAGCGGATTGGACTGAGGGAGTGCAAAGCCCTCTTTCTACGAGTTGCTTCTCCCCAACAACCCAGCTCCCTCTGCTCCGTGGTCCGCAGGCTGAAAATGGCTGCCTCACAGCGCCATGTTTCCGTGTTCTGGCCACACACATTGACGCAACTCTCTGGCAGCGGAACCTGATTGGCCCAACTTTCAGTTAGGCCTCCTCTAGAGCCAATCAGCTGTGGCTGGGGGTGGGATCATCATTCAATCATGACTGCCAGGTCCCTGTGGCCTCAGTGGAGGAGGGAAGGGGTGGTTTGTAGGAAAGGGGCTGCCTTGTGAGGTAGGCAAGCATCAGTGAGTGCTTGTGAGATATACTACACAGTTATATTTCTGTAACCCTACTGTCTTCATTTGTCTTAACCGTTGTACCCATAAGAATGCTGGTTCCTCAGATTCACTTGCTACTTTGCTAGAGCTAGTGCTTGTGAAGGAGGTAATGGTGTCCCAGAGTGAGGGCTTTGGGGCTACACACCTCTTAAAATCCCAGGGGTACTATTACAACTTCCTGATATGTACCTGGTACATGCTTGCCAGATGCTTAGTGTCTCTGTCTCTCTCCACCCCCTACCCCCTCTTCTTCCCTTCCCCACTCCACTTCCCTCCCTCCCTTCCTCCCTTCTCTCTTTTTAAAATAAGTCTTATTGTGGTATAAGTCATATACCATAAAAAAATCCATTTAAAGTATATAATTTAATGATTTTTAGTATATTCACAGGTTGTGCAACCATCACCAATCAGTCTTAGAACATTCCTGTCACTTGGACAAAGAAACCCAATAAATACCCCTTAGCCATCACTCCCAACGCCAGCTCCATCTGCCTCAGCCCTTAGCAACCACTAATTTACTTTCTGTCTCTGTAGATACCTCTGTTCTAGATATCTTATATAAATGGACTTATACAATATGTGGCCTTTTGTGATTGGCTTCTATCCCTTTAGCTTAGTGTCTTACTACTTGTGTTCTTATCCGTGTTGTAGCATATGTCAGTACTTCGTTCCTTTGATGGCTGGATATTATTTCATTGTATGGTTGTACCACATTTTGTTTATTCATCAGTTAAAGGCACTTGGACTGTATCCACTTTATGGCTATCAAGAATAATGTGGTCTGAATATTAATATACAAGTACATATGTGGATGTTTTTTCATTTATGTGTGTGTGCATTTGTATGTGTGTGCATGCACACACTCAGTCATAGTCCGACTCTTTGCAACCCCATTGGCTGTAGCCCACTGTGCTCCTCTGTCCATGGAATTCTCCAGGCAGGAATACTGGAGTGAGTTGCTATTTCCTTCTCCAGGGGATCTTCCCAATCCAGGGATCAAACCTGTGTCTCCAGCGCTGGCAGGAGAATTCTTTACCATTAGTGCCACCTGGGAAGCCCTCATTTCTCTTGGGAGATGTGTTATTTCTATTATTATGTTGGTTAAGTACTTAATGCAGTGCCTGACAGATCACAGGACAAAACAGTGTTCATTTCCTGGCCCTGGCCTTCCCAAAGATTATGAATGAAAGCTATTTCCTGCTTGCCGCCCTTGAAAGAAGAGGGGTCAGGCCTTCAGGTTACTGTCCCCAGGGGTACTGGCACCACTGAGTAGCAGAGTCTCGCATCAGACTGTGAGAGATGTTGATGGGGTGGTTCTGGTTGAAGGTACTAAGAGAGCAGGTAACAAGGTTTGGAGGAGAAATACAAAATTTGGAGTAGAAAGATATAAATCAAGATTCTCTATTCCGCTAGTTAAACACTGTGATCCTGGGCCAGTCTCTGAAGCTTAATCTTCTATTCAAAATAAGCCTAACAAGAATTACACCTGAAAATCGGGAGGAGGGCAGGGGCTTATGTATGTTATAATGTGCGTATGATGTGAAAATCAGGTACTGTATGAATGAATGATAAACTCTAGGGGAGGGGGGAGTCAGAATTTTGAAACTGCATTCAAATCATAGCAGGTTCAGAGGGCATTTGGAGCTCTTGAGGGGCAGTGGTCAGACCCTTCAGGGGCTGCTGTCAACCCCTCCGGGCTGCAGCCCCTCTGTGGAACTAGCTCTTGCCTGCAGCTGGATTTCTGGCTCTGAGAAAGACACATGTCATCCGCAGTTTACGAGGACCACAGGCACATCAGATCTGCAGTGTGATCTTAACTTGAAAACCTTTAGGCCGGTCAGTAAATCCCCCATTTATGAGAAAGTCCATCTTTGCCCTAGTGATCATATATAAAGTCCTATGAGTACTTGGAGGACTTCCTTGTAGCTCAAACGGTAAAGAATCTGCCTGCGATGCAGGAGACCAGGGTTCCGTCCCTGGGTTGGGAAGATCCTCTGCAAAAGAGAATGGCAGTCCACTCCAGTGTTCTTACCTGGAGAATTCTATGGACAGAGAAGCCTGGAGGGCTACAGTTTGCGGAGCTGCAAAGTGTTGGACACGACTGAGTGACTAACACACACACACATGAGTACTTATGTCTATGTCTAGACTATCTGTTCTATCAATCCATTTATCCATTCTTATGGCAGTACCGTCCTGTTTTAATCGTAGAGGCCTTATAGTATGTGTGAATATCTGGTAGGGCCAGTCACCTCTGCCGCTCAGTTTTTTTTATTTTCCTGTGTTTTCCTAACTCTTCTTGCATATTTGGTAATCTGGTTTTAAAGAGTTCAGTGTCCTCCTGAGAGGTCCTGATAGAGGGTCAGGAGTGAGTTGGGGTTGAGTTGTCTTTTGGACCTGGGTTTGCTGACTGACTTCAGTAAACTGGTTTTGTAAGATTCTGTTTTCTTTTAGATTCATAAGCACTGAAGGCTTCTAGTGGCTGGATAGCACTCATATTCCCTGAAGCTCCAAAAGAGCAATGCAGAACACTCTTTAATTGAAGGAGAATATTAAAACTTGGTGAATTTAGATAAAAGAGTACTTGAGTTTTCTCTACTGTTCTTGCAGCTGTTCTGTAAACTTGAAATGCTTTTGAAATTAAAAAAAAAATTAATGTCATCCTGCTTCTGGTAACATTTGGTAAAAACTTTCAGAAACCTGTACAGGTTGTGTTCAGATTCTGCCTTAGTTCCCGTCTCGATTGAGGAAATCTAGCAAATGAGTTAGGTGTCATTCCTTAAAGAATCAGTGCTGCTTTTCATTTAGTGGCTTGTCCTTCCTTAAACATTTAGCCATTTGAAGATTATGCAGACATCTGTGCTTTTCACCCATACACCCCAAAGCAAATTCAGCCCACCCTCTAAGCCCAGATACACAAAAACAACCTGCTGTCACCTGTTTTGTTTATCATATCATGTTTTGTATTAGAGACATTTGTTTACATCTTTTTTGTGTCAGCTTTTTTTGAGATTTAATTGACATTTAACATTTTGTACTAAGGGCTTCCCTAGTAGCTCAGATGGTAAAGCATCTGCCTACAATTCAGGAGACCTGGGTTTGATCCCTGGGTCAGGAAGATCCTCTGGAGAAGGAAATGGCAACCTGCTCCAGTATTAATGCCTGGAGTATTCCATGGATAGAGGAGCCTGGTGGGCTGCAGTCCATGAAGTCGCAAAGAGTTGGACACAACTGAGCGACTAACACACACACTGTGTAAGTTTTAAGTATGTACTTGATGATTCGATATATGTGTATGTTGTGAAATGATTGCCATATTCAGTTAGTTAACACATCCATGATCTCACACAGGTAACTTTTTTTGTTTGTGTTGTGAAAACATTTAAGATCTACTCCTCTCTTATTAACTTCCAAGTATATAATACAGTATTGTCATGTGAATGACATGACATTCACAGGATGAGGATGAAAGCTCTCAGGGGCAAGAAAAATGATTTATTTCACATTTCCCCTAGTTTCACTTAGTTCCTGTGGGAAGTAAACACTAATAATTGGAAGAATGAATTACATGAGTCGTTTCCCTAATAGCCATAGGTCCCCATATAATCCCTTTGAACCCACTGAAAGAGTGGGTTCTGTACTAGGAAGTGGTTACTGGAGACCAGGATCCAAGTCTTGGTGGTCAGTGAGGGAAAGGAGGTAGTGAGAATAAAGTGCCACTTATCCTTCTGTTCAGGAGATACTATGGCAAAGCCAAACAAGTAATGAAGTGATGGGCTCAGCTGAGACCCATGCCCTGCAGTTGTGGTTGTGGCCGAAAAGCAACTGTGTGGCCTGTTGGGAGCACCAGGGCAGACCAGACACCCACAGATAACGCTAGAGTTTACATTTTTCCCCTGTTATTTACAATAGTGATAATGTTGTTTAGTCACTAATTCGAGTCCCAGTTTTTGCGACCACATTGACTGTAGCCCACCAGGCTCCTCTGTCCGTGGGATTTCCCAGGAAAGAATACTGGAGTGGGTTGCCATTTCCTTTTCCAGGGCATTTTCCCAACCCAGGGATTGAACCCACGTCTCCTGCATTGGCAGGCAATTTCTTTACCACTGAGTCACCAGGGAAGCCAACAGTGACAATAATGCGTGTGTGAGCTCAGTCGCTCTGTCTTGTCCAACTCTTTGTGACCCCACAGACTGTAGTCTGCCAGGCTCTTCTATCTGTGGAATTTTCCAGGCAAGAATGCTGGAGTGGGTTGCCATTTCCTCCTCCAGGGATCTTCCTGACCCAGGGATCAAACCTGCATCTCCTGAGTTTCTTGCATTGCAGGCGGATTCTTTACTTCTTGAGCCATCTGGGAACCCCCATGATAATGCATATTTATTACCAAAACATTGGAAATATATTTTTTTGTTGAAAATATAGATAAGTGAACACAAAAAAAAATTATTCAAAGTTTCTTCACTGATAACAGCTACTGTTAATCCTTTGTTTTATTTCCTTCCAGTCATATTCTTACGTGTGAGATTTTGACTAGGAATTGATTTCTTCTCCCCGTGCTACCCCCTTTAAAAACATGTTTTATTCATATTGTATGCAAGCTTTTGGGTCTTTTTCCTTTTGTCTAACATCACAACGTAAACATTTTTTCCATTTAGTAATAGTCTTTTTTTCTTTAGCTTCTTAATTTACTTTTTAAAAATAACAGCTTTATTGATATATAATTCACATATAGTTCAATTTACACATTTAAAGTGTACACTTTAATGGTTTTTAGTGTATTCACAGAGTTATGCAACCATTATCACAGTCAATTTTAGAATATTTTCATCAGTCCAGAAAGAAACTCCATACTCGCTAGCAGTCACTCCCCTTTTTTCTCACCCACCCACTTTGGGCCTAGGCAACCACTAATCTACTTTCTATCTCTATAGAATTGTAGTAGTCTTAAACATAATTTAATTTGTTTCATAATATTTCATTGAATATATTATAGTTTATCATTACATTGCTTGACACTTGAATTATTTGTAGTTTTCAGTATTTTAAATAAGATAGTCATGAACATTTCTGCATACATTTTTCCATATACAGGATTATTCTTTAGGTAGACTCCCAAAGTACAGAAATGTAGACTCACAGAACCATGAAAAGAGAGGCCCACAAAAAAACCCTCAATCTCTCTCCCAGCTCACTCACTAAGTATTTATTAAATTCAGCATGATGTAAAAGGATAAACCAATTGCTGATCTCAAAGAACTTAACAGCACCCAGAATAATGAGCTAGAGTCTAACTCGCATCTGGTTTAGATAATGTAATATGAGGTCATGGAGATACTGTCTAAGGAGCACCAGACTTGGGCTCAAAACATAGATTCATTCCTGGTTCTGCCACTTAAGAGCTGTTGTATGAACTTAAACAAATGACAGCTTCCCTTGGCTTGATTTCCTCATCAGAAAAATGGTAGGAGCATTGACCCTGACTTCTGTAGAGGTTAGAAATAAGAAGTGGCTTCTGGCCTAGCCAAACACAGAAGGAAAAACAAGTTTAATTGTTTGGGAGCTGAAAGAAGTTAGAACCTGACTCTTCCTAGTTTGGTGACCTGTAATACCTAAAAGCAAAAAGAAGTGTACTTTTTTGTTTAACAGAAAACTACATACCTGAATCCAGATTTTAAACCATGTTTTGGCAGTGTTAGCTTATTTTATAACTCTCATAACTCCTACTGTTATGGTTTATGGCAAACTCACAGTAACTTTTTCTAGACAGGTGACATGAGTAGTAATGAGGCCTTAATTCAGGAGGGCTGACACCACTAAAACCTTATATGCACAGTAGTTTAGTGTTCATAGGCAAAATGGCCACCTAATTGTACTTTTTTGCTTTTTATCCCCCAAGATGATGAAGCCAAAGCAACATATGGAAGTATTTCCACATTGTAAGTGAGTGAGGGGAAACACATGATTTGCAAATATTGTCAAGTGAAAAATGTGTTTCCATCCTACTAAGGTGGCCAAATACATCTCTCTATGTAAGAATGTTCTGCAGATGTGAAGAACTCCTTCCCGGGTTTACTAAAAGTGAGAACAGTAAACATTTTTTGCTCTTTCTGGCCTCAAGAGCATCACAAAGTGTGGTCTAGTCTACAGATTGAAGCCCACAAATTCCCATTGGTTTCATTTGTCACAAAACGATCAGGTGTGGGTCAAGAAAATACTGATCAAATTGTTCAAAGTAAACGTTATTGTCAGTAACTGGGTATTCATACCCATAGAAAGTCTTAAATTACTCAGATCTTGCTTTTGGTCTTGAGGCCATCCCTGAGAGTGAGAACAAGCCTTGTTGTTGACGCCTGCCTGTATAGGGAGGATCTATGAAAGAGCATCTTGGAGCATTTACACCTGGGCTCGAGGGACAGGAGCAGCTTGCTGTGTGCTGATAATGCCTCCATCAGATTTCAGAGATGCTCTGAGAAACAAGAGCAAACAGACACAGTGGAGTAAAAGGCTGCCTTAAAAAGGAGAGGGCAAAGGAGAGTAGATCTGTTGCTGACTGACAGTGCCAGTGACTGGAAAAGAAACTCCAGGGTTCAACTCTAAGCCTATGAATTCCCTAGGAAACTTATAAATGCAGATTCCTAGGCCCTGTTCTAGCAGTCTGATTCACTCAGTCTGGGTGGGGCCAGGACTCCTCACTTTTAGCAGCTGTCCCTACTGATTAAAAAAATAATAACAACCTCATTGAGATATAATTCACATACCATAAAATTCACCCCTTTAAAATACAGTTGTGTTTTTAGCATATTAGCTATTTATTGCAACCGTCACCACTATCTAATTTTGGAATATTTTCATCACTCTCCTCCCCCTGAAAATCCATACCTATTAGCAGTCATTCCCCACTCCCCCCTCACACAGCCCCTGGTAACACTAATCTACTTTCCATCTCGATGGATTTATCTGTTCTGCACACTTCATGTAGATGCAATCATACAATATTTCTTTTGTGTCTGGCTTTTTTCCACTTAGTATGTTTTATTTTTTCACTTAGTATGTTTTTAAGGTTCATCCATGCTGTAGCATGTAATGCTGCTGCTGCTGCTAAGTCGCTTCAGTCGTGTCCGACTCTGTGCGACCCCACAGACGGCAGCCCACCAGGCTCTGCCATCCCTGGGATTCTCCAGGCAAGAACACTGGAGTGGGTTGCCATTGCCTTCTCCGGTAGCATGTAATAGTCCTTCATTTTTTTAATGGCTGAATAATACTCCATTTGGAGGAAGAAATGGCAACCCACTGCAGTATTCTTGCCTGAAAAATCCCACGGAGCCTGGTGAGCTTCGGTCCGTAGGGTCACCAAGAGTCAGACAGGACTAATGCACCTGAGCAATACTCCATTGTGTGGCTCGACCACATTTTGTTTACCCAATCATCTGTTAAGTATAAGAAGATAGTATATGTGTTCGCTTGTTCAACAAACTTTCCTGAATACTCTTATTTGATTTGGGGGAATCTTTGGGGCTCAAAGCAGAACTCCTAGAAATAGGAAGACTTTGGTTGTTCATAGAAGAGCCGTTACCTTGGCTTTACCTGGTGTGTGTGCTGAGGACCTGGTATCTGGTCATGGCGTGAAGAACGGTTTAAGCATTTGGTCCAAGAGTGCAGACTGTGATTTTGCCAAATAATGGCCCCTGGGTGTGGTTTTGAGGCAGCATGGAGGCTTAGGTTTCAGTTATTCCTCATCTACTTCAGAATCTCCCATCTTCTTCCAAATGTAGGGGGGGAAAAAAAGGCCTTTTTTTGGTGTGTGTGTGAAAATACTCCCCCCAAAAAAGCTGTTATGTAAAGAACCAGAGCAGCCTGTTTTAATTTTAAAAATTATTTTTGTTTGACGATAATGAAAATGAAGCATTAAGAGGCTCAGGAATGAGCTTCGCTAAGCAGTTAGACACAGCAAGAGTTGTATTATGTGATTGCGTATGCGTGTTTTCCCTTCTCAACATACTTTCTGAAAGCAGACACCTTCTGGGTATGCTGGCTAATAAGAAAAATGCTCAGGGAGTTCCCTGGTGGCATAGTGGTTAGGATTCTGGGCTTTCTGCTGTGGCCTGGGTTCAATCTCTGGTCAGGGAACTGAGATCCCACAAACTTCTTGGTTAAAAAATAACAAATGCTCAGCTGAGAAAATAACTGTTTTTGTTCTGCTATAATTGTTACAGTTTCTTCTCAGTTCTGTTGCCTGCTGTTTATAAGCTGATAAAACTAAGTTATTAGAATCATTAAAGCTGAAAAGCTTGTTTTATTTGCAACAGAAATAAAAACCACTGAAAATTTAGTTTTATTAGTATGATATCATTTATGATATAAACTGTATTTTTCACTCAGTATCTCAAGTCTGTTTTATGAATCAAGTTATATATATATGTTTACCTATATTTCGGAACCCACATACTAGCCTTAGAACACTAAAGGCACAGGAAAGTTACAGTTATATATATTTTATTCCTCACTTCACCTCCTCCACTGCCCAAATTTATTGTTTTCCCTTGACCATCCCTATACTGTATTTTCAGTTGAGATAGACTTCACATAAAGTTCACCATTTAAAAGTACACGTTTTAGGGACTTCCCTGGTGGTGCAGTGATTAGGACTCCACACTTCCACTAGTGTGGGGGAAGGTTTGATCCCTGATTAGGGAACTAGGGTCTTACATGCTGCCTGGTGTAGCCAAACAATTAAAAAAAGTAAAAGTGGGCAGTTTAGTCATTTGTGATGTATTCACAGTGTTCTGCAGCTATCATTACTATCTCTTTCCAGATCACTTCCATCAGCCCCAGAAGAAACCTTTACCCATTAGCAATCATCCCAATTCCCCCTTGCCTCCATGGATTTACCTATTCTGGTCATTTCATATAAATAGAGTTGTGCAATATTCCTCTTGTATCTGGCTTTTTCCACTTGGTGTGTTTTCAAGGTTCAGCCATGCTGTAGCATGTAGCATGTAGTGACCCTTTATTCCTTTTAACATTGAACTGAATAACATTGTACTGTGTGGCTATTCCACATTCTGTTTGTTTATCCATTCATCAGTTGATCGACATTTCCAGATTTCAATTTTTATTTAAATCACTGTTTTTATAAGATTTGGGGAGGGGACTTCCCTGGTGGTCCAGGGGCTAAGAGTCCGAGCTCCCACTTCAAGTGGTCTGGATTTGATCCCTGGTCAGGGAACTAGATCTCTCATGCCACAACTAAAGACCAAAGATCCCACACAACTAAGACCCAGTGCAGCCAAATAAATATTTTTTAAAAAGAAAGATTTAGGGAGAATCAGTTTTTCCTTCCTTCACCCCCACCCCATCTCCCTGTGACTTAAACATGCCCAGATTTTTTTCATAGCAGTCTCTGAACCAGTACTATCCAAACTTCTTTTCTTAAGTGAGTTTGATAGCAAAATTTCTATCCACCATATATTACTATCATCTCCCTGTTCCCAACGTCAAAACCCCACCAGAGCTTAAAAGGTTATTACTGTTGGATGATATCAACAATCAGTAGCATCCTATTTAATTTTTTAAATATCACAAATGGATAATTAATTAATGCCCAGAACAAAATACGAGCAGTTCTTCTTTGTAAGAGGCCAGGCCTCAGACCACGAGCAGCGGTCTTCTTGGGCTCCTGGTACTGCAGATGGTGCTGGCTCCAACAGGTGGACTTCCTACCCGCCTTTGCTGCTCCTTCAGCGGCAGTGCACGAGGCAGAGCGGCAGGTGCGGGCCTGGCTCTAAAGGAGTCAGCATCTGCCAGTTGGGGGCTCCTCGCTTCTTTTCACCCAGGACTGCTCCCCTCCTTACTCAGGCAGAAACCTCCTTACAGGTTTCTCCCGTAAGAACTGCTCTCTGGGAAAGATCTGATAAGTCAACTGCCTCCTTCCTGTTTGTAGAAATACACTTTACATCTCTTTGAAAATCTTGATCCTTTTTGGGGGGAAATACTTGTTTTTAAATTAATGATCTCACAGTTAGTACTCCGGTGGAAGTCGCTCGGTCATGTCTACTCTTTGCGACCCCATGGACTGTAACCTACCAGGATCCTCTGTCCATGGGATTTTCCAGGCAAGAGTACTGGAGTGGGTTGGCATTTCCTTCTCCAGGGGATCTTCCCAGCCCAGGGATTGAACCAGGGTCTCCCGTATTGCGGGCAGACGCTTTACCGTCTGAGCCACCAGGGAATGATCTTACAGTTAGTACTCCAAACTCCCTTCAAGAAAGTGTTTTCAGAGATCAGGCTGGAATTTTAAGCCTTAGTGGGTGAACATAAAGGGGTCACAAAATAATATAGCATTTTGGTCTCCTAACGTCAGTCTGGAGCAGTTAAAATTTTCTGTGGGCTTTTGAAGTTGTTTAGAAACATCTCACTTTTTCTCTCTTAATCTCTCTTAATTTTCTCTCTCTTAATTTTCTCTTAATCTCTCTTTTTCTCTTGAAAAAGTAAAGGTAATTCAGAGAAGTAATTAGGATTAACAGGCTGAGACATTTGAAGGGAGTTCCTAACAGATTAAAAGTTTAGAAGACTTTCCCACCATCTCTTAACTTCACCTGAGCCCTCCAATCAACTTGACATTGAGCCCAAAGAGAAACAGGAGTCAAGAACAGATTTTACAGTATTCACTTTAGCAAGGAGAAAAACAGGATTCAGTTATGGACTAGGTTGATAAATATAATTAGCTATAGCTGTTGGCATTTTAAAAAATATCTTCTTCAATTTGTAAAGCAATCTAAAAACTTCTGGAAATGTTCCTATGTGCAAAACACATGAACCTTCATGTGCCCATCACCTAGCTTTAAAATTTTGTGTGACATTTTATTCTAAGATTATTGGTACTGATTAAGCTCATCTAGTGAATGGGAAGTTCTGTTTTTGTGGTAGTTGAATGAGAAAATGTATTACTAGTCATGCGTTCATAATACCTACTTCAAACCAGCCTGTTTAGATCACAAGGCCAAATTACCTAGCAAGAAATAAAAGAAACTTTGTATTGTGTAAAAATCACCCAAGGCCTTTGATTTACCATATTTATGGTTTTGTTGTTTGTTTTGGCTGTGCTGGGAGGCTTGTGGGATCTTACTAATAGCTCCTCCAACCAGGGATCAAACTCAGGCCTAAGCAGTGAAAGCTCCAAGTCCTAACCACTGGGCAACCAGAGAATTCCTTGATTTACCATATTTAAATGCAGGTTCCAGGCTGGCCCCAGACAGTTGGTTTTGGTACATTGGGTTGGTGCCCAGGAATCTACATGTCTGACAAGGTTCTCAGTTTGACTGGATCAGATCCTCAGTGTACCACACTTTGGAAAACGGCTCCATTTTGCAATCCCAGACCTATAAAGTGATAGAGAAGTTTGTCTTGGTAACTTAATTCGCAGAGTACTTCCACCTAGCAAGTTAGGCTAGGCTTGTCACGTAATTAATGACCTTGAAACATCAGGAACAAAAGGCAAGTGTCAAAGTCTTGCTTGAGCAGCGTTTTGCATTCTCCTATGAATTCAGAATTGTTGGTGAGCTGGTTGCTGAGTGTGCTCAGGGGTCTCTGCCCCGCTCAGTTCCAGCCCCTTAAGCCCACTTGAACTTGCTTCTCAGACGAGGGCATCAGCTGTGTCTCTAGAGACTGTGGTTTTCGGACTGGAAGTTATTATTGCCTGATGGGAATCAAGTTCACTTAAATCCTGTGTTTTTAAAGTGTGTCTCTGGATCTTTAACCTCAAAGTTCACCCATGGTTCTCTGTGCATTAGACACAGTGGGCTTTGTGCTTTTTGAAAAAGCTGTGGCTTCCTGGGAACTTCAGAGAAACTGTTCCCTTTGGGGAGAAGGGGGGCTGTAGGGCTGATGGTGACCCGAGCACAATCCTGGTGCTCTCTCGCTGGGGGCAGATGCCATGCCTTACTCATCTGTGAATCCCCACGGCATCCGGCACAGAGCCTGGCACCTATTCCTAATGCCACTGAGAAGGTGCCAGCCTGAAAGAAGAGGGTGGGCGGTGAGAGTTGCTGCTCACGTGGAACAAGGCTCTGTCGCTGGGGGTTGGTCTGTGTGGAGGCGGAGTGCCGACACACGGAGGGCAGTGGGGAGTGGCTGTTATCCTGAGTCTGATGGGGCCTCTGCCAGAATCAGGACAGAAGAGCAGTGTCTGTCAGCCCAGCAGAGTGGAGAGGCTCCAGAAGCTTTGCAGAGCATCATGAGAGGGGCACTGAGTTCCTTCCTGTCCCCCAAAGGCCTTTCAGGACTCTCCTTTCTAATGGGAGGGGAGCCCTGGGGCCTGGCTTCTTTCAAGAACCAGGCTTGCTTTCAGCACTGACATACCCCAAAATGCATGGTGCCACTCTCTGGTGAAGGGGGCAGCTGGGTTCCCTGCGCACCCAGGCCCAAGCTCCGTCCTCCTCTCCAAACACATGGTTTCTCTTGGTGTTTTCTCAGCTCACCATTTCCTAACTTCCCTCTTTTTAATTTGTTGCTCATGTCCATTCTTCTTTTTCTCTTTCTACCGCTAGACTTCCTCTCCTCATTCCTAAGAGTGATATGCATGTCTTAAAGCCTGGCCCTTTGGTTTCTTGGGGGAAGGGGATGCCTAGACTGGGCCTTGGGGAGCCACGCTGTCACCTGGCAGGTAACCATCCTGGGAGAGGGGATAGGAATCTTGGAAATGTGAGAAGGAGCTGGGAGCAGGATTCCTGGGAGGTTCAGTTAGGGCTTCCCTGATAGCTCAGTTGGTAAAGAATCCGCCTGCAATGCAGGAGACCTGGGTTTGATCCCTGGGTTGGGAAGATCCCCTGGAGAAGGGATAGGCTACCCACTCCAGTATTCTTGGGCTTCCCTTGTGGCTCAGCTGGTAAAGAATCAGCCTGCAATGCAGGAGACCTGGGTTTGATCCCTGGGTTGGGAAGATCCCCTGGAGAAGGGAAAGGCTACCCACTCCAGTATTCTGGCCTGGAGAATACCATGAACTGTTTAGTCCACGAGGTTGCAAAGAGTCGGACATGACTGAGCAACTTTCACTTTCAGTGGAGAAGACATGTGAATCTCCAGAGTCTGAGTATTCTCCAAACCTCTAGTCAAGGAGTCACCTTCTCTCCATCAAGTGGGACCCCAGTCCCATGTGTTCATGCTTTACAAAAGAATTGCAGGGCAGATCCTGTTGGCATTCGCCGACGGGTCTCAGCTTCCTAGCCATGTCCACCTAAGCCATGCTCGTTTGTCCTTGTGATGAGAGACAGAGTTCTGCAGGGACTTGCTATTGAAGTAGTACATTTAATCAGTTACTTCAGTTCATTTGGATTTCAGGCCCTGGAGTTTTGTAAAACTGCTGCTTCTCCACTGAGACTGCTCCTTTGGTACCCGCGTGGTCCTTAGCATCTTGTAGGTTTGAGATGTTCCGTGGGAGGCCTGGGTCTGCTAGGACCATCTCCTAGTTTTCATAGACCAAACAGATCACCTGGTAGCTAAGCATTTGCCACTCCTGGATTCTGAGCCTCTGAAAGAGTCTCTCCATGCAGGGCTCTAAAGCCAAAGACAGTGGGTTTACCCCCAGTGTCAGGGCAGCAGAAGAATAGAATAGTTCTGTGTAGGCATTGCCACTTGAGCAGGTGGTTTATTTCTTTTTTCAAATTAAGTAACAACTCTTCTCTTCTTTGGGGTCTGTTAGCACATCACTATTTCTTACAGAGCCTTGAAAGAGTGTCAGCTTGTGCTGGTATTTGTTCTACTTTCTAAGATTACAAGGTTTTTAAAAATTTTTGTTTACTTCTATCTAAAAGACACACACACACACACACACACACACACACACACACATGCCTGCACACATGAGAAGCATTGGCGTGGGGGCTGAATCTGGGTGGATCGCAGATTCTGTGCCTCTGACCCCTTCCCTCTCTGCATCGGGAATTCTATATGGTGCAATCCTGTCACCCACTACTCCGGGGTGCAATCCGCCAGGGATAGTTTGGGGTGTGGGCCCTGGATTTGCTGCCATGCTCACTGAGTGTGCCCCTCTGCGCCCCCCGCCCCCCCCCCCCCCGCCCCAGGCAACTCGGAGCTCCTCCTGGTGTTGACATGATGACTGTGCAGGCCGGCCAAGGGCAGTCACAGCCAGACTGAAAACCTGGGTTACGAATTGGCTGACAAGTAAGAACTTTTCTCCCCCGTGACTGCAGAAGTTGGCCCAGATTCTCAGTCTCTTTCCTTTTTCCACTGCCTTTCCCTCCCCATGAACCCCACCTCCCTGAACTAAGGAATCTTTCTGGTCCAAGTTGTTGTGATGAGCGCCCTCCCCTGTAAACCATCTCCATGCCCTGTGCCCAGTCAATGGCACAGGACCGCAGTGGTCAAGGGAAGGTCTGGCTGATGCCCAGGGTCCATTTCGGGCCTTATCCCCATGTATGCCTTCCAGTCCAAGGTTTATTTTTCTTTTTAAAAAGCTGCATTTTGTTTACTTATTTTTAGCTTTTTATTTTGTATTGGGGTACAGCCAGTGAACAATGTGATAATTTCAGGTGAACAGCAAAGGGACTCAGCCATACATACACATGTATCCATCGTCCTCCAAACCCCTCTCCCATCCAGGCTGCCACATAACATTGAGCAGAATTCCCTGCGCTGCACAGTAAGTCCTTGTTGGTTATCCGTTTTGTTCAGGTGTTTTGATTATTGTTGAGCCCTAAAGCTTTGCGGTTGCACCTGTCCACACAGCCTTTTCGCCCGTCTTATATTAGCAGGGTTGTTTTCTCCCCAGATGGAGCCCTTTCCTCCAGATCCCTGCCTCACATTCTGCAGTGGAGTTGGCAGTCACTGAGCTGTTCACAGCTGTGCATCCCAGTCCAGAGCCCCTTCAAAGGCCACAGAATCCTGGAAGCAGGAACTAGAGAAATTCTTGGGTCCAGCAGACATGTGCAGAAGGCACTCTGCCCCTGGTTTCATCATCCTTCCCACTGCTGCTTAAGCTTTGTAATTCCAGGGTAGTTTTCTAACAGACTAGCCTTTTTTCCTCTTCAGTTTTTAGATGGACCCTCAGTGATTATAAAGTCACTCCAGATGTTTGGGATCTTAGACAATAACTATAACTGTCACAATAACACTAGTTACCATTTATTGCTAACAAGACTTATAATGTATGCTGTTCTGTGGGTACTTTACATATATTAACACATCCTTTCACTCATTTAACTTATTGACTACCTGCTATGTATTGAGCATAGCAAGCAAAATAAATTTGGCCTCTGCACCAATAAAACGGTGCCGTATTCTCACTGTAAGGTGAAAAAAAAATGAAACCAAGGTCCAAACCCAGGTTCCTTTAACTCCAAAGTCATATATTCATCTACTGTCAATATTATTTAATAGTACATATGATGTTAATGATTATGTATTATATCATCAGTTCTCACTAAGTGTGAACTAACTTGAATTGTGTTTTTATTTATTTATTTTTTTTCCATTTATTTTTATTAGTTGGAGCCTAATTACTTCACATCATTGCAGTGGTTTTTGTCATACATTGAAATGAATCAGCCATGGATTTACTGAATTGTGTTTTTAATGTGTCCTATCTCTTCATCTTGCCTCTAGACAGTAAGAGCAAGGATTTAAATTTCTGGCTTTTGAATTCTCAGTAGAATAACTAACTGATTCTAACTCTGATTCTGACTAAAATTTGAATTCATGCTAATGTCCTCAGTGGTGACAGAACTATTAAAAAAAATGTTTCTTTTTTGTAAGCACTATGTTATGAATGGTAATTATTTAAATAAGGAAATCTGCTTTGATAACCATATTTAACATATGAAAATTTGTTTGCAATTTCACAAGTTTCTGATTTATGCTAAGCAACCAAGAACAACAACATAATTTACATGTTAATATCTCAAGCCAGGAAGAAGTCTTTATATAAACAACCATTAGTCTCTGGACTAGAAAGCTAGATAGTAACAGGATGTGTGAAATTGCTAGTTACTCATTCCTCATGTGAACCTTAGCTGGAGTTTCCGAGAGCCTGTGTATTCAGAAAACATGCACCATGAAGTCAGTCCATGCACGCTTGCTCATCTTGGCACATTTAAGGTCAGTGTGCTCAGTCATGACCTTTGCTGGTAGAAGAAATGCTTTGCATTTCAAAACACCGATACTCTCATGCTCATTGTTGTTCAGTCACTAAATCGTGTCTGACTCTTTGCGATGCCTTAGACCGCAACACACCAGGTTTCTCTGTCCTTCACTATCTCCCAGAGCTTGCTGAAACTCATGCTCATTGAGTTGGTGATGCCATCCAACCATCTCATCCTCTGTCACCCACTTCTCCTCCTGCCTTCAATCTTTCCTGGCATCAGGGTCTTTTCCAATGAGTCGGCTCTTCACATCAGGTGGCCAAAGTATTGGAGCTTCTGTATTTCTTTCTAAATAATTTTTAACATCTTCATCACTAACTAATCTTCTAAAATCACATTTGGAGGCCTGTATCCACACACGTTTGTGTTGAGTGAGACCTTTTTGCAGTGATGAAAATTGTTTTCTACTCCATCCGGTATAGTAACTGTTAACCACACATGGCTACTGAGTTCTTGACATGTGGCTGTTGCGACTGGGGAACCAATGCTTTGATTTAATTTGATTTTAGTTTAAATATCCACATGTGGCTAGTGGCTACCATACCAGACAGTGCATTTCCAGGCCATGCAGGAAATATGAATCTGCTCATTTACTCGCTTACTCATACAACAAGTATTATCGACCACCTACTCTGCCGGGTGTTGTTGGGATGCTAGGGATGAAGCGACAGACAAAACAAAACGATCCCTGTCCTCCCAGAGAAACCAGTCTAGTAGGTTTCACATTCTAGAGGAGGTTCCAGTCAAATGCAGTCAATCATTGTGGCTTTACCCACTCAAATTAAGACAATTTATCAAGCCCAGAATTAGGGAAAACTTCATGACTTATGGCATTTGTTGTAATTTTGTTGTTGTTGTTGTAATTTTTAAATAATCATTCCAAAGGATCTTCTGTTGGTATAATCTTCTATCTCATGAAACTTCTATTTTCATTGGGAAAAAGCTAACAATAATGATAACTGCCATTTATTGTACACTCACACCATACTAGATACTTATTCTGGGCTAGCTTATTAAGTGTTTACAGCCCCCTTTGTAGGTATGTTTATTGTTATTCCCATTTCACAGATGAGGAAACTGAGGTTTAGAGAAGTTAAACAACTTAGCCAAGGTCACACAAGTGGTCAGTGGTTGAATTAGGATTCACACCCAAGTCTATTGAATGCCACAGTCCAATAGCTCCTTTCATTCCGTTACACTGTCTCCCCAGGAGAAAAACATAAAGTGATTTTTTAGATGGTGGTTTCAGTGTCTGTGGCTTGCAGCTAGTATCTAACATTTATATCTGAAAGTGAAAGTCGCTCAATCATATCTGAGTCTTTTTGACCCCACGGGCTGACTATACAGTCCATGGAATTCTTCAAGCCAGAATACTGGAGTGGGTAGCCTTTCCCTTCTCTAGGGGATCTTCCCAACCCAGGGATCGAACCCAGGTCTCCTGCCTTGCAGGCAGATTCTTTACCAGCTGAGCCACAAGGGAAGCCTGACAATTTATATCTAAGTTTTAGCAAATCACTATGATGTGTCAAGAACAATAACCAAGAATGCCTCACTCAGTGTTTGTCTTTCTTGTTTAGGGTCAAGGTAGATGGTCCAAAGACTGGGGGAGGCGCTCAAAGGCAGCCATTTAGGTCCTCCATCCCTTTCCTAGAGACTGAGCAGGATCCAGCCTTCCAAAGAAGCCCCCTGGAGAGCCTCCATAACCGGATGCTAGAGCCAAGAGTGAACTGTTTTTAGCAGAACATGTTCAGCTCAGATATGATCATCAGTGACTCAGCTTCAGATCTCAGTGCTAAAGGAACCAGCAGGGCCGGCAAGAGGCAGCTGGGCAGTGTTCAGGACCCCTGCCCTCCCGCCCAAGGCAGGGCCCGGCACACGTCCCTCAGCATAAAGGACAAGATATCAGAATGGGAAGGGAAACGGGAGTTGCCCACTCCTGCCCCTGGCAGGAAGGCAGATGGCCAGGAGGATTACCTGATGTCCTGTGTGATGGAGAGGAGAAGCAGTGATGGTTCGAGGACTCGGGTCACCAAGGCTCAGAACGGAGCGAGGTTGGACGTGGAAAGTAGAGAGGATGAGCGGAATAAAGTGAAGGCCGGAGCACAGGGTGCCGAGCAGAGGCCAGACCTGAGCCAGCCAGCCCGGGAGCTGGCTCCCAGCGTGGGCAGAGGCCGGGAGCCCAGGTTTGGCAAACAGCGCTTTCAGAACGATAGCCTCTCTGTGTTGAAGCAGGTCAAGAAACTCGAGCAGGCTCTGAAGGATGGGTCTGCCGGGTTGGATCCCCAGTTACCAGGCACGTGTTATTCCCCACACTGCCTGCTGGACAAGGCCGAGGAGGCGCCCACCCTTCCTGAGCACCGTGGGGGTGGGAGCGGCTCAGAATTCAGAGCCCACCGTTTGGACCTGGAAGCCAAGGAGCCTACCCTCGAGGCTGCCGAGGAAAGGAAAGGCTTGTGCAGGAGGCCCTGTGACCAGAGCCTGGAGAGTGTGTACAGAGGCTTGGAGGACCCCCCCACAAAACCCTTCATCAACCCCTTGCCCAAACCCCGGAGAACTTTCAAACACGATGGAGAAGGGGACAAGGATGGGAACCCAGGCACAAGCTTTCGGAAAGACAGAAGGAACCTGCCTCCTCTGCCCTCTCTACCTCCCCCGCCCCTGCCCTCCTCTCCCCCGCCCCCCTCGGTGAACAGAAGACTATGGAGCGGGAGACCAAAAGCCAGCGCTGACCACAGGTAGGTGACCAGTGACTTTATGCCGCATGGCCACTGTCTGTTCTCAGCCTAACTGTTTATTAAACCATCGGATCTTGTCATTAGTCGAGACCATCCATAGCTTAGGATGGTTCATTGATTAAACCTGAAGACATGGTAACTGGTGTACAGGTGTCTTGTGCTTGTTCCTTGTCCTCAGAAAGAAGAGTATTCACTTCAAAAGATCACCCTGTAGGTGTGAATGAGTGCTTGTAATTCAGGCAGTAACCAAGAGTTAAATGAAAACGTGTGTTAACACTGGCAATATACTAATTGATACTCATTCTGCCACTACCACCCCCACCTTGTGCGTGCTGCTCCAAGTCTCTCCTCCCTCTTGCTTTCTTGTTTTTTCTTGGTATGGACTCTAGAAACACACTGCCTGGCCTATCCTGGCCCTCTCACGGTCTGTCTAACTTGGAACAAGTCACTTAACGTCTCGAAGCCTTGGTTTTCTCATTTATACGTATAGATGCTCACGCGGTAAATATTCTATAATGTTAAAATACCTTAGATAATAAAACCTGTGAATGCTTAAAGGTAAAATCTGTGCTTTGGAGACAGTTTCTTTTCTGTTCTGAAACCTGATCTTTAGTCTGTTTCTGTAATGTGCTAATTGGTTTGATACCTCCTAATCTGGAAACCCTCTACTGAGGAACAGCTCCTCCAAATAGCTGTCTGTCCCTGCTGTCACCACTGCTTCCCTCCTGGGTTTAGCCTGACTCCCTGCAGTAGGGCTTTTGGTACTAATCCTAGAGCTTCTGTTGGCCAAGTCCACCTACGACCTCCATCCTTGCCAAATCCAATTTGTCAGTTCTCTGTGCTTTTCTTGATTGACCTCACTTAGCCTTTGCGGACCAGCTTGACTCACACCCCCTTGAAATCCTATGTTCACTGTGGGCTTGTAGACCTCCTGCTTTCCTGATAGTCACACTTCACTGGCTGCACCTCCTCTCCTCCTGCCTGTTGAGTCACATCCCCCTTCAACCCATCTACACCCCATCCCAGGATCAGGTCTCCTCTCCTCCATCTACATGCACTCCCTCTCACTCACTCTCATGGTTTTAAATGTTAGTTACATGCTTATGGTTCCCAAATGTGTGTCTCCAGCCCTGACCCTCTCCTAGTTTTTGGTTTCTGTAGTCATCTCCTGCTTGGGTCTCCATTTGGTCATCTAATAGCTTGGACTTAATATGTCTAAACCTAAATTCTCAATCCAGGCCACTACTAAAATGATCTTCTCCCCAGGTAGATGCTCTCTGATTAAATGGTATCACCCTTCATTTTGCTTATGCCCCAAACCCTGGGAGTCATTTATGATTTCTCTTGTTTTCGCACACCGCCAATCTAATTCATCAAGTCCTTTGGTTCTAGTTTTAAAGCGTCTTCTTAAACCTGACTACATCTCCTCCCCTGCTACCACCTTAGTCATGTTGTATCTACCTGCCCCCTACCCCCAGTATTTTCCTTCCCAGCAGCCAGAGGAGTCTTAGAAATACAGATTCAATCATATCAGTTTCCTACTCAGCATGGTCTGTCAGGAAGGAGTGTTTGGGTGCCACACATGTAATTTCTTATGTTCTCTTCTAGGGGAAAAAAGCTTGGCTATTCTAGAATTTCCAGAAATACACACATAAGTATCATATCCTTTTAAAAAACGAAATCATGCTGTATACCAACCGTGTTTTACTTAAGATACCATTGAGACATTACCATGTTGCCACCTTTTTCTTTTCACCTTCCTTTTTTAACTGCCATCTTTACATCATGTGGCCAAACCATATTTTAATTAACCATTTCCCTGCTGATTTACACTTAGGTTGTCTCCAGTTTACAAATAATGCTGTGGTGAGCAGAATATAGCATTAGAGAAGACTCTAGAGCCAGAGAACTTACTAGCTGTGTGACATTGGACAAGCTACTGAATTTGTCTGAGCCTCATTTTACTTATCTATAAAATGGAGATAATTATAGTAACCATTTCATAGCTTTGTTGTAAAGATTAGACGAGTAAATATTTGTAAACATAAGTTAAAATAGAGTCTGGTATATAGTAAATGATTAATAAATGTTAGCTGTTATTTTTTTCTGGCTGTATTCTGTTTAATTAATCAGGGTACATATTTCTTTTCTAGGACCAAACAGTTATAACTATTTTAACCTCTTAATCTGTTTTACTATCTAGTAGAGCCACCCCACTCCAGTACTCTTGCCTGGAAAATCCCATGGACAGAGGAGCCTGATAGGCTGCAGTCCATGGGGTCGCTAACGTCGGACACGACTGAGCGACTTCATTTTTACTTTTCACTATCATGCATTGGAGAAGGAAATGGCAACCCACTCCAGTGTTCTTGCCTGGAGAATCCCAGGGATGGGGGAGCCTGGTGGGCTGCCTTCTATGGGGTCGCACAGAGTCAGACATGACTGAAGCGACTTAGCAGCAGCAGCAGCAGAACTTAACAAAAATTTCTTATTGTTGCTAATAATTAATCAGTGGATTCTTTTGGACATTCTACATATTCTATCATGTAATATACACACAAATGATCATTTGGTCTCCTTTTTGATAATTATAAAGCTCTTGTTTATTTCCTGATTATTCTCCTTTTTCAAAAATGTCTTGAATATTCTTGGATGTATTTTTCTAAGTATTCTATGCATCACTGTCAAATTTCACACACAGTAAATATGTCAACTTTTAATTGGGATTCCATACATTTGCTAAGCTTATAGTATTTTATCTTTTTGTTGCCATTGTTAATGGAATCTTTTTTTCTCATTATATGGTCTTTGTATTTAAGAAAACTGTTTTTATATGTTACTCATTTAAAAGAGCCCTTAAAGAAATTTCTTACTGTTTCTAATTATCAGTCGATTCTCTTGGACTTTCCATGTATATAATAATATTGTTTGCAAAGAATTATCATTTTAAGTTTTTTTCTTTTTGATTTATATCTCCAAATTCTCTCTCTTACTAAATTGCACTGATACTTTTACAACAGTGTGAAATAATAGTGCTGATAGCCCTGGGCAGCCTCGTCCCGCCCTAACTTTAATGATAATGCTTCTGGTGTTCTACTTTCAAACACCCCTGTTGGAGTTGCATTTTCATTCTGTCAAGGTAGTGTTCACTGGTAGCCCCCACCCCCCGTTTTTTTTAACTAAGAGTTTTAAAAATTAGGATTGGGTTTGTCAAATTACTTTTCAGAAACTTTATATGATCATATGGTTCTTCTTTGACCTATTAATGTTAATATTCTATTTAAGATTTTTGTATAAGTATTCTGTAAATGGGACTACTGGTCTATACTTGGATTTTATTGTACTAACTTTACCAGCTTTGGTATTAGTGTCTTGTGATATCTATAAAAGCATTTGAGGGCTTCCCACGTGGCTCAGTGGTAAAGAGTCCGCCTGCCAATGCAGAAGACACAAGAGACATGGATTTCATACCTGGGTTGGGAAGATCCCCTGGAGGAGGGCATGGCAACCCATTCCAGTATTCTTGCCTGGAGAATCCCAGGACAGAGGAGCCTGGCGGGCTACAGTCCATGGGGTCACAAAGAGTTGGACATGACTGAGCATCCAGGAGGAGAAGGATAAAAGAATTTATAGGCTTCCTTCTTTATGTGCTGAGAAAGTTTGAATCCATTTCTAATCCTAAATTCTTTCCCAGACCAGCACCAACCTGAGAGCCCTGGGTGCTCTCATGACTTTTCTGCTTCTGTCCCCCGTGATTCTCCGGAGAAGCCCTTCTGTGCCCTTTATGGGCTATTCCTCCAAAGAGGGCCTCTTTCCCAGAAGCAGGTTCGCTCTGGGAAATTGGAGTCTTCGAACTGTGTCATCTGTGGGCAGACAGATCAACCTAGTGAACAGTTATTCCCATTATCTTTTCTCTCTTAGCTACCATCTGCTCTTTTCAGTCCTCTAGCATTTTCTCTAAAACCAGCTAGAGTTACTTTGTTTCAGTCCAAAGATGAAATTTTTTTTGGCCAATTTGGATATGGTTGCATCAGCTGTGTTTAAAGAACTTTTGGCTTTGGAGTTCTCCTTTTGTTTGAAATTGTACAATGGAGGTGATGAGGGCAAGATGTTCACTTTCTACTCTTGAAAAACAAAATATGCTCTTTATTGTGGTCCTGTTGCTTAAAAAAAAAAAAAAAAGAAAGAAAAGGCTTAACTCTGAATTTGGCAGACTTACTGTCCTCTCTGAGGCAGGAAAGCCAAGCCAAGTTGAAGAAAGAAATGATTAAGGATGTTGAGGTTACGAGGGTTTAGAATTACACGGCCAGGCTGAGCACTGCCGAGAATGTAGCCAGCTTATTTTCATATGCCAATCAGTCCACCTCAGCAAGAGCCAAACCAATGGATTCCGATTCTGGGTTTGAGAAAATGTCTTTTTCTTTTTCTTCTCTTTCTCTCTTCCTATTTTTTCCTGCTCTTTTTTCCCATCTTTTCTCTCATTTCCCTCCTTCCCCTTCTTCTCTCTTCTTTCTTCATTTCTCTAAAGCCCCAGGAAATTAAATGCAAGGACTTATGCCTTCAATCCTAAAATGGAACAGGAGAAACCCTCACATGTCAGGAAATTCCAAAGATAAGGTTCCTACAGCAGCATTAACTTGGTTATGTATGTTTTATGGCATACGTTTAATAACTTTGGCAGGAATGCCTTGAGGCTGACATTTAACAAGAAAAGTTATTATTTTTTAAGTGTAAGCAGCATCCCGAATTCACATGTGTCTGTATCCCCAAAGTGTTTTAATTTGAATTCAGATTTTTTTAAATTTTAGTTTAATTTGATCACATGACAGAGTTTTTGCATCTTTTTGAAACTGAATAGCCATGATGACCAAAATTTCAACTTTTCAACCGATTATCTTAGCATCACATAGATCCAGCCTTTCCTAGGGGCTTTAGTGTAAGACTTTGAGAACTTTTTGAGGACATGAAACCTCGGTCATTAAATGGCTGCCAAATCATATGGTACTGTTATCGATTCTATAATTTCCATCTTCTCTAGGACTGATGAGGACCCCTTCAGCAGTCCAGCTGGGCAGCCGCCCTCAGCTATCATGCATTTAGTCTCACATGTACCAGCCACGTTGTGGTCTATCCCTGTCATTATGAGTCTGTCTCGGTCACCATGGCATCCATGAGGCAACTCTCCCATGCCTAAAAACAATATTTAAAAATCTTCAAAGGGGCAAATTGTTTGATTCCTTTGAGATCTAGAGCAAAAGTTACTCTGAAAGCATCTGAGAAGCTTGACTTTGCAAATTCATTTAAAAATTTCAATAGCAGTTGCATTGGAAGACAACAAGATGAGAGCAGAGAGAGTGGTCATTATTCTTCATTAGAACAGTAATTGTCATGTTTTATTTCTCACGAGAAGGTAGAAATGATGGATATTAGGCACAATAGTGGCTAAGGGTAGTTTTTCTTTTTTTTTATGATTCAAGATAGTTTTATTACATCAAGCTACAGATTTCCAATCAAGCAGATATTGAAAATATATCATTTAGTGTTTCTCATCTGACTAGTCCCATCTCTTTAGCTATATCTTTTTTAAAGTGTCATTTTTTTTTCTGTAAGCTTAAAATACTTTTAACATATTTTTGCAGAGAATAGCATACAATTTGTGTTAATCTTTCAAAGGTAAACTTTTGCATTTATATGAAAAGCAAGAGACATAGAAGGTCTGTAACTTGAGCAAAGTTATATATAAAACTGATAACAAAGCTAAAGTGAAAAGTAGTTCTCTTTGAAACTCCAGTATTTGTTAGGTATCAAAGTGAGGGCAATGAATCAACCTTTTCACTTCAGGAAGAAAGCTACAGTCCTGCTTGCTCCACAGTCTGCAAGATAGTTTTTGCTTCTTTGTGAAGAGTTCAGGCATTCCATGATGACTGAGAACATTCTAGGAAAACATTCTTCTATGAAATAATTACATTTTTCTGTTTGACCCAGCTTCAATGTTACTTTGAAATTAATAACCATCTCTTTCAAAGAAAGGATCTCTGAAGAGCTTTTCTAGGTAATTTTGAGTCTGTATTTTCCCCTTTCCTTTTTTAGGGAGATATACTGAACGTGCATCAAAATGTGCAGGGTAATTCAGTTTGTACTCTCTTTTACAGTGCTTCCTTCTAGGCTTCATTATCTTTAGTATGTCATATATTAGCTTTGAGTTTGATGAAGATGGTCGAAATAGATCATCTTTGTTCATAAACTTTTTATTTTCCAAAATCCTCCCCATCCTAAAAGTATTAGGAGAATCTTCTAATATGGTGCACCCATTGAAGATATCTGTATCTGAATATCATTTTTTTGGTCAATATCCTTAAAGCAATATGAATTTGTACTGAACAATTCAGTGCCTAATAAGGGCCTGGAGTAAAAGATGATTTTTTTTTTAACTCCAAAGAGGAGTAAAATTAGCTTGATATTTTATTTATTGGTTTGAAAATCCTTTGAAGAGGTGATAAGGAGACAGAAGAACTGGTGCCCAGACTAACTTTGACAGTGTCATTCAGCTCGTTCATTTTAGATCAACTACCAATATCCAAGTCATGTTCTTACAACACTATTAAAATCTTCTCCAGACTTTAGCTGTTTGTGACACCAATGATTGCTTCCAATTTTTTTTTAGGTGAACAGTTTTAATGGTTGCATATCAAAGGCAGATTGTTTGTCCTATAGCACAGTAAGGTTGCATGTGTGTGTGTGTATGCTCAGTTCTGTCTGACTCTTTGTGACCCCATGAACTGCAGCCCGTGAGGCTCCTCTGCCCGTCGTATTTCCCAGGCAAGAATACTGCAGTGGGTTGCCATTTCCTTCTCCATGGATAGTTTTTCTTTTTACATTCCTATTTTGGATCCAGGATAGAGATAAGCGGAAACCCGATGTGTGTAATCATAACCTGGGACGGAGGAGATACCCAGTAACAGTGTGAGAGCTTAGAGCTGAAATAAGCCTTCTCTTGCTTAGCCCCCTACTCAGGGGTGAGACAGGCTGGGACCTGGGACCTTTGCTACAGTGCTGCAATGCTTGCTCCTCAAGCAACAAAATACAAAGAAACTATAGGGGACTAAAAATAACTGTGTGCATGCACTGTTGGGGCAAATTCTGAACAAAAGATCCAAAGAGACCAGAAAATGCAACTGCCACTTCTGAATAACTGGGAGCAAAAGCAGGGTACTGTGCATATGTTCAGTGCACAACATCACCTAAGGGGTGGGCAAACACCTAAGTCACCCCTCTGGCCCAACCCCTAGAAACACCCCTACCTTCACATCATATAAGGAAACAGCTCACCTCCACTCCTCCCCCAGTGAGTGAGCAAGCAAGGGAACCTGCTCTTTGTTCTTGCTCCGGCTGCTGCAGCAGGAACCCCATAAAGTATTGCCTGAATTGCTTGTCTGGTCCCTGATCAATTTCTGTTGGTGAAGGAGGTCAAGAACCCTGGTCGGTAACAGTGGTATGATTGCCCTTCCCAAGAAGAGCTGCTCCTGGTCACCGGGTATGGAGGGAAAGTGAAGTCGCTCTGTCGTGTCCGCCTCTTTGTGACCCCATGGACTGTAGCCTACCAGGCTCCTCTATCCATGGGATTTTCCAGGCAAGAGTACTGGAGTGGGCTGCCATTTCCTTCTCCAGGGGATCTTCTCGACCCAGGGATTGAACCCGGGTCTCCAGCATTGCAGGCAGATTCTTTACCATCTGAGCCTCCAGGGATACCCACTGGCATGGAGGGAAGCAGGGTCTGTGGCGGCTGGGGGCGGAGGGTAAGGGATTCAGAACACGGCATCCCTGGTTTCAAGCTCATGTTTTAAGTGGGTGCTTGGTCTCAGGCCATCCAAGCAAATGTAAATACAGCCAAAAATAATTCTGGGGGCGAAATGTGTTCAAAAAATTGACAAAAAATCAGCTCTCAGAATACAGGTAAAGTTTTTTTACCCCCAAATAGGGATGAATTGTAAGCAGTAAAGGTGGCCATTAAAACCAACTTTTAAAATATTCACTCACTTGTTCAGTCAACGAATATTTGCTAGGTACCTATGTAGTATTAGGGCTTCCCTGGTGGCTCAGATGGTAAAGCGTCTGCTTGCAATGCAGGAGACCCGGGTTCGATCCCTGAGTTGGGAAGATCCCCTGGAGAAGGAAATGGCAACCCACCCAGTATTCTTGCCTGGAAAATTCCATGGACGAAGGACCCTGGAAGGCTAGAGTCCATGAGGTCGCAAAGAGTCAGACATGACTGAGACTTCACTTTCTTTCTTTCTTTCTTCTTTCTATGCAGTATTAGGTTATAGCAATGAACATGGTAGACTGAGACCCTGCCCTCATGAAACTTACAAGCTAGTAATAGACCTACACGCCTAGTTGTGTTATTCACCACTCTCAGTGCTGTGAGGAAGCCAGTGGTGCTAGGGGTGACTAGCCTGTCATGGAAACAGGGCCGGCTTGGGTACAAGGGCCTCAGGTCCCCAGGTAAGGGAGTGGGTTGTGGGATTAGGGGTGCATTTTGTGTGAACAAACAAGCAAAGACCCTGGGGCAAGAAGGACTTGAGCCCACTGGAGGACAGGACGTGAAAAGCAAGGGTTGGGCCAGAGGGATAGGAAGGGTGTGAGCTGAGGCCCAGGGGCCTCTGGCGTCAGCTCTGAAAAAGCACTGTAGCCCAGGCAACGGTTGGGCCTGTTACTAAAGAGGAACAGGAAGCAGTTGTAGGTTTTTAAGAAGGCGGGGGAGACAGTCCGATTTGTGTTTTTTAAGAGCTTGCCCCTCCATTCTGCAGCAGTGTGGATACTGGCAGGGGCACCAGGGGACAGGGTGGGTAGTTGTTGGGGGGTGGGAGGAAGATCACACACCTGGGGTCACCCTGCGGTCTAAATGCAGAGAGGAATGAAAGAAGCCGGTGGATCCCAGGGATACTGGGTAGGTAGAACTCTGGTTAATTGGCTTGATGTGGGCAGTGATGGAGAAGAATCTGCACAGGACTTCCAGGTTTAAGGCATAAACACTTGGATGGATGGTGACAGCCTTTGCAGCTCACTTTGAGCTTCCCCTGCGTCGTCTGTTTACTTGTTTATTTTACTTTTGGCTGCGCTGGGTTTTCACTGCTGTGCGGGCTTTCCTCTAGTAGCAGTGCGCGGGCTCCTCTCTGAGTGCCTTCTCTTGTTGCGGAGCACTGGCTCCAGAGCACAAGCTCAGTGCTGTGGCTCCCGGGCACTAGAACACAGGCTTAGCTGCCCCGAGGCATGCGGAATCTTCCTGAACCAGGGAGCAGACCCATGTTCCCTGCCTCGGCAGGCAGATTCTTAACCACTGAACTGTCAGGGAAGCACCCACACATCATATAAATGGAGACATGGGATGAGCTCTTATGTTAGTACTTCATTTACAAAAATATGAAAAAAATCACAAAAGTTGTTCAAAATACTACTTGAAATTGCAGGGGGTTGGGGTTTTTTTTTTTGGCCACACCACATGGCATGTAGGATCTTAGTTCTCCAACCAGGGAGCGATCCCATGTCCCCCACAGTGGAAGTGTGACGTCCTAACCATTGGACCACCAGGGAAGTCCCAGGGACTTCTTACCTTTGCATCACCAGCTGTGAGTTCAATTCCACTCTTTAAGAAGGTGCTTATGAAACATGCAACTGAATGTGGAACAAACATGGAAGTGTTTAAAGGAGAAAGAAGCCAATTTAGATGTGGCTTATCATTAGCCTTTCAAAATTTCCTTTCAAAGTTAATATGTAAATAAAGGTATTAAAACCTTTTTCTGAGTTAAAAAATATTTTCATAGAAAAGACTCAGCTAAGTTATAGGATGATTAGTTTAATCAATGAGCCTCAGAACAACAGGACTGCAGTCCCACGGGGCATTTCCGCAGATGATAGAAATGGTGCTGAGGAGGAACCAACCATCTAATAAAGCTTTTGTGTCAGTGAAAATATGTTACCAACACAGGACAATGAGCGATTGAACTCTATGATTGGAATTTTCTTTTCCCACTGCCTCTGGAAGCTGGGCATGTAAAGATTTCTGGTTTCTTCTTGATCATGTATGGACAGTAGCTTCATGTTGCTTTAAAGTTTGTCTTTCAGGCTTCCTGTTTAAGAATTAGCCACCTGAAAATCAGTATTTTAATACAGAAATGGAAATTCTTTTTAAGAAGTCCTGTGATGAATTCTTTTGCAAAGTAGAGTTTTGCACTATGATTAATTGTCCTCTAGTCAGCTTTTTTTTTTTTTAATGGAAGTTTGTAACATTTTAAAAGTGGCCTTTTCTAATACTATTTAGACTGGTGTTACCTTTTATGTGTTGGTAATCAAATGCAAAATACAGCTGATACCTTGTATTATCATCTTATTCTTGAAAATTTGGAAAGATCATAAATAACGTTCAAATTACAGCTTGAAATCCCAGAGTGTCTGACAGCAGCTACTTGGATTACAGGCTAATCCCATCCTAACAAACCCCAACAGATGATCCAGATCCTTGTGTCACATATGCTCGAAGTAAGGGAGCCGTCCGCTGGGACTTGGAGAGCCTTTAGCATACAGACATCTTTATTGTTAGGACATTTATTATTAAAACATTTAAACTACTCGGATATTATTTCATAAATGCGTAGATGCTCAGTCACTCATTCGTGTCCAACTCTTTGCAACTCCATGGACTGTAGCCTGCCAGGCTCTTCTGTCAGTGGGGTTCTCCTAGGCAAGAATACTGGAGTGAGTTGCCATGCCCTCCTCCAGGGAATCTTCCTGACCCAGGAATCAAACCAGCATCACTTGTGTCTCCTGCATTGGCAGGCGGATTCTTGACCACTATGCCACCTGGGAAGCCCCCTATTTCATAAACACTTTATAATAATTTTATTATTTTAAGATTTGACCTATACAAACATTGCTTCATTGATACCACAAATGAGATGCTTAACAGCAGACAATGATAGAGCTCTCTGCAGGGCGAGGTCCAGCTGCAGCCCCTTTCTGCGATCAAAGAAAAGACCCAGCTTAGCCAGGGTCATGTTGGAATCCCAGGCAGTCAAGGCTTCACCTGTGGGCAGTGGCCACCGCCCTGTCTCTCTGCTGCTGGGAGCAGAGCTTCCTGCCGCTGCGGCAGAAACTGCTCAGGTCCCAGGGAAGTGACCCCCGCCCGTCCCTTCTTTTCCCTGTGAGGGTTCGTAGCATCTCTTCATCACATCGTTTAGTTGCATTATGGAAAACAGAGGGAGATAGAGGGCTTACCCGGGCAATGCTCAGTAATGCGTAGTATCGTTTTATACAGGTATTAATTTGGAAATTCCCTGATGGTCCAGTGGTTAGGACTCGGAGCTGTCCCTGGTCCCTAGTCCATAGTCCCTATGATCCCACAAGTCGTGAGGCCAATAAATAAACAAAAATTTTTAAAATTAGTTCAGATTCCTAACAAAAACCCTTGGAAACTCCACCTGTTTTAATTTGGGGCCGGTGACTGCAACTCTCCTCCTGCCTTGCCTTATTTGCATACTCTGCTTGATGCCTGTCAGTTTAAGAGCACCAGCCTCCAACCAGATTTCCTGGGTTCTCCTGCTGTAACTGGGAGCAATTTACCTTAGGTCTCTGGGCCTGTTTTCTCACGCATAACGTGTGTGTAGTAACAGTAATCCGTCACAAGGTTGTTGTAAAGTTTGATTGTGCTGATCCGAGATAGGCACTCAGTCAGCTCTCAGTGAGTACTGAGTGAATCATTCTGAACAGCGTGCCTTTTCCCTACCATGTAGCGTGCGTGCTGAGGACTCTAGCTGGTGTAAAATTTAGTCTGCCCAGCGGGGGAGACCCAGGAGTTCTGGCCCCTCTCGGCCAGTTACTTGACTCTGCTCTGGGCCACACCTCCAGCCCCAGTTCACCTGCTGGCTATTGCCAGCCTGGGCTAACGGCACCTGGACTAGAAAGTGTTCAGGATGGGTTCACAGCACAGCCCACTCCCATCTTAGAGAAACAGCTCAGACCTGTAGAGCTCTGAAGCTCAGTCCTTCCTCTCCTCGTTGGACACCGCAAGGGGAGAAAGAAGGTGCTCATGGGTCGGTATCCCCTCCTTTGGGGTATGACCTTCTGTTCCTAAGACCCAGAACCCCAGGTGACAGTTTGAGCCTCCTGGCCTGACTTAAGGCCATAGAGATCCAGCCTGAAAGCCTGTCTTTGTACTCCTAAGTGCCGAGTTCAAGTATTAAGGAATGAGGGTGGGGTGGAGATAAGGGACGGTGAATTCAGATGGAGAGATATTAAAAGTCTAGGGCCTAGGCAACTCCCTGGTTATCCAGTGGTTAGGAATCTGCACTTTCACTGCTGCGGCCTGGGTTCAATCCCTGGTCAGGGAGCTCAGATCCTGCAAGCTGCACAGCCAGTCAGTCAATCAATAGTATAGATCCTCAGGAGGAGAAGCCTTGGGAAACTGCTACACCCAGAAAGAGGAAGAGGGCTGCCAGTGCAGGCCGGGAAGAGTGGTCTGACAGGGGTGTGGAGTTAGGGCCACCTGCATCCACCTCCTCAGACCCTCCAGAGGTGTGCCCCATCCTTTGCTGAACAACACGAACAACACTTTTGTAAAATATAGTAAAAAAAGGATTACAAGAGCAAAAAAAAAAAAAACAACGGATTACAAGAGGTATGAAATGAAAAAAACTCATAAGTATACAAACCTCAGTTTTTGTTTTTTTTTTTTTTGGTAAGTCCATTCTGTCAGATTGCTTGAAAAGTTTGCGGACACTTACTGTCAATTTCTGTACTTACCTCTGCAAGGACTGGTAAGAGCTGGCACCGCAGCCCTGACCCATGGGTCACACTTTGAGCACTGCTGCCTTTCACTGCGGAAACCAGGTGGTGTCATGCAATGAAAGGAGCAGAGTGGTTAGGTTTCACCAGAAACTCCCTAGTGAACTTTAGCAGGAATTTCAGAAAAAGGATGCACACGGACAGGTTGAGAGAGTAAAGGAAAGAAAAACCAGTGAACTATGCTAAACTAAGAGAGTAACCTCTGCTCCTCCTCTCCCCCCAGTTAAAAGTGTTGGCAAGGAAGGAAGGCGAGAAACAGAGGAACTGCAAGGGCCTTGCTTCAAAGGAAGACTTTTTAAGATAGAGGAACCCCATGCATGTTTGGGCTTCCCAGGTGGCACAGTGGTAAAGAATCCACAGACTTGGGTTCAATCCCTGGGTCGGGAAGATCCCCTGAAAAAGGAAATGGCAACCCACTCCAGTATTCTTGCCTGGAAAGTTCCAATGACAGAAGAACCTGGCAGGCTGCAGTCCACGGGATTGCACAGAGTCAAACACAACTGAGCGACTGAGCGTCCATGCATGTTTAAAGAAAGAGAAAGAAGCTAGTGGAAAAGGAAGCATTTTAAATGCAAGAAATCCCCAAAGCTTGGCGAGTAGGCAGATGGCCTCTGCCTGGTTCTGCCCTTCTGTTGCACGGCACTCTCCACCCTGTTTCTGCAGTCCAGCGAGCTGCCTGTCTGTCTTCTGTTCCCTGAAATGCACTGAGGTTTCTGTAACCTTAGAACTTCTCACACGCCTATCCCTCTTTTGGGGACACTCTTTCCCCGACTAGGTTCTTTTTATTCTCCAAATCTCAGCTTCAGTGAGTGACTTTCTCATTGAGACCTCCCCTAATGCATCCCCCAACCTGAACTGAACCTTCCTCCTTATCCTCCCAACCTGGGCTTTCCTGTCATTGAACTTACTTGTGTGTGAACTGGTTGAACATCTGTGTTCCTCCTTAGAATGTAAGCTCTTTGAGGCAAGGACTCTGACTGTTTTAGTCCTTCATTATCAAACCCTGAGCACAGCGCCTGCCTCAGTAAATACAGCACTGGCTGTATAAATCATTAGTAGCTCCACAACAATAATAAACATAGGGGATGTGCGCAGTCACTCAGTTGTGTTCAGTTGTTTGCAACCCCAAGGACTGCAGCCCAGCAGGCTCTTCTGTCACTGGACCTTTCCAGGCAAGAACACTGGAATGGGTTGCTAATTCCTTCTGCGGGTATAATAATCGGTAACATTTTAGGTTTTCAATTTTTTATTGGACTATGGTTGATTTGCAGTGTTGTTTCTGTGTTAATTCGGTACAGCAAAGTGAGTCAGCCATGCGTGTGAATATATCCACTTTCTTCTGTATCCCACTCCCATGTGGGTCGTTACAGAGCACCGAGTAGCGTTTCCTGGACCGTATGTTCTTATTTGTTACCTCGTTTGTATGTAGTGGTGTGGGTATGTCAGCCCCAATTTCCCAGTTATCCCCCTTCCCATTATAACTAACATTTGTTGCATGCTTATTAGGTGCCAAGGGTTTTATAAACATTGTCTTTTCTATTTTTTGGACAGTCCTATCTACTGTCCTAATTACTATCTCCAAATCAGGACACTGAGTTTCAGCTCAGGTAATTTATCCAAGAAGGAAAAACTTGTGAATGAAGGATTCAGGATCTGTGTCTAGATGTATTCAATCCTAGAACAGCCCATGTGGATGTAGGATGGGGAGAGGGTGGTAATAAGCCAGGCCCCAGACAGAGATCCAGCCATGTTTGTACGGATCTCAGAGTTCGGTGGGGTGTCTCAGCTGACCTCTGGGTGTCTGATAATAACCACTTAGGTAAAAGAAATGGGGAAGGACCCAGGCCTCTCCTCTGCTCTAAACTGGCCATCACTGCTCCATTCTGGTTATTAATGTGTGTTCTATAGAACATTTGAAAAATCCAGAAAAGCAGAAATGAAGAGAGGCCATCCCTCAATCCTGAGATAGCAGCTCTATGTTTGACTTCCTTTCTTTTTTATCTCCCCCTATATATGTTTACTTACAAAGTTGGGTTTGTATTTAAATGTATACTCTACAATCTTCAGTTGGCATAATAGCATAAACATTCTCACAAGTAAAAGCCACATCTCATATTTGAAGATTTTCACGCTGTCTTATAAGAAACAGAGTTGATTTTGGCATTAGAAATTTTTACAAGAAAAAAAAAAAGAACAAATTTTATGGCATGTATTCTCTGAACCAGCCTAATCTGATTTAAGTTCTTGGGTTTTTTTCTTCCCACCTTGTACAACCCAGGAAGTCCTATGAGTTTGAAGACTTACTTCAGTCTTCCTCTGAGAACAGCAGAGTGGACTGGTACGCACAGACTAAGCTGGGGCTCACACGCACTTTATCAGAGGAGAACGTCTATGAAGACATTCTAGGTAAGAGGCCGAAGTGTCTGTGCAAGTCTGTCTGTGCGGAGTGGGAAGGAGGTGGAGCTGGCTGCTTGAAACACACACACCCTGGAAGACAAACATGTGATCAAATGAGAGAGCAGGTAGGTTGGTGGAAGAGTGACCCTTGGTGAAATACGTGAGAGAAAGTGAGAGGAAGGACTGGCGATGAATGGCCAAGGAGGCAGCGTGATAACAGTGGGAAACACACGAGACCTGGAGCCTCGATATCTATGACTGAATCTCGACTCTGCTACTTGTTAGCTGTGTGACATTAAGCCAGTGACTTAATGTCTCTGAACTTCATTTCTCTCATCTTTGTACTAAGGAGGATGATAGATACTTAACAGGGTTGTTGGAGGACTGGAGAAGATGGTATGTAAAATATCTGGCTTATGGCAGACTCTTGGTGAATCGTAGTGATTACTGAATGAAGGAAACCTGAAGACTACCCTACTCTTTCCAAAACTGTAGGAGTGTGGCAGTAATGCCATCAAACTTCAGACTGAAATGTATTTGAAAAGTAACTTTGGCCTTGCTCCCAAGAATTCTCTGATTCCAAAATGAGACTCAGATTCACAGAGCTTGTGGGCATTTAGATTTGGTGAGTTAAAATCTTCAGGGAGGATCACAGTTTCAGTGAGATGTACACTCAGACTATGTCTATATGTTGGGGTGGGTGGGGGGCAGGGAAGAAACAAGCTGGTGATAGGGAAAAACCCATCTGTGTGCCTATGCAAGGGGCAGATTGGGCAGATACACGCGTTCCTGCATGCACACAGTCATCAGCACTGGAAGAAACTCCACGGCGGGAGGAGACATGAGACTTGAAGCCAGAATACTAAGCCGAGCTATTTGAATTTCTGAGTCCAAGCTGCCAGAATCGGGTTCCTGCCAATGCAGTAGACATCCCAGATCCCAAATGGGTACGAGATCTGAACTTCTCTTAGTGTGTGCCTGGCAGGGTAGCTTTCAGTTACAAGGAACAGAAAACCCAGCTGAAACAACAAAGGGAGTCTCTTGGCTCACGGGACCAGAACTGGCTTTCTCTTCCTTCTTATCTCTCAGGTTAGCTCCCTTCTCAGCAGGTGTCCCACGATCACCATGATGGCTGCCATCAGTTCCCCGGGATCCCTGCCTGCAGCGAAAAAGGAAAGCCTGTCTCCTGAAAGTCCCAGCAAACACCCCGAGGTTCACTCTCACTGGACTGAGTCAGGTCCCTGTTCACCTTCAGAGTCCAGGAATGCCATGCAACAGTGGGCATAGGCCTGGAATACGAGCCCCCTCCTGGGGTGGTCACTGAGGCCAGGATTCAGAATGCTCAGATTGGATTAAGCTCTAAGACCAAGAGCGGAGTTAAGCTCACACATCTGAGAATGGGGAGACAGAGATTTACCCTTGTGAAAATGGAGATCTGTTACCAAGAGGAAGGCTAAATGCATAGCAAGACAACACACATCCCCACAAGGAGAAACCAAGGTGTTGGGTAGAGATCTGATAAGGAGAGCTTCCTTGGTATTCCCAGTTTCTGATCTGTTCATTGCCTTTGACCGCAGATCCGCCCATGAAGGAAAACCCTTATGAGGACGTTGAGTTACATGGTCGCTGCCTCGGGAAGAAGTGTGTCTTGAACTTTCCAGGTTCTCCCACCTCTTCCATCCCTGACACACCTGCCAAGGTATGAACTCACAGAGAAATGATGCAGGGAGGGGGTCCCCAGCACTGTGGCCTTGAGCAGGCTGGGGTTCTGGGTTACGCAGGAATGCCAGGCATCCTCACTGCAGGCTCCTGGATTTGTTCATCAGCGGCCTGCCTCCGCATCCTGCCTCTAGTTCTCCTGGAACCCTCTGCTCAGCAAGGCTTCCTAAAGTAGCGTTGTAGCTTCTGGCTCAGAATTCTCCCCAGCTGTAAATAAGGTGGTACATCCACATTACACAGCTGTGAAGAAGAATGTCCTGATATAAAACAAACTCATATATGTTTGTGAATGCACAAGAATGTGTCTGTGAGGGTCCCTAAGAATGAGTAAGCAGGTACCTCTGCAGAGTTGTCTGAGTATTTAGAGGTCAGGAAAGAACACTGACATTTTCTCAGAATATCTTTTTGAACCTTTTGCAGTTTTGCAGTATGTGCATACAGATAATATGACTGTATTCTCATACATGATAACTTCAACACATTGCCTATGGAACTGAATTCATATTCTCTTTTTTAAAGCATGTAGTTTTATTCATAATGAACCAAACTGGAAACAACCCCAATGTCCTTCAGTGGGTGAGTGGTTATATATGGTGCAGTACATTTATATGATAGAGTATTATTCAGCATTAAAAAGGATTAAGCTATTGATGTGTGCCAACCTGGATAAATCTCCAGAGAATTATGGCAAGTGAACAAAGCCACTCTCATAGGTTTACATACTACATGATTCCATTTATGTACTTTTGAAATGACAAAATTAAAGAAACAGAACACATTAGTACGAATTCATATTCTTTAACATAACATTACACATTCTTCATAATGGATCCCTGGGCACCCATTTCCCACAGTTCCTACATATAAAATCTCTCCAGCCAAAGCCTACTAACTATCTCTGATGTTGTAGCCCCAGGAGCAGCAAAACTTTTCTCTAAAGAGCCAGGGAGTGAATATATGGTCTCTGTCTTGACTATTCAGCACTGCCTTTGTGGTGTGGAGCAGCCACAGACTATATGTAAACCAGTAGGTGAGGCTGTGTTTCAATAAAACTTTATTCATAGACACTGGAATTTGATTTTATATAATTTTCACATGTCATGAAATATATATATATGTATATATATATATATTTAGTTATTTAAAAGTGAAACCGTTCTTGGCTCGTGGCCTGTACAAAACAGGTGGTGGCCCAGATATGATCCACAGGCTATACTTTGCCCACCCCTGCACTAGGTCATTTCTACCTCTGCTCTTGGCTCTTTCCTGGACCTCTCCCTTCCAGTCCTTTAAGGCCCAGTCAATCATGCCTCCTTCAGAAAACCTCCAGGCCATCTTAGTCCCTGGGACTTGTTCCCCTCTGCTCTCCTGTAACACTCAGTGGGCTAAGCATTCATTTTACACTAATTCGTATATTCCATCTTATGACATCTCTTACTTTGATGGTTTGAAGTCTGACTTAAGTCATGTTGCTGTTTAGTTGCTAAGTCGTGTCCAGCTCTTTGCCACCCTATAGACTGCAGCACGCCACGCTTCCCTATCCTTCACTATCTCCTGGAGTTTGCTCAGATTCATGTCCATTGAGTCAGTGATGCTATCTAACCATATATTAAGTCATGTAATATGTCTTAAAAATACCTCCTCAAGTAGACTGTAGACTCCTCAACGTCAGAAAGTATGTATTTGGTTTCTTTGTGTTTCCCGTAAGTAGTTGTTATACAGTAGTTTAGTTGTTGAAGAAATTAAATGGAGACTGAATCCTGGCCTCCCATCAAAAGGGTCTGTTTCCAGCCTAAGAAAAGAAGCCAACCTCCTCTCTAGGCTCCGCTTGAGGTCAGCATTGACTGGCAGGCGGGGGTTACACACATAAGGCCTGATAATCACAAAGGGAATTTTTCTCAAGAGAGTGGAAGGTAGAACCTTTCACGAAGACTGGATCTTACCGGCCCAAATCAATTGCTACAGTACTTGTCAAAATCAATTAACTGCTGTCTTCTCCTCCTATGGAAAAGAGCGTGATCATGAATAATCCATGACAGCCAATAATTGGCAAATAGTTTCTACTTGCCTTTGAAATGTGTTGTGTGTGTTTTCACTGGAATATGGAAGTGCTCAGCATTTAGGGAATCCTTCATTTTCCTCCGTGACTAAGTCTGGCTTAGAAGAAGGCTGTCTGTAGACTTTCTGATGATGGCCATTCTGACCAGTGTGAGGTGATGCCTCATTGCAGTTTTGGTTTCCATTTCTCTAATAATGAGTGATGTTGAACATCTTTTCATGTGCCTCTAGGCTATCTGTCTTTCTTCTTTGGAGGAAAGTCTATAAACAATAAGTGCTAGAGAGAGTGTGGAGAAAAGTGAATCCTCTTACACTGTTGATAGGAATGTAAATTGATACAACCACTATAGAAAATAGTATGAAGTTTCTGTAGAAAGCTAAAAATAGAGCTACCATATGATTCAGCAATCCCACTCCTGGGAATATAGCCAGAGAAAACCATAATTTGAAAAGATACATGCCCCAGTGGTCCTTGCAGCACTCTTTGCAATAGCTAGGTCATGGAAGCAACCTAAGTGTCCATCAACAGAGGAATAGATAAGGAAGATGTGGTACGTGTATACAATGGAATTTACTCAGTCATAAAAAGGACAAAGTAATACCATTTGCAGTAAACATAGATGGACCTAGAGATTGTCGTGCTGAGCGAAGTAAATCAGAGAAAGACAAATGTCACATGATATTGCTTATACCTGAAATCTAAAAAAAAAAAGGCACAGATGAACTTATTTATAAAACAGAGATAGAGTCATAGATGTAAAAAATGAACCTATGGTTACCAATGGGGAAAGGTAGGGGATAGATTGAGTTTGACATATACACACTACTGTGTATAAAAGGATAACTAATAAGGACCTATGTATAGCACAGGGAACTCTGCTTAATACTCCGCAATGACCTAGATGGATAAAAAAATCTAAAAAAGAATGGATGTGTGTGTGTGTGTGTGTGTGTGTGTGTGTGTATAACTGAATCATTTTTCTGTACAGCAGAAACTAACACAACAGTGTAAATTCACTCTACTCCAATAAAAATCTTCAAAAAAAGAAAAAGAAGGCTGTCACACCCAGTCTGACCCATTCTTATCTTATTCAGTTCTATCCCACTTCATGCAGGGAGTGAACTCCATGCCCTCTTCAGAACAGTGGAAAACATCTACCCAAAGCAGATCTGCCTGCAGAACTGGGTGTTCCTCCCTAGTATCAGAAATAAAGGCTTAGTAGCCCTTTTCTCTTTTTTCCCCCCAAATGTTTGTTTATTCGTGCTGTGCTGCATCTTAGTTGCAGCTCTCAGGATGTTTGTTGCCGCAATGTGGGCTTGTTAGTTGCAACATACATGTAGGATCAAATTCCCCAATTAGGGATCGAACCCAGGCCCCCTGCATTGGGAGGGTGAAATCTTATCCACTGGACCACCAGGGAACTCCCTTAACAGCTCTTTTCTTCCCCTTCCTGCCAAGCTAGAGAAAACCTTGGTCCTCTGTCCCTAAAATAGTGCAACAGATTTCCCTGGTGGTGCAATAGATTGGAATCTGCCTGCCAGTGTAGGGGACACAAGTTCAATCCCTGGTCTGGAAAGAATCCACATACCAGGGATAAACTAAGCCCGTGCACCACAGCTGCTGAGCCTGTACTCTAAACCTGGGGAGCCACAACTAGAGAAAGCCTGCACGCAGCAGCCAAGACCCAGTGCAACCAAAAATAAAATAATTACATTTTAATAATTTTTAATAATTAAAATTTTTTAAAAAGCAGTGAAACACAGTAGGTAACCCTGTCAATGAGAACTTGAAGTCCAGAGGCGCTATCCTGCAGAAAGATAACCCAGTTGCCCAGTGCACATCTGATTGCCACTCATATTTGCAGGCCGTTGGGACCTTTGCAAGTCATCAGGAAGACCGTGCGTCATGCGCAGTCCTCTGCTTTCCCACATCTGGGTGTCTGGTTAGTGTCCCCGTCCTGGGGCACAGCCGCAGACCTCTCCACCACCTCCATTAGCGCACCAATGTTCATGGAGCATCTGCCACATCTGGGCTGCATCTGGGACTTAAAACTTACTGAAGCAATCTTTCCGTGACAACCTCCTCTACCAGCCACAGAAGGGTCCTAAGACATCTTGGAGGGGGCGGTTATTTAACTAGATTGTGCCTCTTTCTAGTAGAGAGGTGAGGGCTGACTGAACAGGTTTTCCTCAGACACAAGAGACATGCAGCTGGGGGCTGATGTTGACGCTTACAAACACACGAGGCAAGCTCCTGAGAAGGGGCTGTTTTCTTTTCTTGTTATTCCCACACATAGAACAGCACAGCATCTATGGTAGAAACTATTTTTTTGTAATAAAGGAAACCTAATGTTCTTTCTTATGTGTTGACACCCAAGGGGGAAAAAAATCACTAGTTGACCTGGGTAGCTCACCCACACCATCTTCCACCAACAAACCATCTGTCACCTCGTGTGGCTATGTAGGGGCAGTGTCTGGTCAAGTATGCGGGTCTTGGAGCCTAACTGCCTCTGCTCAAACTCACCTAGACCGCTTGCTAGTTGTGTGACTGTGGGCAAATGATCTTATCGCTGTATATCCATATGTCACTGGTAAAAATCAGGAATGATAATACACTCCTCTGAGATGGTGAAGAACAGGGAAGCCTGTCCTTCCCTGAAAAAAGAGAAATATTTCTTCAGTGGCGTGCTGCAGTCTATGGGCTCACAAAGAGTTGGACATGACTGAGCGACTGAACAACTGAGAGGTCTTGTGAAGGTTAATCAAATTAATTCTTGTATACCACTTAGACTAGTGCCTGCAGCATAGCTATTATTTATGTACATTTGCTTAAGCTATAGAATTCTATATGTGTCATTTTTAAAAAATTACCTCGTTTTCTAAAAGCAGAACATTCTCATTGTAAAATTCTTTTTAAATACCAAGAAGTGTAATTTAAAAAATCATCTGTAATTGGGAATTTGTATTTTTGCTTTATACTCACTTGTATTTTTTTTCTAAAACAGATGGTTATTATGTGTATATGTGTGTGTATGTGTGTGTGTTTTAAAAGCTTTTTACCAATTGCATGTAATCCCAACACCCAGAGAAAACCACCGTTGACACTTTGGTTTACTTCCTTCGAGACCATGTCATACTGTGTGTGAATGTACATGTGTGTGTACATAAAAAAAAAGATTTGGGATGATATCGCATATACATTTTTTTTCATATATACTTTTTTGCCACTCTGTTACATTTATCATGAATATTTCCCCATGCTATTAATTTCTTATAAAAAATTATTTGTATTGCCTGTAAGGTATGCCATTGTTTTAATGTAATGCCACGGTGGTACATTAGTGTAATGTCCCCTCTTTTCAGAACTCGTGTGCTTGCCTGTGTATTCCTGTGGGTGTGTAGTTAAAGGAGTGTCTGAGTGTTCATGTGAATGTGTATACCCGTGGGCACAGGTGAACAACTGCATGTGTGTGTGAATGGCACCCCAGTGCTTCCCCGGGGGAGTCCTCTGTAAGCAAGCGGAGGAGTGAGGTTGAGATAGGTAAAGAGGAGGTGGGATATTTTATATCAGGGACCCTTTGAGCTTCCTGCTGTCAGTCTCCTGGGGCAGTAAGACAGGGACATGTGAGGACTGGAAGGGGTTAAGCCACCAGCCACATTCACAGACAAGAAGGGTGAATGAACCCTGGCTGAGTCCAGGTCAGCTCTGTCTTCGAGGCACAAGGCACGTAGCTTCCTCGCCACCCCCTCCTCCCTAAGGGGGACCGGGGGGAAGGGATAAATTAGGAGACTGAAACTGATACATACACATTACTATATATAAAATAGATAACTAATTAATAAGGATTCACTTTGCCGTACAGCAGAAACTTAACACAATGGTATAAATCAACTTTACTCCAATAAAGATTTCAAGAAAAAAATAAAAATATTTCTTCAATGGCTTTTTCATTTTTTTTCTGATAAGCAAAGCTAAGAATCTTTTATATGTATCTGAAAATTATTGTATTTCCTTTTCTGTAAACCTTCAGTTCTTATCTTTTGCCTGTTTTTCTTTTGAATTGTTAGTCTTATTAACTTGTAGCATGTATTAGAAAAAGTGAATTCTATAAATCGCAGATTTTTTAATTGTTTTTTTGTTGGCCTTTTGACCTTAAAACAGCTCATTTTTAAGAATCAGACATTGAGGCTCAGAGAAGTGAAATTCCTCGTATTAGAAGGGATTTCACTTGCCAGTGACAGGGATAAAGCTAAACTTAAGTCTTGTAACTCCCAGTACATGGTGTCAGAGAGCCTCATTTGTAAAGAGAGAGCCAGGTGAGTTTCCACTTGTCTAAAAAGAGAGAGTGGATTATACTTGCATTCTTTATCATCTTCATTTTCCATAGTTGGATGATAAATGTTTATTAGGCCCTTCACAGCACAGGCGACCTCAGCGTACCCTTGGGGACTTAGACTAGCTTCTCCTCTTGACCTTCTTGGTCTCCCCCACTGGCAGCACCACTTATCTCTCAGAGGGTCTCTTTGTATTTATTTGCTCTTCTTTCCTCCTCTCCCCTCACAGCAGTCCTTGTCCAAACCAGCCTTTTTTCGGCAAAATTCAGAAAGGAGGAACTTCAAACTGCTGGACACAAGGAAGTTGAGTCGGGACGGAACTGGGTCCCCTTCCAAAATCAGCCCTCCCTCCACCCCCAGCAGTCCTGATGACACTTTCTTTAACCTCGGGGACCTACAGAATGGCAGGAAGAAGAGAAAGATACCCAAGGTAAGGCTTGCAACAGGCTTGGTGTTCAGGGGTGCACCGCCCACACACACTTCCCTGCAAAGGAAGGCTACAGAGGAGTCTGGGCAGAGATCAGATCACTGGGCCCTCCTACCTGCTTCACCACAGGCCAGGTGGACATGGGGAAGCCAGCAGCTGAGCTCACTGGGCCTTGGTCATAATAACTGGGGTCCTGTAGGGCTTACTGGATGGCGCTAGTGGTAAAGGGCCCACCTGCAATGCAGGAGACGCAGCAGAAGATACGGGCTCAACCCCTGGGTGAGGAAGATTCCCTGGAGAAGGAAACGGCGACCTGCTCTTGTATTCCTGCCTGGAAAATTCCAGGGACAGAGGAGCCCGTCGGGCTACAGTCCATGGGGTCGCAGAGGAGGACGTGACTGAGCGTGCACACACACAGCCTTCCTCTGAGCCATCCCTTCCCCTGCTTAACGACTCATGATCCCAAACTGTGTTTCCAAGGCCCAGCCTCCAAAGGCCACATCTCCCTCCTTCGTGGCCTCAAAAGCAGAGCCCCATCCGTTGTGCTCTCACTCAGACTCCATCACCTCCCACTGCAGCGGGGCACCGCATGGAGCCTGTGCTCTGAGGGAGCTCTTGTCAGAAATGCATCTTTTCTGGGACTTCCCCGGTGGTCCAGTGGTTAAGGCTCTGTGATCCCCCTGCATGGGGCGTGGGTTCAATCCCTGGTTGGGGAACTGAGATCCCGCGTGTCCTATGGCGTGGCCAAAAAAAAAAATTAAAATTAAACAATGGAGGGCTTACGTGAACAAGGTTCTCCTCTTTAAAACATATATATAGTAAAATATATGTATCTGTCTTTTCTGGCTCTTTTCAGCCCCGAAGGCAAAACAGGCCCAGTGGCTTGGGTGTACATGAACTGTGACTGCTCTTTCTTACATTGGTGTTATATTTCCCAGTCCAGCCCCTGCAATGCCTGTCATTCTATACTGGCCACTTTGGTACCAACTTCCTACAGGAGCTTTTTTTTAATATATTTAAAAATTTTTGTTTTTTGGCTGTGCTGGGTCTTTGTTGCTGCATGGGGGCCTTCTCCAGCGGTGAATGGGGGCCACTCTTCATTGCAGTATGCTGGCTTCTCCTTGCAGTGGCCTCCCCCTTTGCAGAGCACGGACTCCAGGCACACGGACTGCAGTAGTTGCAGCTCTGGTGCTCAGTAGTTATGGCGCATGGGCTTAGTTGCTCCAGAGCGTGTGGGATCTTCCAAGACCAGGGGGATCGAACCAGTGTCCCCTGCATTGCAAGGCAGAGTCCCAACCACTGGACCACCAGCGACGACCCCACTACAGGAACTTTTAGAGAAGGAATTCTTCATTTCAGAACCTGCAGATGGACATCAGGGGGTCATGAAACGCATTAAATCATGTAAAGCTGCATGGATGAGTTTGAGGGGATAAAAGGAAGGGAGGTGGGTTGTCTATAGGTTTCATCAGGTTTTTCAAAGTGACCCACTGACCTAAAAGTCAAGGCACATTTTCACCAGCTGGTCCCTCCTGGCTCAGTTTGGTTCATCAGTATTTTGAGCCATAATACCACCTCCATCCCTTACGTTCTTTTTCAAGTGAAATTAAGTCACCTTGATAATCAAGAGTGCATTCTGAAGGGTAAAGGCAGTTAAGAGTCAGGTGGTCAAGAAGAGGCCTAACACCTGCAGCCTGGCGGTTGGGAGAGGGCAGAGAGAGGGCCCAGGGCAGAACTCAGGGCTCGTGCCCCTTCCCTGTCTTCTGGCCCTGCCTTGCCCAACCCAGGTGCAGCGCACATTGCATGTTGATCGTCGATGTTTGCTGGATGAGTTCCCACTAGCGTGTGGACCCCAGCCCCCTTCGCCCCTGGCAGAGTCGCTCTCCATCTCCTTCTGACTGTCTTTGAGTCACTGCCCTGTGCTGTCATTGTGGCTGCTCATGGGGACCCCAGAGTGCAGGGTCTTGAGTCACTCCCTTAATGCTTCTCTTCTTGTTCTAGCAAGGCTCACACATATCTGTACCATCCAAAACCTGCTGTTGTGGAATAATTGCACAAATGGCTAGTAACATCTATACAACCTCACCATTATTTTAGCAAATAAAGCAGGAACAATCAAATGAATCAGCTTTAGGTTAAAGAGCTTTGATACAACTCTAAGATTGACTGTGTGACCTCTTAATAAGTACTTAACCTCTATCTTCCACCGCCTTCATTTTTTTTTTGTATTATTTTATTATTTACAAAAGATTTTTTGATTAAGGAGAGGAGTATATGTGTGCATATTTTATATGAAAGTAAAGAGGCAGAAAGAAAAGTAGAATTATTTCTGCCACTTTCTATGTGTTTAATTTACAAGCAGCAGTTTGTTTCCTCTTAGTTTATTGCCTGAAATTAAAGTGAGTTGCCACCCACTTCAATAGTGCCCAGGCACTTATTCAAATAGGCTTTGACAGATATAATCAAAGCTGGGGAAAAAATCAGCTTTGACAGATACAATCAAATCCAGAGAAAAATCACCATGTTTTACCTGTCACTTTCACAATAACAACAAAATCCTATTAAAACTTTAATCATAAAGGTGAAGTACACAGTTCTTCAAAGGAATGCCTATTTTTTTTTTATTTTTTGGCTGCACCACAAAGCATGTGGGATCTTAGTTCCCCAACAAGGGACCGAACCCACACCCTTTGCATTGGAAGCATAGAATCCTAACCACTGGACCGCCAGGGAAGTCCCAAGGAATGTCTAAAAAGAAAACAAATGACAAATTATAGTTTATTCTAGGTTTCATGAATCCTCAGTTCTGTCACTTGCTACTTAATCTTAACCTAGACTTACCCCCACTCTTGAATATGAAGCTTCTTTCTAGTTGCTCTGAATCCTTTTCTTGAAGTCAAAGGTTCTTTTTCAGGCACATTCATGACTTCCAGATTTTGGACCCTTAAAGCATTTGCTGTCCAAAACCCTGGCTGTTGTGTTTTGATCTAGCAAGAAGGACTACACGGTCTACTCACAACTGATCAGACAGTGGGTTGATTGGCATTCCTTCAGCTGCCTCTGCTGAACCATGTAACATAGAGTCCCTTCTGAAAGCATAGATGCTCCCCTTGGTTCCTCCCACCTTGGCCCTAAGAGGAATGAAGGTCCCAGTGGAGGAGGGGAGAGAGAAAGAGACACTCCTTCCATGTATTCTCCTAGCAATCCTGTGCCTTCATTAACGCAGCAGCTGAAACCGAGCAGTTATTTACTCAGCGGTGTGATGTCCTCAGGATTCATGAGTCACGGCACTATCCTTCCTAGTGAGAAGCCAGCTCCCCCTCAGCGCACATGGCAGGTTTGTGTGGAGCCCTGTTTCTTTGGCAGCCACCGTAGCAGAATTAAGTACCACATGACTCTCTGAAACACACCATCTTCCAAATGAGCTTATAGTTAAAAATACTTTTTTCAACTTAAAAATGGCTTCTAAAGAGGCCAGTACTTCTAGTACAGAACGCTTTATTTTTTTTTCAGAACACTCAAAAAAAAAAAAAAAAAACCAAACTTATCTCCTGTTAAAGTTCAATTATGTGACAGCCGGAGAAACGGGGTTAATGTCATATCCTACCAGTCAGAACATGCTTGAAAAGAAGAGAAGGCCACTTCATGGGGGTGGGCTCTCAAGGAGATGGTGGGTTAGTGAGAGCGAACAGAAAGGGCCACCACATGGCTGGGGTTTGGGACTGAAGGCAGAGGCCTCATTCAGGTCAGGTTCCTGGTTAGGGAGAGAAGCGGACACAGAGTCGGCAAGGCCAGGGCTGGGCTCCCCGTGAGGAGCCAGAGGGCACAGGTGTCCGGAGATGCAGCAGGGCCGTGTCAGGAGCTCTCTGCAGAGCTGGGGGTATGGAACCCAGACCCACCATGAGGAGCCCTTGAGAAAAAGGCCTCCACTCCCTGCCAGGCCCATGCTTATAGAGAGGAACCAGCGAGCTCCTTTAGGGAATAGATCAGAAGAGCGGAGGCTTGAGATGGGTATTGGCAACTGTGCCCACCTGGGACCCATCACCCAGTTTACCATAGCACATCCTTCCTGTTCTTCCCAACGTACGAAAGAATTTCAAGCTTTCCAAGGTCGCTTACAGCCAGCTCGCCTTTAGCATCAGTATTTGGCTCGCCTTGATTATGCGTGGGTAGACCTCCCTTTCTCCCAACCAGGTGGAACCCAGAAAGCTTCTGCTCTTGGAAGTTACAGGGGATGCTGTAAAGCCAGATGGGACATGACCCCAGGCCCTCCACCACCCAACAGCTCTGCTATAGTCAGCCTGGAGGTTGTGCCGCTTAGGAAGGTATCTGCTGAGCGGCTCAGCTTCTGAGCACCAGGGTGGTCCTGAGAAGCCTCAGCCAGTCTGCAGGAAGGGCAGCGTGCTGGGGGCCGGCCTGACTCCCTGCTGACCCGAACTTGGACTCAAAAGCCACGACAACCCTGCTCCCTTCCTGCCTGCTGCTCAGACGCACTTTGGCATGGTTCCCATGAAAGGGGCCCTCCCTGGGAACAGCTTTTTTCCTGTCTCTTCCTTTTCTTGTTTTGTTTTGGGGGCAAAGGCTCCTTCCCAAACCGCACTGGGACGGCACTGTTGGAAGGGACGCAGCCATCACACTATTAGCCAGTGAAATGGCTCCCTCTGTGTCTCTATGGGATGCATTAGATTCAGACAACACCACCCCACAACCGGAGAGGCTGGCCATGCTCCTGACAGGTGGGTCTTCTATCTGGCTGAGAAGAATGACTAAAAGACGCCAGCGGGCCAGTGGGACATGTCTCCCCAACCTCCTGCCCCCAGGCCCTGGCCCGCCACGGTCCTCAAAGAGAATGGGCAGCGAGGGCATCCCAGCCGCTCTCAGGGAGGAGACTGCTCACACTGGCTTCCCTTCTCCCCATGTCTGGCAGCTGGTATTGCGAATCAATGCCATCTATGAGGCCCGGAGAGGAAAGAAACGCGTGAAGAGGCTGTCCCAGTCCACAGAGAGCAACTCAGGAAAAGGTAGGGGCCCTGCCACTGTCCTCCCCCAAGAATCTGAAAACAGAATCTCCCTTCCCCTCTCCTTGTCCATCCATCATGTCAGCCCAGGGCTGCATGCTCTGACCTCAGCAGGGGAGCCACCTTCTTTGCTTAATTTGCATGGAAGGGACCAATATCTTTGACTGGATTTGCTAGAGGTACCATCTGAAGTACAGCCAAGTTAATCTGGAAACACATGCAGTTAGACAAAGACATAGTTTGTTCATGACCTTTAAACAGAAAAAAAAGAAAACAGCCCCTCTGAACTAGAACTCTCAGATTTGTGCTACCACATGGAAAAGTTTCCTGCATTAGAAAGACCCACGTCTGCAATTTTTAATTTTTTTTTCATCTAGTGACAGATGAGAACAGCGAGTCTGACAGTGACACGGAGGAGAAGCTGAAAGGTGAGAAGAGCTGTTGTGCAGGGTGCGTGCTGGTGACTGGGGAGGTGCAAAGATGGCCCTTCCTGCTGAGTGTGAGGGGCGACCCAGCGTCCTTGCAGGAGCTTGCTGGCCAAGGCGTGATGTCTGAAACCGGCCGGGGGGGCCTGGCCGGTCCCTGAGCCTCTGGCTACACTCTAGAGACTCAGGGACTCCCTGTCCCCGCACCTATCCGTTACACTATAGGTGTTCTTCACACCTGTGAAAGGTGCAGCGTGCTGGCCTGGGGCTCCAGAGACCTGGGGCCCTTGTCCTCCTCCTGTAAAATGGCCCTGGGATCTGGAGAAAATCATCTACTTCCTCATCTGTCAAGTGAAGTCGCTGAAATTATTGGTCCCTGTGGACCTAAACTTGGTGATCTCAGTCTAGGTCTCAGTGAGTTTTCCACAACTTTTCAGAACCCCAGGGCCAAGCCAGGGAACGCTGTAGTCCAGGGCTGCTCCACGAGGTGATGGTGACCCACCCGTCTGCTCAGGGGCCCTGCCTCTTTGGCCTCTGACACCCACCTGCTCCCTGACCCGTCTCGGGAATGAGGCCGACCGCCTGCAGCGCACAGAGTGGTGGCAGGAGAGAAGGCAGATGGGAGTTCTTGATCAGGCAGGTCTCTGCCACTTGAGTCACACGGGATGTTTACAAAGCTCCCAGCTCCGAAAGCTCTGGGGTCTGGATTTTGTCACATCCCTCAAGAGGAAAGATGAAGGAAGTGACTGAAGGGAGGAGTCCCCACCCCATCTGACACAGGAACCCAAGGGTCACTCAGGCCGCTGCCCCCAGTCCAGACAGCAAACCCGTGGTAGAATGGAGGCCCCACGCTCCAGGCTTCTGCACCCCAGTCAGGCTGGCGGCAGGTTACTGCTCCTAGAACTTTGGCAAGAATCCCCAGTAAAGAGCTTTGTTCTAATTTGTTAAATGTGGGAATGCTTTTGTAGGATTAGGAAAAGTACTCTGAGCTGGGAATTCCATAACCTGCCGCAGTTCTGTGCAGTTCGACACTGGCAGTGACTCATTTTCAGGCGGTCCGCCTCTCTCTGTCTCTCTCTGCTCCCTCTCCAGCCCACAGCCAGCGCCTGGTCAACGTGAAGTCACGGCTGAAGCAGGCTCCAAGATACCCGTCCCTGGACCGGGAGCTGGTCGAGTACCAGGAGAGGCAACTTTTTGAGTACTTCGTGGTCGTGTCCCTGCACAAGAAGCAGGCCGGGGCTGCGTACGTGCCCGAACTCACCCAGCAGTTCCCGCTGAAGGTACGGGGTGGGCCAGGCTCCGTGGCCTGCCACGGACTGCAGCGTTCTTGGGAAGATCTTACTGGGACTCATGGTTCAGGGAGGTGCAGGAGCCCAAGGAACTTCAGAATTTCAAAAATGGGTCCTAATTAAAGTATATCATTTAAAAAAAAATGCTGCTGGAGAATTTGGGAGGTCCAAGGGGTGTGTGATGCATGACAGTTCAGTTCAGTTCAGTCGCTCAGTCGTGTCTGATTCTTTGTGACCCCATGAACCGCAGCCCACCAGGCCTCCCTGTACATCACCCACTCCTGGAGTTTACTCAGACACATGTCCATTGAGTCAGTGATGCCATCCAGCCATCTCATCCTCTGTCATCCCCTTATCCTCCTGCCTTCAAAGCATGACTCAAGCAGGGACAGAAATACTCACTTCCTGTGGTCACTATGCTGACAGTACCGTTCTATCCACTCTGTCTGTCTTCTTATCCGGCCACATATCTCCCCAGCCCACCCTAGAAGCCTCTTCCCCATCAGCTGCACAAGGAGTGTCACATCTGTGTCCATGCTGCTCACGCCCGTGTGCCCTGTGTGCCTCTGTGTGTGTGTGCGCGTGCAAGAATCCTGTTCTATTCTCACATGGGTCAGTGCTGTGTGGATTTGGCTTTGCCATATATTAAAGTGAAAGTCACTCAGTTGTGTCTGACTCTGCAACCCCATGAACTGTAGCCCGCCAGGCTCCTCTGTCCATGGAATTCTCCAGGCAAGAATACTGGAGTGGGTAGCCACTCCGTTTTCCAAGGGACCTTCCCCAGGGATCAAACCTGGGTTTGCATTGCAGGCAGATTCTTTACTGTCTGAGCCGCCAGGGAAGCTACCCTGTATTATTAATCATGGTTCCTAAAATGAAATGGTGCACAATAAAGCCTAAAGTGGCATGACCTATCATAGATAAATGATCTGTAGGCTTTGGCATCAGTGATAGAGAGCTTTCATCACTTTCTGATGCAACTCAGCCAGGATTTACTGAGACTATTACATTCCAGCTGGTCTCTGCTTGGCCCCCGGGGATTACAAAGATGAGCAGAATGTGTTTCCTGTCCTCGGGGAGCTTACCCTCTGTCAGGAGGGCATGAGAGACTCCAGAGACTCAGGAGGTAAACTGTGCCAGTCTCTGTCCATTGCACACAGCACAGGTGCTCAGAGACGGGAAGAGTGGAGGGCGCTCGTGTCCTGGTCCCCTCAGGGCCTCCCTTCGCTGCCACCACCCAAGCATAACCCCAGCATCTGCCAGGACCTGGCGTCCAGCTGTCCCTCTCCTCCTCCTGAGCAACCCTTCCTTCCATCGTGCCCACTGGGGGCCAGCAGAGCAGTCGCGTCCTCGGCTTGGAGTTTAGGACGGAAATATGTGTAAGGGAGATAAGCCATAGGCACCAGCCTTCCACATGGACACTGACTCACTCCCTCCATCTCCTCCAGGGGCGATCCCTGAAAACCTCAGTGCTACTTATGCCCACGTTTAGTTGGGGACCTCACAGAGCAAGGACCAAGACACGAGGGACGGTCCTCTTATTTACTTCCCTCGGGGCCGAGCACAGTGTTATACATACAGTGATGCTTAGTGTTCCAGGAATAAAGTCAGTGTCCCATGAGTTAATTAATGAACCTCCCACCTATTAAATGCTTGAGTTTCCAACATGGAATCTCCAGCCTCCTAGACATCACATTAAAACTTTTCTTGAGTAGAAAGCTGCCTAGTCACTGTGGAAAGGGAGACTAATACAGAAATATTTAGAGAAAAAGGCATCTCCAGCCCCACAGAGGTCCTTGCTGTTGCCTTTCTATTGTCTTTCTCCAGTCTTTTCTCAGAGTAGAATTTTCTTGCAAAACTGAGGTCGGACATTGTGTAATTTCCATGTCATGTTTTGTAAACCTATCTTTATTTACAAACATATTTCATACAAATTCTAAAACATCATTTTTGAAATTCCAGAATACTGCATGATGTGGGTACACCCTGATCTGTTTAGCAGCTCTCTTTCTGTTGGAAATGCATCTTGCTGCCAGCTTTTCTTTAGGTGTTTATCTTTAATGTTCTGGTGATCATTCTTTCTGGCATTTTTGCATGCCAGGCTACTATATATATCTCCTTGCCTTCACCTTCCTCTGTCGGAAGCCCCTTTTTCTTCTTCTTTCTCCTCATTTTTAACTCTTTTTCTTGAGTTTTATCCCCCACTCCTATAGACACCTTGATCAAGGTTTCAACTCCATATTTGTGCACTAGCAATCATGCCTGCCATATTCCATTAAAATGCTTGACACCTCACAGTTATCTTTCATGACACCTCACAGAGATCAGGCTGTTTCCCAGCCATCTGTGATTGATTGTAAGAGAGCTCTCTGTGTGTCTCTTCCTGTAAATGTGCCCCTGTGTGTGTCCGAGCACGTATGTGCACATATGGGTTGATAACTTGTATGTTGATGACAGTGTATATATGCATACATGTGTATATGTGTATTTGTGGGTGTCATGCATGTGGTCTGAGGGCAAGTGTGTTCAGGTGGTGACTGGGCCATGTTGAAAGCACCGGAACTCACTTTCCTACAAGGCTTGCTCTTCAGTTCTCTAATTAATGCTGTTTCCACTATGGGAAAGTGTCATTGTTCCTTCCTTTTGTATTATTTGTTGTTTGGGGTCCATCACTTTATGGTGATTAATAATCCCTTCCAACAACTACACCCAGCTGATATTTCCCTCTTTGCAAGACTGTCCGAGGGTAATCAAAAACTATTGCTTTGGCAACAGTCTGAGCTAGTGAATTGTCAACTCAAAGACTGTTCCAGTACCAGTTGGAATCTTCTGAGTCATGGATGGAAGAAAGAACCATTATACAGTAAAGAGTGACTATTTATTCTGAAGAAGACTGCAGAACAATTAATGACTGGCTTCAAGTCTACATATGGTGACTGTTTCATTCATCTATAGTTGTGTCAAGCATTAATATTATATTAGTAGCAGCTTTAGTTAAATTTGATCTGGCCGAAAAAGGATCATACTAGAAGTGGGTTTTCGAGTTGAAAGCCATCAGCCCAGTGTTCTATTCCTTTGGATGCTCTCTTCAGAGACCTCTTCTCTCTGATGTTTCATGGCCTTGGAAAGGCTTGTAGATCCTCTGTGAAGGAGTACCATTGGCCAACAGACCTCAGAAACTGCAAGACTGGTTTAAGGTGGTGCTGTGCTAAGTTATTTCATTTGTGTCCGATTCTTTGCAACCCTTTGGACTGTAGCATGTCAAGGTCTTCTGTATGGGATTCTCTAGGCAAGAATGCTGGATTGGGTTGCCATTTCCTTCTCCAGGGAATCTTCTTACCCAGGGGTCATACCTGAGTCTCTTAAAAAGTCTCCTGCATTAGCAAGCAGGTTATTTACCACTAGGACCACCTGGGAAGCCCTGGTTTAAGGTGGAGGCCAATGGAAAGATATGAGAAATAAGAAATTATGGACAATAGTATAGTAAGACTTTAGGTTAGACGTTACAGTTTCCTAATTTTAGAAATTCACACTCCACTCAGTTCAAGGAGCTGATATTTTAGGTGACTGAAGGCAATTTTATCATGGTTTATTTTTTTCTTTAACTGTTTATAAGGAAAATGTAACAAGTGTAAACCTATCAACAACAACACAACAGAAAGCCAACAGTTCTTCCCAGCACTTTAGAAGTACCAATTTATATGCAAACTATGCTAATTATAAACTAATTTTTTTCCCCAAACTTTATACCTAGGTATAGAGTGCCTTTTTTTTTCAGATGAGGCAAAAAAAAAACATGGCATAAAATTCAGCATCCCAACATCTCCAGGTATATAGTGCAGTGTGGTTAACTACAGGTGCATTGCTGTCCAACAGATTCCCCAAAATGGAGTGCTTTTTAAAGCAGATACCCATTCAGACACAGAACAAGCAGAGTCACGACTTTAAATATAATCTCTAAGTCCAGACTTCATCCATTCATTCCATTTTGAAGTGAGATGATATTCCTATAGTCTGTGATGTGTCAGATAAATCAGAGAGCAAGAAGTCAGAGATTAAGATCATTTTGAGTCTTTCCTAGATTCCATTCTAGCTGTGTGATCATGGACAAATCACTTAACTTCTCTGGGCTTATTTCCTTCTCTCTAAAAGTCAGCCTGGTATCTAGTTTTCCTTTAGTTCTGATATTCCTGTAGTCCTGAAATGAATTAAATTTCACTGTATAACGTAATTTAGCTGGATGGATTCACTAAGAAGGGCTGTAAAATATCTCTGCCAAGATCGAAGAGGGCCGGCTTTGCCTGGGTCCAGACATCAGAGGAATAGATTTGCGGCTCTGCCTCGCAGATTTGTGCGTCTCGGATTCGGAAGCCATTGCTATGACAGCTCTTCCTTATTGAATAAAATGATTATATTTCAGAATGTTAGGCATAGAGAACATTTCTGTAAAGCACGCTATTTTCTTCTCCTTGCTCCCGCGTAAGACTGTAGTTGACACTACCCTGAGGGAGAAAATAGCTTAAGCCTGAGCTGCAAGCCCTCCTCAGCGCGGAGGTTAAGGCGACAGTTATGACTTCAGGGCCGTGGGGGCTGTGCGCCTGTCGAGCATCTGTCTTGCTCACGCCGGGGCTTATTCTCCAACCTCCTCTTGCCCTTCTCCCTGCAGCTGGAAAGGTCGTTCAAGTTCATGAGAGAAGCTGAGGACCAGCTGAAGGCTATCCCCCAGTTCTGTTTCCCCGACGCCAAGGACTGGACTCCGGTCCAGCAGTTTACCAGGTATGTGCTGGCGTCTCCCCACCCTCCCCCCACCCCGCCAAGACTAAAGTGAGAGCTCGAGAGAGGTCGTCAATGGCAGACCCCATACGTAAGTCAGTCCTACTGGTAAGTAATCCTGACGGACTCGAGTGTATAAATTTCCCCCACGAGTGTTTGTAAAGCATGCCTGAAGACAAGACTCATTTTGCCAAATGTGCAGGTTCCCAGACCTCCCACTCCATCTTGGAATGTGTTTCATAAGCTGACATGATGGGCAATAAGGTAATTTGTAGTGTAAGAAAACCTTGTCCAGTGCTGTGAAAATACTTCTTCAGCAACACATCCAGCCGTTACTCAGATTGTGATCAAGTTTACATTTCTGCTTTAAACCCATGTTGTTGGGTGGAAATATTTTATCAGAGGTCAGTTGTTGAGACTGACCAAACTCAGGAGGCTCCAAATCCTGTGTTCGAGGGACACTGAGTACCTTGAAGTTGGCCCAGCAGTCTTTAAGGACTGTCACAGCCTCGGTGCCCAGGAGAGCTGCCCCAGGGGCAGCTCCAAGAAGGGCACCACCACTGCCTACTGCTACCCAGCTCCCCCCAACCCTGCCCCCCAGTCTTGAGTCACTCGGGCTCACCCCATGAGAGGACCAATGACCACTGTGTCTGTTCGATGGGATGGCCCATGTGATAGGGTTATATGAGGGCTGAGGGCAGAAAGAAAAGTCCTCACTTCCTCTCAGGACACAGCGACACTTGAGATCCCCGTGTCCCTGAAAGAGACTCTGGGGCCACAGCCCAGAAATGGACGGGTGGGACAGGGAGCTGCGCTTTTTGACAGCCTCCTCCTGAATGTCCCCTGGTGGCTCAGCACAATGTGACTTTTGTTCTGTTTTGTAACACACTTCCTCTTCTTTTTCCAGTTGCTTTAGATGTAAAGTTAGGTTGTGTATTCGATGTTTTTCCTGTTTCTTGAGGTAGGACTGTATTGCTATAAACTTCCCTCTTAGAACTGCTTTTGCTGCATCCCATAGGTTTTGAGTTGTCGTGTTTTCATTGTCATTTGTTTCTAGAAATTTTTTGACTTCCCTTTTGATTTCTTCAGTAACCTGTTGGTTATTTAGAAATGTGTTGTTTAATCTCCATGTGTTTGTGTTTCCTACAGTTTTTTTCTTGTAATTGATATCTAGTCTCATAGCACTGTGGTCGGAGAGTAACACATTTCCTTTCATTTTCCCAACCACAGTGAAACATTCTCCTTTGTCTTAACTGGAGAAGATGGGAGCAGAAGGTTTGGTTATTGCCGAAGACTGCTGGTCAGTACCCCCTGTTCTTGGGCAGCGAGAGCTCCGTGCGGAGCCCCCACTGGCTTCCTAGGGCCTCATTCGCCACAGGCCACAAGAGAAGGACAGGATGTGGAGCAAGTTCGTCAGGGCCGTTAAACACAGGCAGGAGTGTTTGGGGGTCCACATGAGCCTCACTGTGGATGGAAACACTGTCTGCCTCCCTTAGAAAGAAAATTCTTTCTCCACTGTTTTCCCTGCCAAATAAATGACCATCCTCCCTTAAGGCAGGTGTCCTTTCTAATAAAGTGTGCTCAACAGACTCTGAGAGCTTACAGAGAGCTTTCATAATAGTGGTAAGGGCTGAAGAAGGATGGTTTTTCTGTTCATGACACAAATAATTTAAGTGTTTCCTTCAGAACATGAACCTTTAAAAGTCAGACACTTACTTCAGTGAGATGATCATGCCAAAACATTTTAGAACTTGTCTTTTTGAGGCCCATTTTTGGGAATACCTTCAGGAGTGGCAAATCATTTTCCACTGAGAACATATTTTAGTCTTATTATACACAGGCTAATATAGTCAAGCATAATGTGTGGCACATGGTGGCTGCTCAGTAAATACTTGTTGAGTTAGTGAATAAAAAAAGGATGGATAATAATCGAAAAAGTTAAGTGGGATTATAAATTCTGTTACTATAATTACTTTGGAGTTTAAGTTTTGAGATTGTTTTCCTTTTTTGTTTTGAAAATTAACAGTTTCCAAAAAGGGTTTTTAGAAATGATTTCTCATTTGGAGTTATTATAATTTATAAGGAATAAATAATTTCCTTGAGAAAAACCACAGTGATATGAGTAAACAAGATTCCTCATTTTATGGTTCTGTAGGCCACATTGAGCACCTACTGTGTGCACAAAACTCTTGATTTGGTCCCTTTAGGAGAATTTTAACACATGTCTACATAACTAGAAGTGGTTCCACCTGTAAGACAGGGTATTGGTAACGGCTTGCCTTCTTGATTTTCAAAAACTCTCGTGTGTGGAAACAGTTGGCACCATGTTAAAAAACATCTGAGGTCTTTCCTCCCCTGAGATTGGTCACACTCATAATCTCCTTGTATTTCACTCCCAAAAGCCTGGTGGCAAAGGAAAGCGTCTCCCCGAAGTTTACTGCATCGTGAGCCGTCTGGGATGCTTCAGCCTCTTTTCAAAGGTGAGGACTTGGACCCCAGAGAAGGGAGGGAGTGCATGGGAGTTGCAGGGCCCAAGAGGACTCAGGAGACACCCCAACTCCCAGGACTTTTTATTTTCTTATTCCTGCACCTGTTTTCCTTGCCGCTTCCTCCTCCTGCTTTCCTTGAGCCTCACTGAAATAATCACTGGGGCAGGAAATAAGTGGATGAAGGTTGTGGCCCAAAAAGTGAGGGAGGGGAAAAGGACAAACTAATTGCAGTTGAGGGTGGAGGGGCAAAGCCTCTCCCCAGAATGTTCCATGTGTTTTACCTTCCCTCTCTTACGCATTATCTTTTGTCACATTATGTGTTGTATGTGTGTGTGTTGTGTGTGTATCTGTTGTGTGTGTGTGAGATTTGTTACTGTAAGCCTACTCTAAGTCTGTCAAAGTGAAAGTGAAGATCACTCAGTTGTGTCCAACTCTTTGCGACCCCATGGACTATACAGTCCACCAAATTCTCCAGGCCAGAATACTGGAGTGAGGAGCCTTTCCCTTCTCCAGGGGATCTTCCTAACTCAGGGATTGAACCCAGGTCTCCCACATTGCAGGCGGATTCTTTACCAACTGAGCTATCAGGGAAGCCCTCTGCCAAAATCTTAGTATAATTTGGCCCTCCTTTTTGGAAGATGAAGCAATATATCAGGATGTAGGGTTTGCCATGGTGAATTGGCTCAGCCACCCCAGTATTCTGGATTGGTGTGTAGGAAGATAATTACTATGCTGTCTGATGCCAATCTCAAAAGTTAGGTATAACTCAACATTTGTTTCTTCTGTTAACGAGACATAAATATATAATCTATACATGTATTTTAAGTCCTTAAGCATGTATTTGAGTCCGAGCTTTCTTAAGTTCACATAAGCTACATTGCTATATCATGGGCAGAGCAAGCGAATATCCTAACATACTCGTGTGATGCACAATCCTGCATTTTCATGTCAGTTTTGTGACTGTGAATTTTTTAAGAATATAGTATGAATACTTGCCAGTGACCACACAGCAAATATTCAGCATAGAACCCTAGACAGAGCTTTGGCTAACTGATTGCAAGACCTCAGGCTATTTCTAGGTGAGGGACAAGGACCGTGATGGCAAATTGTCCTTTAGTATAGACAAAGGGATAATGGATAAGAACAGCTCTCAGTCTCTGAAGAAAGCATAAGTATTGTTGGAATGATGCTGTGTCACAAACCACAGTGGCTTAAAGCCGCTACCATTGACTCCCACAGAGGGCCGGGGCTCTGGGTTCTGCTCTGCTGGACTCCGTGGCTTGCTCACTGCGGTGCTGCCAGTAGGCTGGGGGTTGGCTGATCCAGGCTGGCTGGGCTGTGCTTCAGCTACAAGTGTGGATGCAGGTCTGTCACCCCCGAGACAGGAAGCCGTCCTACGCATGCAGAGGGAGGCAAGCAGAAACACGGAAGGCAAGTTTCTGCTTGCCTCCCACGCTCTGGGCTTAGCGCTGGCACACGGTCACTTCCGCCTCATCCTGCCTGCCCAGTGGTCCTCAGCTTTTTTTCATTATTGTTCTAGTGAGCAGCCTTTTTTTCCTCAATTGCCTCTTCTCCCCGTGAAATTATTTTTAACTTTTTGTCATATTTTCTTTTTACTGTACTAAAATATACATAACATTAACTTAACCATTTCAGTCATTTTTAGGTGTACAATTGATTGGCATTATGTTTATTCACTTTGTTGTACCACCATCTCCACCATCCATCTCCAGAACTCTTTCATTTCTCCCCAGACTAAAATTCAGTGCCCATTAAACACTAACCTTCTGTCCTCTCCTCCCCAGCCCCTGGCAACTACCACTCTACTCTACTTTCTGTCTCTTTTATGAGTTTGACTCGAAGATCTCATGTAAGTGGAATCATATAATATTTGTCCCTTTTGTGTCTGGCTTATTTCACTTATCAGCGTTTTCAAAATTCATCCATGATGTACCATGTATCAGTATTTTATTCCATCATATTGAATAATATTCCATTATATAGGTAACACATTTTGCTTATTATTCATAAGTTAATGTGTGTTTAGGCTATTTCCTTTTTTGGCTACTATGAATAATGCTGCCTTGAGCATTCATGTTCAAGTTTTTGTGTGAACATGTTTTCATTTCCATTGGTTAAATACCTAGGAGCGGATCTGCTGGGTCGTATATGTTTAATTTTTTGAGGAGCCTCCAGACTATTTTCAAAAGAAAAGCTTCACTAGTTTACATTTCCATCTGCAGTGTATGAGGGTTCCAGTCTCTCCACTTCCTCACCAACACCTGTTACCTGTTTTTTTATTACAGTCATCCTAATGGCTGTCAAGTGGTATCTCATTGGTTTTGGTTTGTGTTGTCCTAATGGCTTCCCCACAGAGGAAATTCAGTTCCATAGATATATCACATACCTGTTTATGTACTTTGGCCCCTTGCCGCTGCTGCTGCTGCTAAGTCGCTTCAGTCGTGTCTGACTCTGTGACCCCATAGACAGCAGCACACCAGGCTCCCCCATCCCTGGGATTCTCCAGGCAAGAACACTGGAGTGGGTTGCCATTTCCTTCTCCAATGCATGAAAGTGAAAAGTGAAAGTGAAGTCCCTCAGTCGTGTCTGACTCTTCGAGACCCCATGGACTGCAGCCTACCAGGCTCCTCCATCCATGGGATTTTCCAGGCAAGAGTACTAGAGTGGGTTGCCATTGCCTTTGCCCACTTTGGCCCCTGAGAAGGGCACAAACCCTCATGATACCTAAGTTTTTTCACCAACCCCAAACCAATGTTTACCTCCTGTGGGGGTGCTATTCTTCCCATGGAGAACGTATATTATAGTCAATGTCACAGGGGTATGCAAACTGACAAACAGGACAGTTTTCAAAGTCAAGGGGGCCAGGAGCTAGACTTCACCCTTTAAGTGGGAGAAATTGCAGACTCACATGGAAAAAGAGTGGCTGCAGAGAGGGTGAATCTGGGTCTTAATGCACAAGGTGAAAGAGACTGTAGGTTTGGCCTGACGAGGACCCCCAGGCTTCCCCACGGTTCCTCAGCCTCGGTGGCAGGCCCTCTTCATCTGGAAGACAGCTCCACCTCGTAGCCTGACTTCAGGGTAGCTGAGCTGCTTTTCTGTCCCTTGCAGATCTTGGATGAGGTGGAAAAACGACGAGGCATCTCTCCTGCCCTGGTCCAGCCTCTCATGAGGAGCGTTATGGAAGCCCCCTTCCCAGCCCTGGGCAAAACCATTGTGGTCAAGAACTTCTTGCCCGGATCAGGAACTGAGGTACGCCGTCAGAGTCCTCTCCTGTCCCAGGGGCGTAGCCCTGACAGTGATTGGGTCCCAGTGATCCCACGGGCTGGCTTCAGTGGGCTGTCAGATTCAGTGGTGGCCTCTTGCTCCTTAAGCTGGCCCAGATCATCCATCTGTGAGAGAGTCATAAATTCCACCCTAAGTCCAGTCCATCTATTGGTTGCTGGATGAGAGAACTGTGCCAGGGCAGTGAACATCTTTAGCTTCTCTTAATAGCCCACCACCTTCATAAATCGTATTTGAACCTTTTTAGGGTTTTGATCTATATCACCACTACCACTTAATATGCAAAGCAGATTCTTTTAAGGGAAGACAAGCTCAGGTGCTACTTTTTATCCATCCCAGACTTTGAAGTATGTCCCTTTCCTTGGCTGGGTGGGATTTGATACCAGAGCTTGTTTTCATCTTCCCGTCCTTGTATGTGACCCGTTTAGCCTTGAGTCTCCAGTACTAAAGGCCCTCGGAAAAGCGGGTCACCTCTGGGGGCAGGGGAGGACAAGGATGTGTCTGGGATATTCTGGAACCGCTCAACTTCCCAGCACAGAGAGCAGCGGTCTCTCTGCTGCTGGAGAATCCTAAACCACCCCATATGGATGCAGGTCACTTGGGCATGGGGAAGTTAACCTTAGTGAGCCCCGCTGTTCAGGCAGCACCAGGCTGGTGCCATGCTGAGAGCAGAAGCCAGGTTCTGCTCGCCACGAAGAGCATGCATGTGAGTAGTGACTTGAGATGAACTCAGGAACATGCCAACAAGTCCAGAGGGAGGAGATATATGCACAGTAAGCATACAAGCTGAACAAGCCATCCCTGGGGAGGGGTTGGAACGGGGTCGAGTTCGTTAAGAATCGCCTTGTAGAGGAGGGGAGCCTTGAAAGAAGTGCTTGGAGCTGCTGGTCCTTCTTTGTGAGCCTATGAGTCCCTTGTGAGATCAGACGCTCTGCTGTGGGACTGCAAGGGACCAGCCCTCAAAACTCCCTGTGGGGGCTCACATGTGTCATCGATGGGGTGGGAGCGGGCGGGCTCCAGCCATCATGGCCCGAGGGGCTCTGGTTCTGTGTCCTGTCTCCCCACCTCCACACAAACTACCCTCACATGCAGCAGTGAGACTGAGTCCCTACCAAACATACCTCCTTTCCCAGTCTCCTGCCATCTTTCTTTCCCCAGCCCCTTTGGTTTTCCTGTTTTCGTCTCCCTCCTCCCTGGCAGTGGGCCTCTCTGCTGAGGACCACAGAGCCCCAGGCCTGCCCGGTGCATGAGAGGCGTGTCTGACCAGGCGGGCCCCCTCATGCCGCTCATGTTCCCCGACAGGTGATTGAACTGTGCCGTCCGCTGGACTCCCGGCTGGAACACGTGGACTTCGAGTCTCTCTTTTCCTCTCTCAGCGTCCGACACCTGCTCTGCGTTTTTGCCTCCCTGCTCCTGGAAAGGAGGGTCATCTTCATCGCAGACAAGCTCAGGTAGCAAACCTTGGCAACTTCGACGATCAGTCTCGCACTGTCTCTAAAGTGTTTGCGTGACGGTCAGTCTCGCACGGGGTGGAACCTGTAGCAAGGGATGGCCTGGAGTTCAGAGGCAGCTCCTCTGCAGAAGGAGTGAGAGTCAGCGGGCAGCTGAGGCTGGAGGCTTGTGAGGCCCCCGAGTTGTGTAAAGTGGGCTGAGCCTGTACCTCTGCACTCTGCTCATCTGGTACTTGGCCGGCTGTCCACTCATTCCGCTAGGTGCTGGGCACCCTACCATGTGCTGGGGAAACGGGGAAAAGACACAGCGCTGTGCTTCAAGAGGCCTCAGTCCGGCAGGGGGATGGAAAAGTAAACAGACCACCCAGTACTGTGCTGTAAAGGCCGACTCGAGGCAGAGCGTCCTCATTCGTGGACGAGTTCCCTGCATCTTAAGGCCAAGAGCAAGTAGAAAGCATGTTCCAGGCAAAAGGAGCTGTCAGTACAACGGCAGGGAGAGGGGAGGCCAAGGGTCCCTTCGGGAACTGCGAGCAGCTCAGTGCGGTGGAACCGAGGGGAGGGCCAGGCAGAGGCGGGCAGGGCCCGGCTCCCGGGAGGGCTGCAGGACGAGGCGGGAGGCACAGAGCCAGCGGCGTGCCAGCAGAGTCCACGCGCACAGACCCGCAGCCCAGCAGCACGGTGGAACCAAGGGGAGAGCCAGGCAGAGGCGGGCAGGGCCCGGCTCCCGGGAGGGCTGCAGGACGAGGCAGGAGGCACAGACAGAGCCAGCGGCGCGCCAGCAGAGTACACGCGCACAGACCCGCAGCCCAGCAGGGTGCACCCACATCCTAGTGGTCACGTTCGGGAATTGGGAAAGCCCAGGTCACAAATCAAAGAAGATCCTGAAGAAGATGCAGATAAGGGTTGGGGTTAATTCTGAACTTTAAAAAAGAAAGAAAAAAAAAAAGAATTCTTGGCATTTTCATCATTTCAAAATACTGAATCAGAGCCTTCCTCACTTTGGAACTGAAGGCGCAGAGGCGCAAGTGGTGGCTGCTGCTCCAGGGAGGGCTGAGCCGTGGGTCCTCGCTCGAGATGAGCCGGCCAAGTGGGAGGGGCCAGCTGAGAGTGCATCTGGAAAGAAGTCGTGCCAAAAACATGTAAAAATCGGATTGGAGGAAATAATGACTCTCGATTCTAGAAAACAAAAGGGAAGAAGAAGAAAAGGGAAGGAAGAGTGCAAAGGACAAAGAACAAAGCATGTGAATGTGGGGTCCGTCCAGAGGCGTGGTGGGAGATGGAATCCAGCCCTGTCTCTACCACAGCCCATCTGGTCACCTTGCTCACGCTCAGTCGCTGGACCGCAGCCACTGGGCTCCTCCTAGGCTGCCCCCGGCCTGCCTGAGAGTTAGCTATTCACGTTCAATGTCACAGTTATTGTACTCTCTGAGCACTCTTGTCAGCAAGGCCTGCCTCTAGCCTGCAGCTGGTGCTGTGGGCAGCTCTCCAAGATCCCCGGGCACTGGGGGATTCGGACCAGAGAGTTCTCAAGGTGGGGGCCTGCAAGCTGAGGATGAGGAATAACCCTTCCGTGACCAGGATCAGATTTCACCAGTGCTCTAGTGACTCTCTGTATTCTCTGGAAGCCCCACCATCCCCCACTCTCCACCGTATTTTTAGTTGTCGGATTCTCAGGCTTTCCTTGGGAGGAGGGGAAAGTGATGGATCTCCAAAAGACCCAGGTCAGGAGTGAAAGGCCCTCTAGGGAGTGAAGATGGGGCAAACAGTCCCGAGGGGTGCTTGCTTTTGATTTAAAGATGTCAGGCTCAGGAAGGATCCAGCCTGCCCAAATATCTGAGAAGATAGACGTGACTCAAGAGGAGCAGGGGACCAGGGCCTGTGGCCCCCCGCTCTAACCCAGGCTTTCTTCAGGTGGGAAGGAGAAGGGATAATATCATCTATTTTTCTCAAAAAGGGACAATAAAAAGAGAAGGTGGGAACAGAAAGGGAGGGAACCACATCAAAGACAGAGGCTTTAAAAAAAAAAAAAAGACAGAGGCATCCCTGAAGGGCAGCAGTGGGCATATGTCAGAGGCTTCGGGTGCCAAGACCCCGGAAGGGCTTAGGACAGAGACCTCTGGGGAAGGACTTGGCCACTCCACTGTGTCCCTAGAGAGACTTCTGGGTTGACAGGTGAGACTCACACAGAGCTGTTGTGAGAGACAATGAAAGGAACCTCTCCCTGAGTATGGGGCCTGCCCACTGCCGGGTATAGCTCAGTCCTCCCAGCCCCCTCCCCTCCTGCCCTGGCAGGAGACAAGTCATTGCGGTGGTCTGATTGGAGGGACTTTGGGGTTTCTGTCATCACCCTGCCTCCCAGGGTGCCTGGCACTCTGCCCTGAGAGATTCAGCAAACACCCACAAGAGGGTAAAATGCCAGCCGTGGCTGTAGGACGCTGTTCTTGCCGTAAGGCTGTTACTGCCCACTGGCTGTTTTCTTTTGCAGCAGCTGTCAGCCGTGGGGCACTGAGGAGGTAGGATTTTTGTCGGGTGGGGGGGTGGAGATGTGGATAACTTGGGTGCCCTCTTTGGATCCGGAGCCAGTGTGTGCATGTGCACGCATGTGTGTATGAAATACCGAAATTACATTGCAGACCCTTTCCGACATTCAGGCTGGCACGTCCCATCCCATGGGAGGGGACTTCCCAGCCAGCAGGGAGGCCTGAACGTCCTCAACTGCTGGCCCTGGGTCTCCTCATTTAGGAAACAAGGGCTCCTCCATGCCCAGCCACTCAGAGCTCTGAATTGCTAGGGCTCCGGTGTCTCATTGTCCCCAGAAGTAGCCCGTGATTGTCCCATTACAAATGGCTTCAAGTGTTCTCTCTCTCACTCAATAAATTTGCTTTTCAGCCAACACTAGTTAAGTGCAGATCTGAAGAGGCTGGAAAAGAGAGAAAGGCCCTGAGAGCGCTGAAGCAGAAAGCACAGTGTGTGTGAACCTAATGCGAACAGCAATAGCTGAGCCCTGAGGGAACCCAGGAGCCAGCTGCCCTGGGCCGGGCTCCTCCATCCTCTCAGCCTCTCGAGAACTCCATCAGTTCGGTTCTGTTAGCAGGAGACTAACTCTTGCCTGGAAAATCCCATGGACAGAGGAGCCTGATAGGCTACAGTCCATGCAGTCGCAAAGAGTCAGACACGACTGAGTGACTTCACTAACTAACTAAGAAGCACCCGGAAGTGAAGTCACGGAAGGGGTCAGTGGGAGAGCTGGGATCAGACAGGGGTAGCTGGCTGCAGAGAAGACGAGGGGGCGAGCAGGCCACCGTGGTCTGGGTGGGGTGGAGGAGTATCTGTGAGGCTGTCTGTCTACACAGATACATAGGGACAGTCTTTTTAAAAACGTGCCATCACAACCTGCTCTGTGCTTGGCAGGCCAGTCAGAATTGTCTCCTGAGGAAGCTCAGATATCTGTGCTTTTTTCTCCAGGGCCCACCCCCACCCACCCTTCCAGCCAGGACCTCCATGATGCAGGTGGCTGAGGGAATCTCCAGAGTCTCTCCCAGCTCTGACCTTCTCTGAGTCCGTGGGCTGGGGTGCCCCAGGAGTCTGCCACACCCCTTGGTCTCTGCCCACCCAGCAGTCTTGGTCCCGGACCTGCTGAAGTACCCTGCCCCCATTCCTGACCCAGGACTCATCCGTCTCAGGCATCCTGTGCTTCCCAGTGTCCCAGGGGACAACCACCTCCTCTGCCCAGCTGTGTGATTCCCATGAGACCCCTTCAGCTCAGATGCTCTGGGATTCCACCCTCACGTGGCCCACTCCTCTCCCAGGGGGTCTGATTCAGTAGAAACCATCTGGATAGCATTTTCCTGAGAGTGCTTCTAAATGTAGGTGCTTCAGGATGGTGAGGTGCTGAGGTAACTAACTGTGAGTGCCCTTCTAACACCCCGCTTAACCTTATCTGGGTTGAAGATAAATAAATATACCCCATGTTACGAACTCACTCTCCGACTCCTAGGCCTCTGCGCTAGCGTTTGCTCAGAAGTCAGGGCACCATCTGTACCTCCTCTTGCAGCTTTAAGTGCTTTCTTCTGAGGGGGCCTCAGCGCAGCCTCCTCTTTGGGGGTCTCTCTGACGCTCAGATTTACCCCCTCCCCTAACAGAGAGCCCACACAGGAAGTCTGGCTCACCTGTGAAACAGGGACCTAGCTAATGATCAGAGCCCAGAAACACCGCCAGAGAACATGGTGCATGTGAAGTTACTGAGTGAGAAAGCCAGAACCCATGTTCCCTTCTCCTGCCTGCTCCACCTAAGGGGTTCCTCTGGGAGGAATCAGCCCCCACCTACTCCTGATTTTTGGGAAAGTAGCTCTAGGGAATTGAAGCATTCTTCAGCTAGGCCATGACAAACCAGTGGCTGGCTTCAAGTCATCTGACCTGGAAGTCTCTGAAGAAAGCCTTCAGCCTAAGTTCAGCCAGTGCTTTCATCCTCATTAGCGGGGACCACTCGCTCTCTACGGGCTGTGCATGCCTTGATTTCTAGCCCTGCTCAGCTGGCAGTAGAAGTAGGCTGCCCCAGGTTCCCATCTGTAGCCCCCCATCTTCTCAAGGCCATGGAGCAGGGCATGAGAACAGGGCACGCCGCAGACTCAGTGAGTGACCCCATGACATCCCGGGGTGAACATTAGCCTGTCAGAGGCCTGTGGTCACTGCCACCAGCACCCTCCCCCACACACAATTCATTTCCTCATCGTTGGAAGTGCGTCTGCCCACTGCAAGAGGAAATAGCTGGGAGTTGTGGCAAATATTGTATGAGTTAAAAAAGGGTTTTAAGTGGAGCCAAAAATCTATCAAATTTAGAATAACATTATTGCTCTGTTTCATCTTTACGGTGGACGTTGAGTGTTTCTTAAGGCTCTGTCAAGCCAAAGTTTAGCAGATGGGAAAGAAAGAATGTTGTTGTGATGGCTTGTTCTGTTGTCATAACAACCTAAATAAATATTTCCCTATACCCCTTTTCTCATTTCCCTGATGATAAACATTTTGTTTTTTCGTTTATTAATTTCAGTTCCCAAGCTTTTGGCCAAATCTACACACTAGGCTGAATAAGAGAGTCAGAGCTGCACATAAACAATTTGTGTAAAAGTTTTAGGCAGGACGATGGTTTTTAATATTTGAGAAACTTACTTATCTTTCCACAGTGCATTCATACCAGAAGCTAAATGACAGACTTCTAGCTCATTAGCTAGAAGTGGGACTAGGTGGTCCAATCTGGACAAATAGTAGAGCTTGAACCTTGGCCTTGACATGGAGTGACTACACAAATAAGTCCTTGTATAGCTGTGCACCTTCATCTTGTTGTGTGTTCCTGTTAGTTCATTTTTAATCAGTTTCTGTAGGCTTAAATGAGGCCCCCTATCCTGTCTCAGTCAGTTGCATCATAGTGTTTCAATAAAAGGCTGGGTTTGTGGCACACCCTCTCCAGGCGAGTGAGCTTGCCAGGGGCTCCTTGAGGGTGTGAGTAGCCACCATCTTGGTCCAACATCTAGAGTACTGCTTCAGAGGTCCTCGTGAAGCTGACGGGGAGACACCTATGTTTTAGTTCAGCAGAGTGCTATGAAAATGCCACCAGACTGATTACACATTAAGTATTAACTACCTCTCTTTTTCTTTGCCTATGAACACCAAGATAACTTTGAAGCAAGGTTTAGACAATAGCATAGCCACAAATTGACTCCAAACCCATCACCAACAGAATCTCGGATATATATATACTCCAGCTCTCTTCTGGAGTCAGGTCCCTCCAGGCTGTGCTGGCTCTAAGTGCAGCCCTTCGGGGGCTTACTGCGGCCCCCTAAAAACTCTCCAACACTGTATCCACTAATTCCTCGGAATGAGATGTCACCTTGCTTTTCTGTCCTGTCTCCATCAGTGAGCTCTAGAATTACCCTCCAGGCCTGCGTTTTTTTTCAGTGTCAGTTATTTTCAGCTCCTGGCTCCTATCTCCAGTTCCTGGCTTTCTCTCTCTCTCTTAGTTCATAGTTGGCAGACATTAAAGCTGGAACGCCCACTTTCCTTATGTTACAGATGAGGAAGCTGAGGCCTTGGAGAAGAGCTTTACCTGAGATCACATAGAGAGTAGCAGACCCAGTTTTGCTGAGGTCCAGCCTGGGTCGGCGACACATTTCTTCAGGGTCTGAAAGTACAGTAAGGGAAGCTTGGCAGCCACCTCCCACTAGGTCTCAGCAGGCACCAGACCAAAATCACGCACAAAGGGAGAGATGCTTTGCCTGGAATCCTAAAGGATGCTGATGGACTCACTCCTCACATTCCTGGGGTCTCTCCAACTCTGGAAACTCATCCTTCACTTTTCTGGTAGCGTCTTAGAGAAAGCTCTGTGCTTGACTCTTTCTGGTTTCTAGGTGAATTGGGAGGCTGCTGAGCATAGTAATAACTAAATGCAAGTTGGGCTAGGACCCTGGTGCTGGGCAAGATTGAGGGCAGGAGGAGAAGGGGGCGACAGAGGATGAGATGGTTGGATGGCATCACTGACTCAGTGGACCTGAGCTTGAGCAAACTCTGGAGATGGTGAAGGACAGGAAACCCTGGCGTGCTTCAGTCCATGGAATCGGAAAGAGTCAGACACGACTGACCGACTAAACAGCAACACATAGGGCACAAGGGCTTTGCAGCAGCCAGAACTGAAGCGTCTTCTCCAGGAGAATCTGAACACTCACAAGTGTATCCTGGTGTCTCTGGACTAATGTTTCAACCCTCAGGAGCCACCACCAAGTAGCAAAGCATTCTGGGACCTGACCCTTCTCCCCTGTGCCCATCTTTTAACCTTGTGGCCCAGCCAACCTCCCACTGGGGCATCTCCGCCCTCCCTCGCTTTTGTGCAAATTGATCACAGCTGCAGGGGGCCAGCATTCCTTTCCTCCACCCCCACTGTAATGTGAGCCAGCTGCCAGGGCTCCCTCCTAGAACTTCCTTCAAAAACACTGCCTCTCCTCCAACCAGCAGATGCTCAGTAAGGCTCCACATTAAGTGGCAAGCGAGCCTGAACAATCATCCTTAGCATCCCTAAAACTGTAGACTGTACTTTGCATGTTCCTAAGAAACCACCAGTCCTAGCAGATTCACTTATTTTTTGGGTGTGGTGGGTCTTCATTGTTATACGGAGGTTTTCTCTAGTTGCGGCAAACAGAGGCTACTCTCTCATTGTGGTGTGCAGGCCTCTCATTGCAGTGGCTTCTTGTTGCGGAGCACGGGCCCTAGGGCACACCGGCTTCAGTTGCTGCAGCTCTCGGCTCTAGAGCACAGGCTCGGTAGTTGTAGGTGGTGCACAGGCTTAGTTGCTCTGCGGCATGTAGGATCGGCATGTAGGATCTTCCCAGACCGGGGATCAAATTGGTGTCCTTTGCATTGCAAGGCAGATTCTTAACCACTGGACCACCAGGGAAGCCCCTCTTCTGCCATTTATTTGGAAAGAACAGCTGCCACTTACTGTATTATTTGCAGAATCTGACCTTTCCTTCTCGTGTTTCAAGAGGCAGAGTTTTGTTTTAGAATATTGGACGGGGCTGGAGAACAAGTGGGATGCAACACTGCCAGCACTGCCCGCCTCTCGGGTGGCTCCTGACCCCCTGTGCTGCCCAGGTGCCAGCGAGTGAGGTGGCAGTGGAAACCAGGTGGGAAACATTGGGACCCAGCTGCAACGGCGATCGGACTGTTTAAAAAGCAAACAAGCAAAAAGCACCTGTTAGCAGAATCAACAATGGTAGTACCAACCTACATGGCCAACAGCTGACACAGTTGAGCTGTCATTTGTCCCCATCGAGACTGATATGCGACTTAGCGACTAAACAACAGCAGGCTGAGTCCCGGTGTCCCTCAGCTCCCTGCGTTCCAGTTAAATGAATGCATTTCTTCTTTCCATGGTGTTTCTTTCCCTGCCCTGCGTATCTAGTGCTGGCATTGTTTATCACTGTGCTCTCTGCTTGTTTCAACTACCTTCCCCGCCCAGCTGGTTCACACTCACTGCAGCTGAGCCACACACCCTGCCCCCCAGACCCCTGGGCTTAAGCCAGAAATACAAAGTACAGCTGCAGTGGAGAGAAGGGGAGACTCCCTGCAGACCTGCTCCCTCCAGGGCTGAGGCCAAAAGAAGGCCAAAGGGCAGGAGGCTATTTCTCTGAATTGGTTTAAAAAAAAAAGAAAGTAAGAAAATTACACAGATTTCGTTTTCTTTTTTTTTTTAATTTTAATTGGAATTTTAAAAAAACTTTCTTATTTGGGGTTTTTTGGTCGTGCCGCATGGCATGCGGAATGTTAGTTCCCCAACCAGGGATCGAACCCATACCCCCTGCATTGGAAGCTCAAAGCCTTAACCACTGGACCTTTGGGGAAGTCCCCAGGCTTGTTTCTCTATTGCAGTAATCAAGAAAACCCAAAGGCTTCTGGCTATGCTTCTTCGTGCCTCTGTTCCTCAGTCTGCATCCCTCGACCTTGTGCCATCTTCAGGACTCCTTGCTCCCCACCCTGCCCTCACCCTGAATGCAGAAGTTACTTTAACCTCTTTTAGCCTGGGGTTCATTGTTGTTCAGTTGCTCAGGAGCATCCAATTCTCTGTGACCCCATGGACTGCAGCATGCCGGGCTTCCCTGTCCTTCACCATCTCCCGGAGTTCTAAAATCGGTTCCAGGTCTAAAATTCTGTGATTCTGTAACTTCCCCAGAGTCAGAAATGTTTAAACCACACCTCTGAAATGTAAACGCACTCTTAAACATAAGTGCTGCATTTTTATTCTCCGTTAGTGACTTGACTAAAGTGCTAACTTGCTTCAGTCGTGTCCAATTCTTTGTGATCATATGGACTGTGGCCGGCCAGGCTCCTCTGTCCCTGAGATTGTACAGCCAAGAATAATGGAATGGGTTGCCAGGCTTTCTTCCAGGGGATCTTTCCACCTCAAGGATTAAACCCAAGTCTCTCACATCTCTTTCATTGGTAGGCAGGTTCTTCACCACTAGGGCCCCTTGGGGAGCCCTTGACTAAAGTGAGAATTTAAAAAACTTGCTGAAGGGACCATGGATGACAGAGTCCATGACCTACACCATTACATGATCCACTCTTTCTCCAAGTGATATTTAGGAGCTTAATAACAAATGTGCTATAAAAAGAGGTGGCTTTCATACACAAGGCTTCCTTCAGAAAATTCCTTCTTAGGATCTCTTTTAAAGAACTCCCACTAGCCACTTGGAAATGAAAGCCAACACCCCAGTAAAAGGTGTAACATATCAAAATTCCACCTCAACCATCACTTTCTACCCACTCCCCACCATACCCCACCCCCAGCTCGCCAGTCAAAATCATTGACTTCCAAGCCTTTTTACTACAGTCCACAATTAGAAATACATTTTATATTCAGACCTAATATACACCCCACATAATACACACATATAGTTATTTACTATTGGGGAAAATGCATCACACTCTTATTTTCTATTACATTCTTTTTGTTGTAGTTGTTTTTAATGCTGATCACAACCCACTGAAATTATTTCAGGGCCCCCGATGGACTGCAAAATTATAGTCTGCAAAAACCTGCTTTACACATGACTATTCTTGTTTATATTATGATGCCTTCTAGTTTTCTAAGTCATGACCCATAGTACTTGAGCAGATCAGCTTTGTAGATTGGCCACACACAAATACAGCTTCGTCCTAAAAAATCAAAGTTTGCACATTCAGTGATCTATAGGTCAGGGAAATTAGACATAAATGATCAGCAATTCACTAGAAGTATCAACATTCCTGACTTATCTGGTAGAAAGTGATGCCTTAAGAAATAAAGCTCTTATGCTTTTCAAGACAATTTTTTAAAAAGTCTTTACGTTTATTGAATCCAGAGAGAAAACAATGATTTACAGAATGGGGGGGAAAAAAAGTGTGTGTCATGTCTCAATGCCTTAGGATTTAATTTAACATAATGGATAGGATTATATTTACAGGTTTAAAGACTACATTTGCTATTATTTTTATAGTGTAACCTAATATTTCAGTTGTGGAAAGAGGTCATTAGTTTTTAAAGAGTAAATGGTGATAGTAATAGTTACAACCTCAGAGTGCTATTGAGAGGTGTCTGTTGTTGTTGTTCAGTTGCTAAATGGTGTTCAAGAAGATCTATTAAAAGCCAGAAATCACTTCACCGCACACTGCTGGCTGAATTATTGATGTTGCTCTCTTGGTATAAGTCCGAACTTTACCTTACTCAGCTATGTCTCACCCTTACTCAGCTAATAAAGAAGGTATTATAGTGATAAAAAACAAAATGTTGGGGTAGCATCTTTCTCATTTTGAGGGTGATCATTTGAAAGAAAACATAAGACCAAGTATCAGTGAAATATGTGGCTGCTCCACTACTGAGAGGTATCTCATGACCCCAGTGAGTATTAGGAGATTGATTATTTGCTAAGATAGAGAACAGGAAGGTTAGGAGACATACTGATAAATGAACAAGATTCAACATTGCTCTTATTAGGTTGGGCTTCCTTAGTGGCTCAACTGGAAAAGAATCCGCCTGCAATGCGGGAGACCTGAGTTTGATCCCTGGGTTGGGTAGATCCCTGGAGAAGGGAATGGCTACCCGCTCCAGTATTCTGGCCTGGAGAATTCCACGGACTTTATAGCCTAATAAGTGAAAGTGAAAGTCGCTCAGTTGCATCCAACTCTTGGCGACCCCAGGGACGGTAGCCTACCAGGCTCCTCCGTCCATGGGATTCTCCAGGCAAGAATACTGGAGTGGGTTGCCATTTCCTTCTCCAGGGAATCTTCCTGACCCAGGGATCGAACCCAGGTCTCCTGCATTGCAGGCAGGCGCTTTAACCTCTGAGCCACCAGGGAAGCCTGATATGCTGAGTAGAGGAAAAGGTCAGACGAGTGATAGACATTCTGGGACCATCATTGTTTATCATCTCAAATAGTTTTGTCATTTTGGTTAGGAGCCCCCAAATGGAAGCAGGATCAAAATGAGGGCTAGTGCATATGTTAAGGATGTCTCGGGGGTGCTAGATTCATAGGAACTTACTAGATTCAGAGGAATCTAAATGATTTGGGGAAGGTTGCTTTTTTATTGCAGTAAAAGATATATAACCATAAATTTTACCATTTTAATAATCTTTAAGTGTACAATTAAGGGGCATTTAGCACATTCACAGTGTTTGCAACCATCACTACTATCCATTTCCAGAGCTTTTCATCATCTCAGCTGTAATTCTGTCCTCTTTAGGCTATAGTGTGCCCCTTTCCCTTCCTCCAGCCCCTGCTAACTTCCCTTCTGCTCTGTCTGGATGCATTTGCTGATTCTGAGTCCCTCATGTGACTGGAATCATACAGTACATGTCTCGTTCTGCCTGGCTGAGTGCACTTGCTGGCCAGTATCTTTTAGTCCACTTCTTTTCTTCTTAAGTAAACCAGAGCTGAGTGATTTTTTGGATGGGCTCAGGAAAGTTTTATGGCAACAAGATATAGATAGGTGTGTGACATCATGGGAACACAGTAAAGGAGCATTCATCCATCCAGAACTCAGCTTCCTTGCAACTTGACATGGGGGAACCTTCAGAAGGTGTCCTAACAAATGCAGTGCTGGTTACAGGGACCCGAAGGTGACCTGGTATACTCTTGGGTGAATCCACTGGGCCCTCACTTTTGTTTTACTCTTGCTTTAGACACTTCTAACAAGCTGCTAGAGTTTCCAACCCGTAGCATTTTAGAAACAGCATATCAGGATGAGAGGAGAGGGGAGCCACTGGGAGCAGGCTCACTTAGTGATAAGAAACGATTTCGAGGAAGAAGAGAAAGCCTGCTCTCACTCATCTTGGAAGCCACCAGTCGTCACTATGCTGCAGCTCTGCAGAAATGATATAAAAGCGATGCTCCCAGGTAATCCACCCGTTCATTGCACAAACCGAGCCCAAATCCAGGCACGGAGCAAAGCGTTGTGGCTCCCACACAACTGTCAGGCCCAGTGTTCGCCAATACAAGGCTACATTATGATCATCCTGCTTTAAGAGAGTCTGTCTTAAAGACTGAGTCTCTCGTTAGTTTTCTGTGTTTTGAATTCTGGGCAAGAAGTGCGTGAATTCTGCTTTTACACAACGGAGCCATTTGGAGCGGACGGCTGCACCTGAACACTGAAGGATGCTGTCTCCCCCCTCCCCTGCCCACACCTAGGCGTTCACACTTGGCGGAGAGAATGTGGGTTCCAATACAAAGCCTCTTCACTGAGAGAAGGAGCACCCGTGAGGAAGGAGGCTTTCATCGTTTGGGGGCTTTCTGTGGGTGGGGTGTGCGAGGGGGCTGGCGTGTGAGCCTTTCTGTCTGGCGTCTTCGTGGAGGCGGCCCGCCCTCCTGAACCGGCCCTTCCTCCGCTCTCTCCCCGCCGCAGCACCCTGTCCACGTGCTGCCACGCGATGGTGGCGGCCATCTACCCCTTCACCTGGCAGCACACCTACATCCCCGTGCTGCCGCCCGCCATGATCGACATCGTGTGCTCGCCGACGCCCTTCCTCATCGGGCTGCTCACCAGCTCGCTGCCGCTGCTCAGGGAGCTGCCGCTGGAGGAGGTGAGCTCCCAGTGCGGGCAGGGGCGGGGGAAGGGGCTGCCCGTGGCTCTGGCCGCAGGCAGGGTCAGGGAGCAGCGGGACCCCACGGCCTTGTCTGTGAGCCAGCACCCCCTCGCCAAGTCAGCTTCAGCAGAACCTCTTGACTGCACACTCAGTTTCTCCTCTAAATGAACCTACAGCCGTGGATACCCATTGAGAAGGGCTGCAGCCAACAATTGGTTGCTGTTATTGAGTCACGTCCCACTCTTTGTGACCCCACGGACCGCTGTCCATAGGATTTCCCAGGCAAGGATTCTGGAGTGGGCTGCCATTTCCTTCTCCAGGGGAGCTTCCCGATCTGTGGATGGAAAGCTATGTGTCCTGCATTGGCAGGTGGATTCTTTACCTCCGAGCCACCAGGGAAGCCCAACCAATGATTTACTAGATTTTAATACACCTCATCTGTAAAGAGCCATCCGCCCTATCCTCCCGTCCACCCCTCCACCATGGGAAGAAAGCACACGAAGAGCTAATGGTAACTGGAAATCATCTCTGGGCCAATAACAAAGTCTTGAGAAGGACTGTGTTCCTATAAGTAGGTCCTTTTTCGTATTAGTTAAAAAGGCAGTAACCTAAATGTGTTCAGCGACTGGGTTCTGGATCCAAATGAGAAAAGCCCTGCTTAGCGTCTCTGTGTTTACTGAGTCCCAGCCCCTTCCTCAGACTGGTTTCCGTCTCCAGTACTGAGAGCTTCCAGCAGTCACAGCAGAACCGTGGGGACTAAGGGATGCTGCACAGAACCGCCAGGCCTGAACCCTCCCCATGTCCCGAGATGCAGCTCCTCTAATTGCCCAGGTGGTCCTATAGTCTCGCTAAAGATTAACCAGCAGACTCAGGTCTTTCAGTGTGGGTTTGTGAATTGCCGAGGGTTTTCCTGGGTGGCCTGTGAGCCTGCAGACGGCTCAGTTCCACCCCCAGGAGAGGGTGTGAGAAGGAAGGACAGCCTCTCTCAGCTCCTGGCCCCTATGTTAGAGCCCGTGGTTCCTGCTGTTGTGGAAACACAGCGGGCACACAGGCTCCCTGCTCATCCTCCATCATAGCCAGCGGTCCACACTGTGTGATCCCGTGAGTGGGCGCCTTCCTAAGTTTTGCGCCCTAGGCCCTTCACTTGCCTCTCCCTAGTTGTGGCCCCGGGTCTCAGCCTCACTCTGAGGAAGGAGGATGGAAGCCTTGGCTCATGGAAGCCCAGCACCTGCAGCTTGGCTTACTGCCCTGTTGGGTCCAGTCCTCTAGGTCTCTCCCCTTTTATCCCATTAAGAGAAATGACAAGACTGAGTGGTAACTGGGAGGTAGGAGGGGGAGGCCTGGCGGGGTGGCAGAATCCAGTGGAATGGGAACAAGCTGGGGCTCTAGCCTCTCTCTCTGTCTCAGTGACCCACACGCTAAAAACAGAGCGGCTGTGCCTTAGCCAGTCCAGGAACAGGGCAGGAAGTCCAGCCTTTGGCCCACACGTATCCTAGCCTGCGGTTACAGTGTTGAAAGCATGCATGTCTGGAAAGCTTTACCCCTCCTCCCCCTTCAACATCTGTGGCTTCAGTGGCAATGTCAGGAAACCATAATTGGCCCACTCCGCCCCCACCCGGCTGCCTCTCTGGGTGCCAAGAAAGAAGGCGGCTAACCGTCCATCTCTATATTCTGGAAGCCCTCCCTGCTGACAGTAACAGTCCCTTTTCCTCACCTCGTAGGTCCTCGTGGTCGACCTCGTCAACGATCGGTTCCTCAGACAGGTGAGTGAGAAGCACCCCAGCTTCAACCCACTGCTGGCTCTGTTGTCACCTGTTGTTGTTTAGAGCTCACCTTTCCAGCTCTGTGGGGGGCTGGGAATTGCAGAACAGGCCAGCAGGCTGGGGCAGTCCCCGGCCAGGGCCTGACTGCGGACAGCGCAGAAGGCAGGGGCCAGAGAAGACGGGTTTGGACAAACGATCGATTCCCATGTGCTCTGTCACAAAACGGTTTGCCAACAGAATCTTTGTATGGGTTATAACTGTAGACAATTAACCTTTTTCAACATGCCTTTAAATATTTGACAACAAATTTCATGATATAATGTGAAGTGGAAAAATCAGGATAAAAATTATATACATTACTTTGCTGATCTTTTTTTTAAGGATAGAAATGGGTGGGGGAGAAATAAGGGGAAAAATACATATATATATAGAAAGATAGAAAGGAAAACTCACCAAAACATCAATTCTGGTTGTCTTAGGTTGGGAGACTGGAAAGGAGACAGATTATGAGCGATTTTAGATTGTTTTAATATTTTCATACATTTTCTATAATGATCATAAACTACTTTCATTATCAGAGAATGGGGGTTGGGTGCAGTTCAGTCCCTGGTGGGGGAACCCACGTGCTACATGGCACAGCCAAATAAATAAATAAAGTAAAATAAACTTGGAGTGGCCACTGAAAAGTTATGCATGATAATGCTGTTCTTTATCATTAGTTCCATCTACTTTCACTTTCCAAGGGCCCTCTGGGTAGGCCCATCCCCACGGCCCTTCTGCTCTGAGACCCAGATCATAAAGCCAGCTTTCTTTTTTTTTTTTTTTCATTTATTTTTATTAGTTGGAGGCTAATTACTTTACAATATTGTGGTGGGTTTTGTCATACATTGACATGAATCAGCCATGAATTTACATGTATTCCCCATCCCGATCCCCCCTCCCACCTCCCTCTCTACCCAATCCCTCTGGGTCTTCCCAGTGCACCAGGCCCGAGCACTTGTCTCATGCATCCAGCCTGGGCTGGTGATCTGTTTCACCCTAGATAATATACATGTTTCGATGCTGTTCTCTTGAAACATCCCACCCTCGCCTTCTCCCACAGAGTCCAAAAGTCTGTTCTCTACATCTGTGTCTCTTTTTCTGTTTTGCATATAGGGTTATCGTTGCCATCTTTCTAAATTCCATATATATGTGTTAGTATACTGTAATGGTCTTTATCTTTCTGGCTTACTTCACTCTGTATAATGGGCTCCAGTTTCATCCATCTCATTAGAACTGATTCAAATGAATTCTTTTTAATGGCTGAGTAATATTCCATGGTGTATATGTACCACAGCTTCCTTATCCATTCATCTGCTGATGAATCTAGGTTGCTTCCATGTCCTGGCTATTATAAACAGTGCTGTGATGAACACTGGGGTGCACGTGTCTCTTTCAGATCTGGTTTCCTCGGTGTGTATGCCCAGAAGTGGGATTGCTGGGTCATATGGCAGTTCTATTTCCAGTTTTTTAAGAAATCTACACACTGTTTTCCATAGTGGCTGTACTAGTTTGCATTCCCACCAACAGTGTAAGAGGGTTCCCTTTTTTCCACACCCTCTCCAGCATTTATTGCTTGTAGACTTTTGGATAGCAGCCATCCTGACTGGCATGTAATGGTACCTCATTGTGGTTTTGATTTGTATTTCTCTGATAATGAGTGATGTTGAGCATCTTTTCATGTGTTTTTTAGCCATCTATATGTCTTCCTTGGAGAAATGTCTGTTTAGTTCTTTGGCCCTTTTTTTAATTGGGTCATTTATTTTTCTGGAGTTGAGCTGGAGGAGTTGCTTGTATATTTTTTAGATTAATCCTTTGTCTGTTGCTTTGTTTGCTATTATTTTCTCCCAATCTGAGGGCTGTCTTTTCACCTTGCTTCTAGTTTACTTTGTTGTGCAAAAGCTTTTAAGTTTCATTAGGTCTCATTTGTTTATTTTTGCTTTTGTTTCTAATATTCTGGGATGTGGGTCATAGAGGATCCTGCTGTGATTTATGTCGGAGAGTGTTTTGCCTATGTTCTCCTCTAGGAGTTTTATAGTTTCTGGTCTTACGTTTAGATCTTTAATCCATTTTGAGTTTATTTTTGTGTATGGTGTTAGAAAGTGTTTTAGTTTCATTCTTTTGCAGGTGGTTGACCAGTTTTCCCAGCACCACTTGTTAAAGAGGTTGTATGTTTTCCATTGTATATCCTTGCCTCCTTTGTCGAAGATAAGGTGACCACAGGTTCGTGGATTTATCTCTGAACTTTCTATTCTGTTTCATTGATCTATGTTTCTGTCTTTGTGCCACTACCATACTGTCTTGATGACTGTGGCTTTGTAGTAGAGTCTGAAGTCAGGCAGGTTGATTCCTCCAGTTCCATTCTTCTTTCTCAAGATTACTTTGGCTATTCGAGGTTTTTTGTATTTCCATACAAATTGTGAAATTATTTGTTCTAGTTCTGTGAAAAATACTGTTGGTAGTTTGATAGGGATTGCATTGAATCTATAGATTGCTTTGGGTAGTATAGCCATTTTGACAATATTGATTCTTCCAATCCATGAACACGGTATATTTCTCCATCTGTTTGTGTCCTCTTTGATTTCTTTCATCAGTGATTTATAGTTTTCTATGTATAGGTCTTTTGTTTCTTTAGGTAGATAAACTCCTAAGTATTTTATTCTTTTTGTTGCAATGGTGAATGGTATTGTTTCCTTAATTTCTGTTTCTGTTTTCTCATTGTTAGTGTATAGGAATGCAAGAGATTTCTGTGTGTTAATTTTATATCCTGCAACTTTACTGTATTCATTGATTAGCTCTAGTAATTTTCTGGTAGAGTCTTTAGGGTTTTCTATGTAGAGGATCATGTCATCTGCAAACAGCGAGAGTTTCACTTCTTTTCCTATCTGGATTCCTTTTACTTCTTTTTCTGCCCTGATTGCTGTGGCCAACACTTCCAAAACTATGTTGAATAGTAGTGGTGAGAATGGGCACCCTTGTCTTGTTCCTGATTTTAGGGGAAATGTAAAGCCAGCGTTCAATCATACAGGTCATCTGCCCTGACCAGAGCCCCCTGGTAAGAATTAGCCACCTTGTGAGGTGGGGCACTGGGAAACATTTATTGAGTAGCCACTTAGGTGCAGGGAACTTTCAGAAGTTAATTGCGTTGCATTTAATTTCTCCCAGCCTTACTGAGCTCTTATTGACATATAACAGACATATTTAAATTTAAGACGTACAACATGATGATTTGATATACGTATACATTGAGAAATTAGAAACACAATAGGGTTAATTAGTTAACCCCTGCATCCCCTCACAAAATTACCTGTGTATGGAGGGATAACACTTAAGATCTACTCTCTTAACAACTTTTAAGTATATTTTAACTATAGTCACCAAACTAGACATTAGATTCCTCAGAATCTACTCGTTTTATAGCTGGAAATTTGCGCCCTTTGACCAGCATTTGCCCTTTTCCTCACCTCTCGCCCCTGGCAACCACCTCTCTACTCTCTGTTTTTATGAGTTCCGTTTTTTAGTTAATATTTTGAGTTCAGTGTTTTAGATTCCACATATAAGTGAGAACATACAGTATTTATCTTTTGCTGTCTGGTCTACCTCACTTAGCATTATGTCTTTAAGGTCTATCAGTGTAGTCACAAAGGCAGTATGTCTTTTTATGGCTGAATAATATTCCATTGAGCGTGTATATGTATGTGTATGTGTACATATATACATACACATGTATATACACATACATACACATCTGTAAAAATGTCTATTCGTGTCCTCTGCCCTTCTTTTCTCTCTTGAGTTGCATGAGTGCCTTATATGTTTTGGACAGTAACCCCTTTTCGGGTGTGTGAGTTACAGCTACATTCTCCATCCTGGAGGCTGCCCTTTTGCTTTGCTGACCGATTGTCTCACTGTGCTGAAGCTTCTCAGTGTGGACTTGTTTATTCTCGCTTTTGTGGCTTGTGCTTTTGGTGTCATATTCCCAAAAATCGTTGCCAAGATCAGTGTCAAAGAGCTTTCCACCTGTACTTTCTTCCAGAAGTTTTACAATTTCTGGTCTTACATTTAAGTCTGTAATCCATTTTTTAAAATCCCCATAATTTGGGGGAGAGGTACAAAATAGGAGTTCAATTTCGTTCCTTTGTATGTGGATGTCCAGTTTTTCCAGTATCATTTATGTAAGCAAAACCATCCTTTTCCCATTGAATATTCAACTCTTTTGTCAAATGTTAGTTGACTGTATATGAATGGGTTTATTTCTGGCCTCTCGATTCTGTTCTGTTTGTCTTGTTCAGTCACTCAGTCGTGTCCAACTCTTTCAACCCTATGGACTATAGCATGCCAGGCTTCCCTGTCCTCCCCTGTCTGTGTTTCTGCTTTTATACCAGTTGATGCTCGGAAAGATTGAAGGCAGAAGGAGAAGGGGACAACAGAGGATGAGATGGTTAGATAGCATCACCAATTCAATGGGCATGAGTTTGAGCAAGCTCCAGGAGAGGGCAGGGGAGGACAGGGAAGCCTGGCGCACTGCAGTCCATGGGGTTGCAAAGAGTTGGACAGGACTGAGCGACTGAACAATAACAGCCATACTGTCTTGATTGCTATGGCTCCATGATAAAGTTTGAAATCAGGAATTAGGATGCCTCCAGCTTTGTTCTTCTTTCCTAAGATTGTTTTGGCTATTCAGAGTCTTTTATGGTTCCATACACATTTTAGGATTTTTTTTTCTATTTCTGTGAAAAATGTCATTGGAATTTTCATAGGAATTTTCATGGAATCTATAGATGGCTTTGAGTAGCATGGACATTTTAACAATATTCTTTCAATCTATGAACACAGAATATCTTTCCATTTATTTTATATCTTCTTCAGTTTCATTCATCACCATCTTATTTGTTGCATTTAATCTTCACAGTGAGGTAATTATTTTACCAAATGGGGAAGCTGAGGCTCCTGTAGCTTGTTAAGAGTGGAATCAAAATTCAAGCCTCTGGTTCAAAGTTGTGTTCTTTCCACTAAACCAGGAACCGTGCTGGACCTGCCCTGCAGAATCCGCTGTGTCCTGCTGGCTGGGATGCAGACACCATCCCCAGAAGTGCTGGGACAGTGACTCCTGTTTTTTCTGCTTTACAGATGGACGATGAGGACTCCATTCTGCCCCGGAAGCTTCAGGTAGCCCTGGAACACATTCTGGAGCAGAGGAATGACCTGGCTAGTGAGCAGGATGAGGGGCCCCCTGATGGCAAGCGAGGTAAATGCTCAACCACCTCCCAGACTGCACCCCCGCCTCCATCCTCAGAGCCAGGGAGCAATGGACTATGGGCATCTGTACACTTGGCATGGGGATAAGTCAGGAAATGGGCAGCGAGGTGTACGAGGAGAGAGGCTGGCGCTCACCCCCTTCAGCAGCGAGTTGTAGGAAAAACCTTTCCCACCCCACCCCCAGTTTAGCCCTAAAAAATCTGTTTAAAGGTAGGGAAGAAAAGACAGGCTTACTGTGGGGAACCTCTTTCATGGATCATCACAGTCGGCCTTCCAGGGACCTGGAATAGCACCCTTGTCTTTTCTGACTGGTTCCCAGAGGCTCTGCCTCTGCCCTCAGCGGTCCTGGTCCTCCCCTGCTCTGCTCAGGCCCTGAGTCCAGCCCCTTGAACGAGGTGGTGTCTGAAGCCTTTGTCCGCTTCTTCGTGGAGATCGTGGGCCACTACTCGCTGTTCCTGACGGCGGGCGAGCGTGAGGAAAGGACGCTGCAGCTGCAGCGAGAGGCCTTCCGCAAAGCCGTCTCCTCCAAGAGCCTCCGCCGGTTCCTGGAGGTCTTCATGGAGACCCAGACGTTCCGGGGCTTCATCCAGGAGCGGGAGCTGCGCCGGCAGGATGCCAAAGGTCAGGGGCCCCGCCGTCTCCTCGGGTGTCGCTTTCCCTCCGCTCCCCACGCCCAGAACCCCGCTTCTAGTTCCGGTGCGAGTTCTCCTCTGTCCTCGTCTCTCCAGCTTGACCATACTCTTAGGGACACCCTTTCCCCCCTCTGTGGCATCTCTTTCCCGTTTCCTCAGGCCTCCTCTTGTCCCTTCTGCCCTCCTTCCTCACCCTCTCTGAGGGGCCCCAGGGATGGACAGAGGAGGAGAGGCTGGCCCACACCCTCCACTCCACGTGCTGCGACCGACGCCCAGCGGGCTGGCCATGGGGAAGGAGGACAGCAGAGAGCCCCCCTTCCCGGCCTGGGGAGCCCGAGGGCCCTGTCTCCACCCCCTCCCCGTGCCCCGCTCCTCAGGTTCTCCTTTGGGTTCTCCTTGTCTCCCTCAGTGTCCCTGTCCCTGTTGCTGGGTTCCATCATGCCTCTAGTGATCAGGAGCGGGAAGTGTGCGGAAGAGGATGAAACCGTTCCTGTCTCTTTCTTCCATGCTCTTTAGGTCCTGTGGGGAATCTGAAAGCTAGAAATATCAGGAAAGGCCGCCCCAGGTGGGAGCTAGGCCAGAGGACCAGAGAGAGAGATGATTAACCCTGAGGGGATGCCACCCAGTGAAGAGGGTCGGGGGTGTGGGAGCAGCTAACCCAGGCCTGGGTGTCCTCTGGTGTTGCGAACACAGACCCTGAGCTAAGGCAGCAAAGCTCCACATCCCCAGAGCTCTGTGCAAAGCAGAAAGCGGGGCTTTGTACTTCAGATGATTCTGATGAGGGTATCCGGAGAGACAAGAGAAGGTGGATTAGAGACTGGGAGGAGGCACACAACTCCTGATGAAAGAATTCACTAGAAGACCTGCCTGGTACATGGACCACTGTTTGACAGAAGATCAGTGGGAGATGAAAACAGTAGCCTGAGGCTCCAGACCTGGGCGAGAACTGAAGGTCCCTGCCTGCTGAGGTGACCTGCCCACCCCGCCCTCCTGAGTCCCTCAATGGCAGCCAGGCTCCCAGGAGGCAGGCCACTTGGCCAGGGGCCCTCTTACGGGAGATCTCAAGGAGAAGGAAGGACCGGGACCGTCTGGTTCTTCCCTGAAACTACAGGCCTGACACAGTCCAGGTGCTTAGAAGGTGTTCGTCGAGGGAAAATAGGACTTCACGTACGAGCTAGCTTTACAGCTTTCCAAAGACATTACTGCGTGAGGCTGGGCAATTATAAGGTCAGGGGAAAAAGCCCTTTTAAATCTTTTGATTCAAAACATGTTTATAGAGCAGCTCTGTCTCAGCGGCAAGGTTTCTCTTGTCTGCGGCAGTAAGGAAACGAACACGTGTAGAAGCACCAAGAGAAGGAACTGAAGTGACTGGGATTTCTCTCGTCAACAGGTCTATTTGAGGTCCGAGCCCAGGAGTACCTGGAAACACTCCCCAGCGGAGAACACAGCGGTGTCAACAAGTTCCTGAAGGGACTAGGTGAGCCCCAGGGGTCTGGGTTCCCGGCAGCAGCCCCCGGGGCCACGAGGTCTTGGCTAGTTCCTGCCACCGGAGCTGGGGCTCATGACACTGAACTCTGAGGCCTGCGCCCACTGGGCCCAGTCGGCCTCTTACCAACCTCCAGTTCTGCCGTGCCCCCGGAGCGGAAGCTAAGGACACGCGGCCCTCTCCGGGCACTCCTGGGCCCTGGCTGCGTTGCTGTTCTTTCACTCTTACCTCCCACAGTCTTCTGGGGAGTGGGGCTTAGAAGTATGATGAATGGAACCAGAGAAGGGGGCCTGCCGGTAGAGACCTGGCCCAGCCTCCAGATGACCCTGAAAAGTGGAAGTGTAAGAATTTCAGTAAGGACTGCAGTTTAACCAGCCAAAAAAGGCCCTTGCTAGGAAATGGAGGAGGAGAAGAAAGCAAAAAGCATGAGGGAGGGAGCAGGCTCCAGTGAGGACGAGCTGCGGTGAGGACAGCCCCCCGGAGGGCCTGCAGGGTCAGAGCCTCACCCGGGGGGCCAGTGCCTGGGAAGGGACCACCGACCTCCCACAGGGCCGGGCCGGGCATTTGTTCCCCTCAGGACTCCCAGGGAGGCGTGACAATCCCTGCGTCCTGTGTCACCATTTCAGAAGCAACGTCTGCAGCTCTGACAGTCTTCCCTTCAAAAGATCCCTGTTCACAGGGGAGGAGCATGAGGAGTGCAGAGGGCACCCAGGCTGGAGGAACCCCCTAATTTCTCCTGAGCCCTGGGGTGAAGCTTGGGGGTGGTGTGGGAGCCCCAGTTGTCCACACCACAGCTGGTGTGAAAAGGGCAGGATTTTAACTCGGCTCCTCTGTCTGCCTGGTGCAATGTTCTCATTTTCTTTTTTTAGGCAATAAAATGAAGTTTCTCCACAAGAAATAGCCCTCAACCCAGACTCCAGGGAAAAGTTCCTCCCAGGGCAACCACATGTCTTAAAAACTGTCCTGGCGGTCTTCCTGAGAAGTCGGGTCCTTGGTTGTCCCAGGTGCTGGGATAAAGGCCAAGATGGTTTCTGGCCACCCCTGAGGTCCTCCCTGGGGACAGGACCCCAGAGCTGCCGGCAGGCAGCTTCTTCAAAACAGCACTGGAATTGGGACCTGGGACCAGGCACGTTCAAAGGGATTGTTTTGGGTTGTTGGATTTGGGGTGGGTTTTTTTTTTTTTTAATCTTAGATATTAAAAAAGAAGAAGAAGAAAAGTGTTTGAGTTTTCTTTTTATTTCGCCAAGGCTAAGACAACTGTCCTACCCTGTGTCATGAACCTTTCCCCGGTCCATCCTGCCTGGCAGCTCACCCTGGAGCCAAGAGGAGGAGACTGGGAAGGAGCGGCCCCCAGGGACTTGGAACCGAGATGCTCCCTGGGGCAGAACTGGGGTCAAGGGAGAAGCACCGTGGCGACACCCGCAGGCACTGCAGACCCCACTCCACGGGTGTCAGGGCGGGAGTCCTCTCGGGGAAAGGATCGGCAGGTAGTGGAGTCAGGTCTGTGCTGGAAAGGAGGACAGAGGACAGCAGCAGGATTCGGTTTCCTGGGATGAACTGCTCTTTCAACCCGGCTGGTGACGCCACCTGGTGGCCGAGCCCGCTTGTCATCATGTCGCCGACGCCTCTGGCCCCAAATGGACCTGACTCTCCTGGACAGCCTCTTTTCCCCTCCGAGGGCCCAGAGCCCTCCCCTGCCCGCAACTCCACGACTTTTACAGGTACACACAAAAAGAGGCTCTCTCTTCGTAAGATGTTAATAAAATATTCTTAGGGCTGTAAAGTTTACAGTGCTGCTCACCTTAAGGCCCACAAGCCATGGCCTGGACCCCATTCCTATTTTACTGCAGGAGATTTTTCCCATCTCCGTGTAGGGCCCAGAACAGCACATGTAAAGTCGTACATCTGTGTCGCTACCTGTGTAGGATGAATGGAGGGACTTCTGTTGTCATCAAGAAGCAGCATCAATGTCGGGTACATACACCATCCGAATGAACTTACAAAACAGAATGAGACTCAGAGACTTAGAGACCGAAACTATGGTTGCCAGGAGAGGTGGGGGAGGCTGGGGGAAGGGACAGTTAGGGAGTTGGAGACAGACGTGTGCAAACTGCTATATTTAAAGTGGATAACCAAAAATAATAATAATAATAAAGTGGATGACCAGGAAGGACCTACTGTACCGCACAGAGAACGCTGCTCAGTGATATGTGCCAATCCTGCGTGGGAGGGGAGTTGGGGGAGAATGGCTACATGTTTATGTATGGCTGAGTCCTTTCACTGTTCTCCTGAAACTGTCACATCTTTGTTAATCGGCTATACCCCAGTACAAAATAAAAAGTTAAAAAAGAAAAAAAGGAGCATCAAAACTTTGGGGACGGCTTCCTCAGACTTGTACAGCCAGAGAGGCGGGGGCAGGAGGTGCGGGAAAAGGCTGCACTCCAAGGGGTGCTATCCTGCCCCGGTGGGAAGTCTTGGGCGACACAGACACACTCTCAAAGCAGGCCTCAGGGCCGCCCCACAGCCAACCCGCTGCCTAGTATCCCACCAGGTGGGTTCGCTCTGGGTGGCACCAGGAACCCTACAAAAACACACAAAAGGAATGTGCTCTGACCCTGGCAATGGCCCTGGGGCCTGGGCTGCCTGGCAGAGGTTCTTGACCTTTAAGGAGTTGGGAGCAAAGAGGTCTTTGGAGAAAAAATAAGAACGAGAGGAAAATGAGGAGAGGTCGACCTCTCACCCTATACTAGGGGTTCTTAACTAAAGTCATAGTCCACCAAATTGTATCCAAGATTTGGTGTGTCCATTTGATTCGGGGGCAAGAGTCCATAGTTTACATCAGATTCTGAAAGGGGTCCAAGGCTCCCTAAAAGGATAAGAACATAATAATTACCTAGGTGTATAGATATGTATGGTTGGGGGTTGGGGAAGACCAAAAGAGAATCTCTGGGTGTGGGGACTCAGGAATTTGTAACAAGCGCCTCAGATTAGTTAACTTTATTAGCACCAATATTCTGCTGAAAGATGATCACTTTCTTAATATTTTGGAATATACTTTCTTTTCTAACTTATTTCATATTATATTGTTTACTCAACACGTCTCAGTGAATAAATATATACTTTTGTCAACATTTCTAATGGCAATGTAATATTCTGTTTTGCAGATATGATAAATGTTATTTTACCAATCCTCATGCATGCAAGATATTTCCAATTTTTAATATCGTAAAGAGCATTGAGAAAAACATCTTTGTAAAAGTTTCTCAGTACATATGCCTCGTTTTCCATTTTAAAGATTATTTATTTACTTATTTTTGGCTGTGCTGGGTCTCTGTTGCTGTGCGGACTTTTCTCTGGTTGCGGCGAGCAGGGGCTACTCTCTAGTTGCGGTGCGCGGGCTTCTCGTTGCGGTGGCTTCTCTTGTCGCAGAGCATGGACTTGAGCACAGGCTCAGCAGCTGTGGTCCAAAGGTTTAGTTGTTCCACGGCCTGTGGGATCTTCCTGGACCGAGGATCACACCTGTGTGTGTCTCCTGCATTGGCAGGTGGATTCTTTACCACTGAGCCTCCAGGGAAGCCCCCTATTTTCATTTTTGCTTGAAGTAAAATATATATACAGAAAAGTGCTCAGATCATGAATACACAGTCTGACAAACTTTCACAAAGGACAACATCCAGGTACCAAGTCCAGGAGCAGAACATCTTTGGATGCAGTTCACCTTACCAACATCCCTCCCACCCTACTCTGCATAAGTTTAAACTAAATCAGCTAAGGAAGTGCCTTCATTTTGCAAAGTGGTAATTAAGGAAGGGGAGCATCAGAAACCAGAGGAAAAAAATAGGGTTGTGATTCCCTACTCACAGTCTAGGGCAGACCTCGGATGGACAATGCTATTTGGGTTTAGAAACAAAGTGTAGCCAAGAAGCATGAGTGTGTTAAATAGAACACGGCCACTCAACCTTTTCATCTTACCTCACACTAACAGTCTGTCCAAGAACCAAGTCCTCCAATTCCATTAGAAAAATTAAGAAGAAAAAACCTTATACATTTTCCATGAAGAGTGTGTATGTAGAGGCATTCCATTATCGTGTTTCAATTCAGGGTCAATCACATGGTCATGAAAACCAGTTGGAGCAGGACTTCTGGGTGGGTTTCATTGCTGTAGACTATCTGAGACACTGGTGGGCAAGGGAAGGGATGAGTGGGAGCAGGTGTGGCTGGCATGTCTTGGTAACTGGCCGGAGATAGGGAATCTGAAAGAGAAGGTAGCTGTCACCACTGCTGAGACAAGGGAGAGTGAGTTCTTAGAAATTATCACACAAACCTTTTCTCACACAGACCGAGAACAATGAGAAGATCTGCTATTTATTATTTTTTTGCCCATTACTATGTTCAGTTCGGGCTTCCCAGGTAGCACTAGTGGTAAAGAACCCACATGCCAATGCAGGAGATGTAAGAGACGTGGGTAGATCTCAGGGTTGGGAAGATCCCCTGGAGAAGGGCATGGCAACCCACTCCAGTATTCTTGTCTGGAGAATCCCATGGACAGAGGAGCTTGGTGGGCTACAGTCCATGGGGTCACACAGAGTCGGACACGACTGAAGTGACTTTGTATGCATGCATGCATACACACATGTTCAGTTCATCATGTGTGTTATTTGATTACTTGAATGTAAGTATTATGAAGGAAGGGACTGTATCCGTTACATTCAGTGCTGAATTCCCAGAGCCTTAGATCAGTGCCTGGCACAGTCATCTCTCGGTAAATGTTTGCTGACCAAAGCAACAACTCCCACAGTAGTACTAAGGTGGGACTATACTGACTCTGTCGCAGGCAGCAAGCTCAGTAGAGATGCATGGGTACCCCTCCAAGTCAAAGGACTGCTTCATCAGGAGATGCCAGCCAGCTCCTGACTCTAACAGCCACTTCCGGTAGCTCAGATATCTTGTTTTCAGCACAAGCACCAAGCTCCTAGGAGACCACATTAATAATCAGAAGGTTGCTCGGTGAGTAGGAAAGCAGAGCAAAGGTATTGGAGAGTCTTCAGGGACATCTCCCCAGGAGGGGAGGGGAGCCTGACGGACTTCCCTGTCTCACAGAGGGTCTGTTTCCCTGGACATTTCCCCTGCCCCCACCTGGCCCTCCTTTTTTTTCTTTCCCCTTTGTTTTATTTTACTGGGGGGAAATTCACGTAACACAGAAGTCCATTCATCACTCGATGGATACTTGGGTTTTTTCCACCTTTTGGCTATTGTGAATAGTTCTGCAACAAACATGTGTTCATGTATTTGTTTGGGCTTCCCAGGTGGTGCTAGTGGTAAAGAACCTACCTGCCAATGCAGGAGATGGAAGAGGCACAGTTTTGATCCCCAGGTCAGGAAGATTCCCCCAGAGGAGGGCTTGGCAACCTACTCCAGTATTCTGGCCTGGAGAATTCCATAGACAGAGCAGCTTGGCAGGCTATAGTCCATAGGGTTGCAGAGTCAGAAACAACTGAAGCAACTTAATGCACACGCACACCTTTGTCGGAGTAGTGGACTGAGTTGTTCGTGCTCAGTTGTGTCTATCTGTGTAACCCCTTGGACCACAGCCCTCCAGCCTGCCCTGTCCATGGGACTGACTCTCCAGGCAAGAATACTGGAGTGGGTTGCCATTTCCTCTTCCAGGGGATCTTCCTGACCTAGGATGGAACCTACATCTACTGCGTCTTCTGCACTGGCAGGCAGATTCTTTACCACGGAGCCACCTGGGAAACCCATTGGTTTGAGTATCTGTTTTCAATTTCTTTAAGTATATACCTACGGGTGGAATTACCAAGTCATAGGTTAATATCTACGTTTAAATTTTTGAAGCACCATCAAAGTGTTTTCCACAGAGTTTACATGATTTTATACGCCTGCCCACAAGGTATGAAGGGTGCCCCCTTTCCTATGTTCCCTCCCTTTCTTCAGATTCCAGCTTTTTTAGCTATATCCATCACCTTCCAGCCAAACCTCTCAGAGGGGACCTCATGTGTCTCAGAGGTGATTGGCATCACCTGCATCAGATCCACCTAGGATATTAAGTACAGATGCCTGGAATTCACCTTGACTTATCTGGGACTAAGGCCCTAGAGCCCTTGATTGGCTGCGAGTTTCCCAAATACCTTCAAGTACTTACAGGTTTCTGTCTTAGATGACTCACTTCTTCAGGTGACCCAATCTCCTCCCTTATATGTAAGTTATCCTGTAAGTTTCACTCACAGAGAGTAATCTTAGGGCCAAGTTTTGAAATTAAGACTTTTGCACGCATGGCCCAAGTTCAGTATTACATAAGAGCTGAAATGCTTTAAAGAACAAAAATATTGATGAAAGCCTACAAGAGGCCACAGACCTGGTGAATTCAGGTTGAGTTTTTTTTTGGGGGGGGTGCGGTGGTAAAGAATCTACCTGTCATTGCAGGAGACCCAGGTTCAATCCCTGGGTCAGGAAGATCCCCCAGAGAAGGAAATGGCAACCCACTCCAGTATTCTTGCCTGGAGAACCCTAAGGACAGAGGAGCCTGATGGGTTACAGTCCATGGAGTCACAAAGACTTGGACATGACTGAGCACACATATTAACCACCTTGCCTAGGATTAAAAGCAAACCCACTGCGGTACAGGTTGAACCCCCCCCCCCAAATCCTGAGGAGAGATGCTGCGGGAGTGAACTCAGAGGAGGGCAAGGCTGGAGGAAGTTGGAACCTCAGCTCAGAGTTTAGGAGGGTTGACGTGAGCTGAGAGTTCAGCAGGGTGCATGGGAGGGGCTGGAACAGGCAGAGGAGGAAGGGGAGATTCCTGGCCGAGCAAAGGTTAGTAAGGAAAGCAATAGGCAGGTGAGAAGGGCTGCTTAACTGCTGGCGCCTGTCAAGGCCAATTAACTTCCCTCCCTGGCTTGTCCAGCGACCACGCCTCACCCCACCCAGCTGTTGCGCGGGGTTGCGCCGCCAGCCTGCAACTTCTTCCAGGCTACAGTGAGCCTGGGCCAACCTCCCTGACACCGGGCCAGGGAGCCATCTCACCTTTGATCAACGCTGGGCTCCTTACCTGCCCCTCTGACTCTCCTTGCCCACAACCTTCACCCCTCCTCACCTGACCATAATCCTGAGAGCCCACAGTTCAGTAGTCCTGCAACCGAAGCTCACCACCGGTTGTCCTTCCTACAACAGAGCTAATTACCTGACCTGCATGGGCGGAATGTGGACTGAGTTGTTTTTCTGGCAGATTCAGGCAGACCTGCCCTTCGCTCTCGTGGCCCCTGGACAGGTGTGAAAGGGCTTGTCATCCAAAGGGGCTCTGGGTGGCAGCGGACCCAACAAGCCAGGGGCAGCTGACGTGGGTCCTGAGAAGGGCAGGGCCTGGCCAGCTGACAGCTGCCCTGGGCGACCAGAGCCCCAGTGGTTCCCAGGCTGAGGACGCTTTTCTCCCCTCTCTGCCCTGGTTTATCCGGCCTGGGAAAGCTCTGGGCGGGAGCTGAGGTGGCATGCAGCCCTGCCAAGGCCAAGCCAGGGTCAGCCAAGCTAGGGTGACTCACAGGGTCAGGGGGCGGTGCCTTCCCAGCAGCGTGGGGTCCGTGGGCTCCGCATCCTTGGTTCTGTCCACCCAAATGGCCCCGTGAGGCTGGTCAGGCCTCACTTTGTGTGGAGGTGGAGCTGTGGAACCAGAGGGCTGTTGAAAGCCCCCTCTCTCAAGATGGGGACGTTTGCCTTCTGGGGGTATGGGGCGGGTAAGGGCCCTGTCGTGCACTTTCTAGCCACGTCTAAATGTTACTCTTTAAAAACAGAGCAGGTGATGATTGCACAACAATGTGAATGTACTTAATGCTACTGAACTGTAAACTTAAAAATGATTAAACTATCAGATTTTATGTCTTGTGCCTGCTGTCTTAGAAAAACAATTAAAACGCCCATAGCAATAACGTTGCAATGTAATTTATATTCTGTGCAATTAAATTAACCTCAATGGTAAAGAATCCGCCTGCTAATGCAGAAGACCTGGGTTCAATCCCTGAGTTGGGAAGATCCTCTATAGAAGGAAATGGCAACCCACTCCAGTATTCTTGCCTGAAGAATTCCATGGACAGAGGAGCCTGGTGGGCTACAGTCCATGGGGTCACAAAGAATCAAACATGACTGAGTCGCTAAACAGCAACAAATATATTATCCAAGGGTTTCCCAGGCATTGCAGTGGTAAAGAATCCACCTGCCAATGCAGGAGATGCAAGAGACGCAGGTTTGATCCTTGGGTCAGGAAGATCCTCTGGAGAAGGAAACAGCAACCCACTCCGGTATTCTTGCCTGGGAAATTCCATGGACAGAAGAGCCTAGCCGGCTACAGTCCGTGGAATTGCAAAGAGTCAGACATAAAGGAGCACACACACGTGTATCATCCACACAGTATTTCTACAGGATAAACACCAACTTCTTCCTCTATGCAACTGTTTCCTTTCACACTCCAGAGACTGATCCTGCGAACACTTTCTAAGTCTACATGGGAAAGAAAGTTTGTTGTTGTTATTGTTTAGTCGCTAAGCCGTGTCTGATTGTTTTGCGACCCCATGAACTGTAGCCTACCAGGTTCCTCTGTCTATGGGATTTTCCAGGCAAGAATTCTGGACAGGGTTGCCATTTCCTTCTCCAGGGAAGCTTCCTGGCCCAGAGATTGAACCTGAGTCTCCTGCCTGGCGGCCAGATGATTCTTTACCACTGAGCTACCTGGGAAGCCCAGGAAAATATTATATGTTCTTAAAATTTTGAATTCTCACCATTGCAGGACTGATCCAGAAGATGGTGAAGGAGCCCTTTAATGCCTTCCTCTGAGGTGTGGGGATGACAAACGGAGGCCGAGGACAAGACCTAGTGCATGTGGTTGGCCCAGCAGAATTTTGCTAACCCTTGATCTTCCCTCCTTCCTCTGCTTTCTAGAAGGCAGCCCCTCCTCCTTCCTTTCTCAGGCTCAGAGCTCCTCCGCCCTCGGCCCAGAGATAAGCTCTCTCAGAGGATCAGGCTGTGGTGATAACTGTTTAGGGAGTCACCCCCACAAGGCATTTTCAACCGCGGACTCTTAAGCCAAAACCCCAGAAGTGCGGATTCCAGAGCTGAGACCACTGCTAGGGGAGGGGGAAAGATGTCATTGGTGGTGGGGGGTCTGTCCTGAATGTCACCCCCCTGGGGACATTGCCATCCCACCCTGGTCTCCATCACACCTGCCTTGCCAAGCAGCTTCCCAGCACCCACACCCACCAAAGTCTGAGGCCACACAGCTTGCCTGGGTGCCCCATATAGACGCCGACCACCTTCAGGGCAGCCCTGAAACCTCCTCACTTGAAGTCAAGTGTGGGAGAGAGTCTGAGCCCTCCTGAAGCCCTACTTCTCTGCTGCAGAATCGCCCAAGCTGCTGCCCACAGCAGCTGAAGAGATGTGCGAGCTCTTGAAGTGATGAGAGAACTTTCTGGAATTAGACAGTGGTGATGGTTACACACCTAATAGAGTCGCAACAGCTCTGCGACTATATTACAAACCACCAGACTGTACCCTTAGTTTTATTACTTATTTATTTATTGTTAGGATGCAGCTTGCAGCTTGAAGGATCTTAGTTCCCCAAGCAAGGATGGAACGTGTGTCCCCTGCATTCGAAGTGTGGACCACCAGGGAAGTCCCCAGAGGGTACACTTTAATCTTTAAAAAGATTCATCTTTGTTTCATTTAAAACAAATAAGACAAAAGAAAAAGTGAACTTTGTAGTATGTGAACTATATTTCAGTTAAAGTAAAAGACGAGACCAGCCACTGGGGGACAAAGGAGAGTAAGCTTGGTGCGTGGGGTAAGCTGAACCTGCAGCCGCCCCAGGTTACAGGACCCAAGGGGCTGCAGAAATTAGAAACAGCCCTGCTCACACCCCACCATCAGGAGAGAGAACCCCTCCTCCACCTTCATAGTGTTTGGCTCTGGTAGTGGGGTGACTACTGTCATGGCAACTCCTGTGACCGATAACATAATAACCACAAAGTCTTACTAACAATCCCCCCATACTCTGCTCATCAGGCTTGTTTTCAGGATTCCCTGGCGGGCCAATGGTTAGGACTCGGCGCTTCCACTGCAGAGGACCCAGGTTCAACCCCTGGTGGAGGAACTAAGATTCCACAAGCCACAAGCTGGGCAGAGCGGCCAAAAGAATAAATTAAAAAAGAGAGAGAAAGAGAAGCATATTTTCACTACAACAGCTGATGGTATCATCTCCTCAACCCTTCGCTTCCTGCTTCACTGCATGTTCTGTGCACCTAACTTCCAGCAGTATCTCCCAGATGGATCCTCCTCCCAGGGACTCATCGACTGGTTGAAACCAGACTTCAAATAGTTCGCTGAATCTTGGCCTTGCTTCCAGCCCTGAAATAAAACCTGAAACAGCTCGAACATTCTCTTCCAGACCACACCCCACACTTCCACAGGCCCCTCACTGTTTTATATTTTTTATTGGAGTATAATTGCTTTACAACGCTGTGTTAATTTCTGCTGTAAAATGGAAATCAGCCATAAGTGTATCTGTATCACCTCCCTCGTGAGCCTCCCTCCCACACCCCATCCCATCCCTTCTGGTTGTCACAGAACACTGGGCTGAGCTCCATGGGTTACACAGCGGCTTCCCACTAGCTATTTTACACATAGTAGTGAATACATGAACCCACTCCAGTATTCTTGCCTGGAGAATCCCCATGGACAGAGGTGTCTGGTGGTCCGTAGTCCACAGGGTTGCAAAGAATCTACTAAGCGCAGCACAACAGTGTATCCATGTCAATCCTAATCTCCCAATTCATCCGACCCTCCCCTTTCCTTCCTGTGTCCACATGTCCATCCTCTATGTCTGTCTCTATTCCTGCCCTGCAAATATGTTCATCTGTACCATTTTCCTAGATGCCACATATATTGATTAATATATGATATGGCATTTGTCTTTCTCTGTCTGACTTACTTCATTTATAATAATCTTTAAATCCATGTATGTTGCTGCAAGTGGCATTGTTTCATTCTTTTGTGGCTGAGGGGACTTCCCAGGTGGTGCTAGTGGTAAAGAACCCACTTGCCAATGAAGGAGATGTAAGGGACTTTGTAATAGTTTGATCCCTGGGTTGGGAAGATTCCCTGAAGGAGGGCATGGCAACCCACTTCAGTATTCTTGTCTGGGAAATCCCATGGACAGAAGAGCCTGGCAGGCCACAAACCATGGGGTCACAAAGAGTCAGGCACAACTGAGCGACTGAGTGCACATAATCAACAAAGGATTAGGGCCTAAAATATATAAATAGCCCCTAGGAATCAATAAGAAAAGGCAAACAATCTAGCAGAAAAGTAGGCAAAAGAAAAGCATAAATAGGCAAAAGAAGGCAAAAGGTAAAAATAAGCAAAAGGAGAGGAAGTATAAATGTTCTATAAACAGATGAAAGTGATTTCAAATACTATATTAATCAGAAAAATATACATTCAAACCACTACATGTTACCATTGCCAACCTCACAGATGACCAAAACTTCAAGTCAGACAATTTTTTTTTTAATTGAAATGTAACTCACTTCACATACTGTACCATTTGCCCTTTTCAAGTACAGAATTTGGTGCTTTTTAGCACAGTCACAAAGTTGTACAACTATCAGCATTGTTTAACTCCAGAACACTTTGATCACTTGAAAAAGATTATATCTTTTTTAAACTGCTGAGGGCAGCAGCTTGGGCCATAGCCTGGAGTAAGAACAGGGACTTGGGAGTGTTCAGTTTCTCTGGGATATACACTTTAAAATGTAAGAATGTGGAGCAGCAGGATATGATGGGACTAAATAGTATCGACACTGAAAAACTGACATTACCAAGTAATGGATTACCAATGACCCAGTAATTCCACTCCTAAGCACTATTATTGTTTAGTCTCTAAGTTGTGTCTGACTCTTTGTGACCCCAAGGACTGTAGCCCACCAGGCTCCTCTTGTCCATGGGATTTCTAGACAAGAATACTGGAATGGGTTGCCATTTCCTTCTCTAGGGGATCTTGCAGACCCAGGGACTGAACCTGCGACTCCTGTATTGGCAGGCAGATTCTTTACCACTGAGGCACCTGGGAAGCCCACTCCTAAGCATACACCCAACAAAACACGTGCACATGTGCATCAAAAGATATGTGCAGGAATATTCAGAGCAGCATCATTTGTAATAGCCGGAAACTGGAGGCAATGAAATGTGCATCAACTGTAAAATGGGCGGGCCGAACAATGGAACACTGTGCAACAGTGAAATTGAAAGTCGCTCAGTCGTGTCCAACCCTTTGCAACCCCATGGACCGTATAGTCCATGGAATTCTCCAGGCCAGAATACTGGAGAATACTTTCCCTTCTCCAGGGGATCTTCCCAACCCAGGGATTGAACCAGGGTCTCCTGCATTGCAGGCAGATTCTTTATCAACTGGGCTATCAGTGAATCAGTGAAGTTGCTCAGTTGTGTCCGACTCTTTGCAATCCCATGGACTGTAGCCTACTAGACTCCTCCATCCTCGGAATTTTCCAGGCAAGAGTACTGAAGTGGGTTGCCATTTCCTTCTCCAGGGGATCTTCCCGACCCAGGGATCAAACCCAGGTCTCCCACATTGCAGGCAGATACTTTATTGTCTGAGCTACCAGGGAAGCCCTCAGATGCAACAATGAAAAACCTATAAACTGTGCACATGTATCCATATAGAGTAATCTCACGAACACAAGATACATCAGCAAGAAACGGAGGATATGAGTTAGAGTCCACTTAAATAGAATTTTAAAACAGGCAAACCTAGTAAGGTACTATTTAGGAATCCATGTGTAGGTAAAAACAAATGTAAAGAAAACCAAAGGACAGATTAACACAAGACTCAGGAGAATGATTTGCTTAGGATCAGGATGTGTTACAGAAGAGGCACACAGGATGGAGAGGGGATAAACTGGAGCTTGGAATTGACATATACATGCTACTAAATATAAAATAAGTTGCTAGGAGCTTTTCTGGTGGTCCAGTGGCTATGGCTCAACACTCCCAGTGTAAGGGACCTCCAGCTCAGTCCCTAGAAAGAGAACTAGATCCTGCATGCCATGACTAAGATCCAGCACAGGGTCGTCCCTGGTGGCCCAGTGGCTAAGACTCTGAGCTCCCAGTGCAGGGGGCCCAGGTTCGATCCCTAGTCAGGGAGCTAGATCCCACATGCTACAACTAAGACCCAGAGCAGCCAAATAAATAAGTAAATAAAGATCCAGCACAGCCGGGCTTCTTGGTGGCTCAGTGGTAAAGAATCCACTTGCCAATACAGGATACATGGGTTCGATCCCCAGTCCAGGAAGATCCCACACGCCACGCAGCAGCTAAGCCTGTGCACCACAACTACAGAAGCCCAAATGCTCTAGAGCCTGCACGCCAAAACAAAAGAAGCCATGGCAGTGAGAAGCCCATGCACTGCAATTAGAGAGTAACCCCTGCTTTCTGCAACTAGACAAAAGTCCACACAGGAACTAACACCCAGCTGTCAAATAAATAAATAAATAAAAATTATTAAAAAAAGAAGAAAAGATCCATCACAGTCAACTAAATAAATACTTTTTTAAAGATAGCTTCAAAAAAATAGGAAGTCTACTCAATACTCTGTAATGACCTATATGGGAAAAGAATCTTTAAAAGGAGGGATATATGTCTATGTATAACTGATTCACTTTGCTGTACATCTGAAATTAACACAACATTGTAAACTAACTATTAATACACTCCAATATAAATCAATTTTTTAAAAAACAGGCTTCCCTGGTGGCTCAGTGGTAAAGAATCCGCCCGCCAGTGCAGGAGACATGGGTTCGATCCCTGGTCCGGGAAGATCCCACATGACTCAGAGCAGCTAAGCCAGTGTACCTGAAAGAAAAGCAAAAAACGAGAGGCACACAGGACTGGACTTTCTCGAACATGATGATATTCTACTCCTTGATACGGGTGTCTGGGTGTGTGTTTTGTTGGAGGAAAAACTTTCTCTACACTCTTATGGCCTGTGAATTAGACTTGCAAAAGGCAGATTGATAGGATAAAAGGCACTCAATTTTTTGTTGATGTTTACGTGCATGGAAGTTCACAAAAAGTAAGTGAAAATCAGAGAAATAGTGAGACTCAGGGGTTCATGTGCCATTGTAACAAAGGAAACATGGCTTGGGCTTCAAGGGACAATAAACTGTGGAGAAATGACTAGGAAATGCATGCGGGAAACTAATGACAGATAGGGGTTCTGTTATAAGATCTGCTTGTGCAGACTCATGTCCACACTGACCTTTCCATCTCCGGAATGAGAGTTGCACCCTCTTCCTGGAACCCTCACAAAGGAAATGTATGCCCTGCTTTTAGGAGGAGATGGGGCAGAAGGGCAGAGAACCCTGCCCGCATCTATTCATTCTCAATTTCTTCAATTCAAAATGGGCAGGTGGTGCTGGCAGTTAAGAATCCACCTGATTCGACCCATGAGTCAGGAAGATCCCCTGGAGGAGGAACTGGCAACCCACTCCAGTATTCTTGCCTGGAAAATCCCATGGACAGAGGAGCCTGGTGGGCTACAGTCTGTGGACTGCAAAGAGTCAGACACGACTGAGCACGCAGCCCACATGGACATTGTGCAGCAGTTTGGGGTAGAGGTCGGGGGAATAGATGGACTTCTCACTGGCAGACTGATGGTGTCCTAGCCTCACCTGGGGAAGAGAAAGAGATTAATTTCAGCCACTGTTCCAGATCCTGGCCTGTCCCCTGAGAAGGCCTTGGCACCCAAAGGACAGTGAGGTTTGGAAGGAGGGAGGCACAGAGCCTCTTCCCCCAGCTCTGCCTCCAGGTGACTGTGGAACTTGGGAGACAGCTCCTCACCTCCTGCCCCTCTGTCTCACTACCTGTAAAGTAGGTGAACAGGTCCCTCTGACTCCAGACTTGACTGTCTGCTGCAACGCCTGCGGCCACAACCAAGAAAAGTGGCCTGGAAGCCCAGTCAGGGCAGGACCCCAGGGTTTTCAGCTGATGGGGCAATTGGGAAGATGCAAGAGGGAGGGGGGCCTGGGGACTGTGGCAGGACAGGTGGGGGCATGAGGAGGAGGAAACACAAGTGTCTCCCAGGCAGTGAACAGGCAGTGAGTGCTGGCATCTCCCAGGCAGTGAACAGCTGAGCTGATCTGGAAGTCAGGGCATGCCTCGGCCATTCTTAGCAGCTATTTATAGCTCCTGCACCTCCGCGTTTCGTAGCTGCCTGCAGTGCACCGGCTGCATCCTCTCTGCAGTGATGTCTGACTTCTGTATGAGCACACCGGTCTCTGTGACTCACAGAGGGCTTTGCACAGAACAGGCATGCGACTATGTGTGTTGTCTGCTCCAAGTACTCCTAAACCCATTCATAGTTTTTAATTTCTAAATGTCTTAAATGACACAAAACAGGGCCTTCCCTGGTGGCTCAGTGGTAAAGAATCCTCCTGCCAATGCAGGAGACATGGGTTCGATCCCTGGGCTGGAAAGATCCCACAAGCTGCAGAGTAGCTAAGCCCATGCAACTACTGAAGCCCGAGTGTCCTAGAGCCCCGGCTCTGCAACAAGCCACTGCGATGAGAAGCCCCTGCTTTCCTCAACCAGCACACCCAAAAGTAATAAACAAAAATAAAGTTTTAAAAGTACTTAAAATTGCACAGAATATAAAACCAACAGCTTAACCATTACTGAGCATAGAGCTCCCAGTGGTGGGCATATTCACACTGCTGTGGAGCCATGATCATCCTTCATCCCCCAAATTTTCTCACCATCCTCAGCTGAAAACTGGTACCCATTCTCCCAGTTCCCCTCTCCTCCCTTCCCCCTGGCCCTGAAGCCTCTGTTCTCCACTCTATCTGTTTGAATCCGACTAATCTAGGTAGCTCATGTAAGCAGAATCATGTGGTATTTGTCCTTTTGTGACTGGTTCATTTCACTTAGCATGATGTCAATGTTCATTCATGTTGGAGATGTGTCAGAATTTCATCCTATTTTAAAGCTGAATCATATTCACTCCATCATATTAGTTCCTGGACCAGGAATGGAACCAGTGCCCCCAGCAGTCGAAGTGTGGAGTGCTGACCACTGGACTACCAGGGAATGTAAAACATGTTCTGTTTTATCCATTCATCTGTCGACGGACACCAGGATCACACCACACACTTTTGCAATTCAAATGCAGTGTTGGAACCAGAATCCCGTCTACCAGAGTATAATCAAAAGGAATCAGACAGCTTTCTATTTAAAGACTGAAGGCTTTCATTGATTTAGGGGAGGATCTGATTAGCAGTGGAGATGAAAATGGCAACCCACTCCAGTATTCTTGCCTGGAAAATGCTCTGGCCAGACGAGTCTGGTGGGCTTTAGTCCATGGGGTTGCAAAAGAGTCAGACACAATTAAACAACAGTAACTGATCACCAAGCAAGAAGACTTTATGACAAATGGAATTTTTGTGGGGGGTTGGGGGGTCTCAGGCTCACAGGATTATTGTCCCTGAAACCCCAGGATTGAGAATTCTGAAGGGGAGATACAGGTTGTGGACAGAGAATGGGCTATAAGAGCAGTGGCTCAAGGCACAGCAATTATGGGGGCTGAAAAGGCCTGGGTATAAAGAGTAGAAAAGGAGAACTTACCAGGTGGTCCATTGGCTAAGAAAACTCCAAGCTCCCAGTGCAAGGTCCTGAGTTCCGTCCCTGGTCAGAGAACTAAATCCCTAATGCCTCAACTAAGAGTTCACATGCCACAACTAAAGACCCCACATGCCACAAATAAGATCCCATGTAGCCAAATAAAATAAATATTAAAACAAATATACAAAAGATATCTGGGATTTTAAGTAGGAGAGATATATATTAATATTATTGAAGAGTAGTTGATTTACAGTGTTGTGTTAGTTTCAGGTGTATAGCAAAGTGACTCAGTTATACACACATGTATCTATTTTTTCTTCAGATTGTTTTCCTTTATAGGTTATTACAAAATACTGAGTATAGTTCCCTGTGTTAATATAGAAGGTCTTTGTCAGTTATCAACTTAATATATAGTAGGGATTGATTTTTTTTTTTTTTTTTTTTAAGGTAGGAGATGGCCCCTGAGGTGAAGGAATGGAAAACAGAGTCAGCATGGTCCCTGTGGATTTTAAAGAGACCCGGCCTTCTAGTCTGGCCTGGGGAAGATAAACTGCAGGGCAAGTCCAGAGTCCCTGATGAATGGTCAGGCCCTGTTTCCTGGACACAGTTAACAGGGTTAATCTGTTTTCCGGGACAGCTTGTATGGAGGAAACTTGCCTGGGACTCGGAACCATCCAATTAAAAGGGTAGGTACCCACTGTGAATGTTAACAGCTGCAGGACTCAGAGCTCCGTGTCTCCCACTGCTAGATTGTGATCTGTCCACCGGTGCCAGGCTCCAGGGTGGGGGGCTCCCCACTGCCTGCAGGACCATGGCCAACCCCTCCATGTCCTCCCCACCTCCCCGCAAGCTGGCTGCAGCCTCCGGAAGTGAATTCGGAACTCCTCGCAGCTTCCTCCTCCACCAGCTCTTCCCTGAGCCCCGTGCCAGTGTTGTCTGTCATCTGACTCAGCTCACTCAAAACTCCCTCGGCCTGGGCAGCGCCTGAGGCTGTTACCCCTGCTCTCAACCAGTCTGGCATCAAGGCTGCCCCTCTGACTCCTGAAGCAATTTGCAGATGCCTCTAGGGCTGCACATTCCCAGTAAAAACGTCCTGCTTTGGAGTCAGTTCTAAACTCCTTGAGAACAGGTGCTGTTTCTTTTGGCCTTTGTTTCTCCCATTCATTCACTCATTCATTCACTCATTAGACACATATTCATGAATGGCAATGATGTGCGTCACACCACTCTAGTTTGAATGAATGCCTGCCCTGGGATTGTGCCTTGTCTCATTCATTCATTCATTCTACATATACTGAGTGATAGATACTGGAGGTATAACAGTGACAAATATAACTACAGTCACACTCTCAAGAGATCTTGGAGGTAAGACTGACATTCAAATAATTGCATACTCTACTGTTGCTGTCATAATGAGTGTTCCGAAGGACTGGGAACTGGAGGGTAAGAGTGGATCAGAGGGGTTGGACTTGGTCAGGAGCTTGCAGAACATTTCCCCAAGAAAGTGATACTTAAGCTGAGGTTGGGGAGAGGAGGGACTAGCATTCCAGAAACAAGGAACAGCATGTGCAAAGCCTCATACCATACATTGGTTAGAAATGGAATGTCTGACTGCCAGTGGCTTAAACCATTTTATTTTTCCCCACAACAGGAAATATGCAGTTGGTGGCTGCTGGCACTGGGCCAGCTGCTGCAGTCTGTCTTTTAGGCTTTTCTGCTCTCTGTTCCACCATCTCCTGTATGTTACTTCTTCTGCTCCAGTTGGGTCTCTTGTCTGTCTAGCTGTAAACATCAGGATGATTTTCAAAGGCAGGAGGCAGAGAGGACCAAACAGAAGGCTGTCACTTCTCCAGAAAACCCAGGACTTTGCAACAGGCCTGGTCACATCCTTCCCCTCACAGCTCATTGGCCAGAGCTGGTTATCTGACTGGGCTTCCCAGGTGACTCAGTGGTAAAGAATCTGCCTGCCAATGCAGGAAATGCAGGAGATGTGGGTTTGATCCCTGGGTCAGGAAAATCCACCCTGGAGGAGGAAATGATAACCCACTGTTCTTACCTGGGAAATCTCATGGACAGAGGAGCTGGCGGGCTACAGTCTATGGAGTCACAGAGTCAGACATGACTGAGCAACTAAGCGTGCATGAACAATCATATGGCCACCACGTACTGCAAGGGATGCTGGGAAAGTCAGTATTGCACTTCAGTGGTGGGAATGAGCAAGAGAGAGAAGGCTGGGAATGACTTGGTATAGCCATTGTACACGGTACATGGTGGGAGGGAGAAAGGCAAGTTCTAGAAACTGATGAAAGGGAATTTTGCAGAGACAGCGGAGCTGGAGGGGTATGGAGGGGCCTGCATTAGTTTGCTAGGGCCGCCATAGCAAAGTACTGCAAGACTAGGCAACTTAAACAATGGAAATTTATCATCTCACTATTTGTTGTTATTATTCAGTTGCTAAGTCGTGTCCAACTCTGCAACCCCATGGACTGCAGCATACCAGGCTTCCCCGTCCTTCACTGTCTCCCGGAGCTTGCTCAAACTCGTGCCCGTCAAGTCAGTGATGCCATCCAACCATCTTATCCTCTGTCGTCTGCTTCTCCTCCTGCCTTCTATCTTTCCCAGTGTTAGGGGACGTACACTGACAGAAACCACCCACCCTGGCCAGGTACCACAGTAACCATCTGCATGAGTTGTTTTATGACAGGAGGTCCTGGTAAGGAGCTCTGAACTAATAAGCTACCATCAACCAGAAGAGTTCAGGAAAGATCAAAAGGAGACACCACATGTCTGACCACCTCCCAGAATCCACTCTAGCATCCATCTTGACCGAACAAGGTGGGCACCAGCAGGAAGGACTCTGAGCCAAAATGATTGGCTAAAGACAATGGGAAACTAATCCCATCACCATAAAACCCAAGACTCAGCCACTGGCAGAGCAGTTCTCCTGGGTTCCCTTACCCGAATGCTCTCTGCCCGGGAAACCTTACCAATAAAATCTCTTGCTTTGGCAGCACAGTGTCTCCTTGGACAATCCATTTCTGAGTGTTAAACAAGAGCCCACTTTCAGGCCCTGGAAGGGGTCCCCTTTCTTGCAACCCCAGCATCAGAGTCTTTTGCAATGAGTCAGCTCTTTGCGTCAGGTGGTCAAAGTATTAGAGCTTCAGCTTCAGCATCAGTCCTTCCAGTGAATATTCAGGGCTGATCTCCTTGCTGTTCAATCTCATGGTTTGAGAGGCTGCCGGTCCCAGGGTTGCTTTCTTCTGAGGCCTCTCTTCTTGACTTGCAGAGGCAAGTCTTCTCCTCATCTTTCCTTTTTGTGTCTGGGTCCTAAGTCCCTCTTCTTCAAAGGAAAACAGTCGTTTTAGATGAGCCACTTCTCCACAACAAGAGAGGCCACCACAATGAGAAGCGTGAGCACTGCAACTGGAGAGTAGCCCCGCACCCTCACCTCAACAAGAGAAAGCCCATGTGCAGCAACAAAGACCTAGAGCAGCCAAAAAGAAATGAAAACAAAGAGGCCAGGACTTAGGGTGGGGGCGGGGAGTAGGGGGTGGGGTGATGGGGACTGTGGGAAGCAGGAAGAGGGAGTCATCTGTAGCCCTGGGCCTTGCTGGTGGTCCCGTGGGGGAACCAGTGCCCAGGAGGCTGGGCTGGTGCTGTGAGGTGAGGTGGGGTCTATGAGCTAAAGGCTCCCCTGCAGGCTAAGAGGCAGGCCGTCTGCTTCGCCGCTTCAAGAGTGAGTCCTGGAAGCTCAGAATGCAGTCCTGGGAAATGTTAGTCACTCAGTCGTGTCGGACTCTATGTGATCCCATGGACTGCAGCCCACCAGGCTCCTCTGTTCTTGGAATTCTCCAGGTCGGAATACTGGAGTGGGTTGCCATTTCCGTCTCCAGCAGTCCTGGGGGACATAGAAATGCAAGTATTCTCTGCTAAGCTCTCTAAACAAAGAGCACTGGTTTTATATGTCAATCATATGTGCACTTTTCTTTTTTTGAACAATAGGTGCAAGATGCCATGAGATATACATTAGAAAATGTAGGGATCCTCTCTGGATATAAAGGTGACTTTAAGCTGAAGACATCTGAAACTCAACAGATGCAGAAAAAAACCTTTTCCCAGCTTTCCTTATCTGACTAAAAGCAGCAATTTCTAGGCAATAAGGATACCATAAATCCACTTAATGACCCTTAAGAAGACAGAAATACTGTGCATCACCATGTAGGCAAGCATTACCACAAACCTTCTTATCTCTCACCTGTTCTCCTAAAAACCCACTGGGCTTCCCTAAAGAAACCTATTGGGCTTTTCCCATAAAAGCCTCTCTTGCCCTCTCTTTTTTCCCTATTAAGTTAGGTATATAAACTTTTAACAAGTTAAGGCATCAACTACTCTTATGCACATGAAACAAACTCTTTTTTCCAGTTAACGAGTCTTTTATCAGTTTAATTAGCATGTCCTAGTTAATGAACCTGAGAGTAGAAAGTTTCTTTCCCCAAGGAATAACCACCAAATCCAGAATGCATTGCTCTAATCCTTAAGATAAAAGCTCCCTGATAAGTGTGAAGCCAAAAGTATAAACAGACAGAAAGCTAGACAGACGCTCTGTACCTGTGATTAAGGGGTCTGTGTTGTCCCTACGCCCCACTCACAACATCCCTCTTCTCCTCCCCAGGAGGAGAAGGTAGCCACCTTCTACCAGGTGGGGTAGCCACCCCAGGATGACCCCTGCTTCAGCTCAGTTTCACTGGGTTTGATTACTTCTGCCTGGCTGGTAGATTCTCACCCAAAGGATGCTAGTGTCAGGAGGAATCTGCCCCTGGGGACTCTGTCCCTCTCTCCACATTGCTCTCTAACCAGCTGCCCTGGCTCTGCCACATTCAGCCTGACTCAGTGGGCTCCAGTCATACTGGGATCGGCCGTTCCTAAACTGTACCATTCACGCTGCCATCTGGGGGCCTCTACACTCACCCTTTCTGTCTTGTACACTCTACCTTTAGATTTTAAATGGGCTTGTTCTTTTGAATTCTCTAGGTCTCTGTTCAAATATCAGTCTTAGAAAAGACTTCCCTGATAAACTCATCTAAATGAATGAATAAGTGAATACATTTGTTAGGGGAAGCATACTGATTGAGACCGCCCACCCTGGCCAGGCACCATAATAACCATTTGCATGAGTTGTTTTATGGCAGGAGGTCCTGATAAGGAATACGGAACTAATAAGCCACCACCAGCCGGAAGAGTTCGGGAAAGGTCGAGAAGAGACACTACCTGTCCGTCCACTTCCCAGAATCCCTCTCGCCAGCGTCCATCTTGGCTGAGCGATGCGTGCACCACCAGGAAAGACTCTGAATTAGAATGATTGGCCAAAGACCACCCGGAAAGTAATCCCATCACCATAAAACTCAAGACTGCGAGCCACGCGGCAGAGCAGTTCTCCCGGGTTCCCTTACCTACTGCTCTCCACCCGGGTGCCCTTTCCCAATAAAATCTCTTGCTTTGTCAGCACATGTGTCTCCTCAGACAATTCATTTCCGAGTGTTAGACAAGAGCCCAGCTTCGGGCCCTGGAAGGGGTCCCCCTTCCTGCAACACATTCACCAATGCCCATTTAGGCTGTACCTGGAAGAGGCTTTTTCTCAAAAAGATCAGTCAGTCAGTCCAGTCGCTCAGTCGGGTCTGACTCTTTTGCTGCCCATGGACTGCATCACACCAGGCTTCCCTGTCCATCACCAACTCCTGGAGCTTACTCTAACTCATGTCCATGGAGGCAGTGATGCCCTCCAACCATCTCATCCTCTGTTGTCCCCTTTTCCTCCAGCCTTCAAACTTTCCCAGCATCTGGGTCTTTCCCAATGAGCCAGTTCTTCCCATCAGGTGGCCAAAGTATCAGAGCTTCAGTTCCAGTATCAGTCCTTCCAATGAATATTCAGGACTGATCTCCTTTAGGATGGACTGGTCAGATGTCCTTGCAATCCAAGGGACTCGCAAGAGTCTTCTTCAACACCACAGTTCAAAAGAATCAATTTTTCGGCACTCAGCTTTCTTTATAGTCCAACTTTCACATCCATACATGACTACTGGAAAAACCACAGCTTTGACTAGATGGACCTTTGTTGGCAAAGTAATGTCTCTGCTTTTTAATATGCTGTCTAGGTTGGTCATAGTTTTTCTTCCAAGGAGCAAGCATCTTTTCATTTCATGACTACAGTCACCATCTGCAGTGATTTTGGAACCCAAAAAATAAAGTCTCTGTTTCCATTGTTTCCCTATCGATTTGCCAAGAAGTGGTGGGACCAGATGCCATGATCTTAGTTTTCTGAATGATGAGTTTTAAGCCAACTTTTTCACTCTCCTCTTTCATTTTCATCAAGAGGCTCTTTGGTTCTTTGCATTCTGCCATAGTGTGGTGTCATCTGCATATCTGAGGTTATTGATATTTCTCCCGGCAATCTTGACTCCAGTTTGTGCTTCAGCCAGCCCAGCAGTTCACATGATGTACTCTGCATATAAGTTAAATAAGCAGGGTGACAATATAAAGCCTTGATGTATTCCTTTCCCGATTTGGAACCAGTCTGTCGTTTCATGTCTAGTTCTAACTATTGCTCCTTGACTTGCACATAGATTTCTCAGGGGGCAGGTGAGGTGGTCTGGTATTCCCAAAAAATTTCAACAGTTTGTTGTGATCCACACAGTCAAAGGCCTTGGCATAGTCAATAAAGCAGAAGCAGATATTTTTCTGGAACTCTCTTGCTTTTTCTATGATCCAGTGAGTGGATGTCGGCAATTTGACCTCTGGTTCCTGTGCCTTTTCTAAATCCAGCTTGGGATTTAAGGGGTTTGGTTTAGGTCATACCTGAATGGTCTAGTGGTTTTCCCTACTTTCTTCAATTTCAGTCTGAATTTGGCAATAAGGAATTCATGATCTGAGCCACAGTCAGCTCCTGGTTTTATTTTTGCTGACTGTATAGAGCTTCTCCACCTTGGGCTGAAAAGAATATAATCAATCTGATTTCTGTATTGACCATCTGGTGATGTCGACGTGTAGAGTGTTCTCTACACATGTGGACAGATCTACATGTGGACACACCATGGTGGAGAGTTCTGACAAAACATGGTCCACTGAAGAAGGGAATGGTAAACCACTTCAGTATTCTTGCCTTGAGAACCCCATGAACAGTATGAAAAGGCAAAAAGATAGGACACTGAAAAATGAACTCCGCAGGTCAGTAGGTGCCCAATATGCTACTGGAGATCAGTGGAGAAATAACTCCAGAAAGAATGAAGAGACGGAGCCAAAGAGAAAACAACACCCAGTTGTGGATGTGATGGTGATGGAAGTAAATTCCAACGCTGCAAAGGAACCTGCAATATTGCATAGGATCCTGGAATGTTAGGTCCATGAATCAAGGCAAATTGGAAATGGTCAAACAGCAGATGGCAAGAGTGAACATCGACATTTTAGGAATCAGTGAACTAAAATGGATTGGAATGGGTGAATTTAACTTAAAGAGATAAACAAACACATTTCTGTTAGTTTATTCCATAGCCTTATTTTAGCCAAATATGTCTAGGAAGTTTTTTTAAAATGGAAGTATAGTTGATTTACAATACATTTATATGCAATGATTTAAATACATTTATACGCACATACACATATATATTCTTTGTTGACTAAAAAATATAGGCACAACCTGTAAGCAGAGAGTTATTTTATTTTAAGCCCAGGAGACAGCAATTGTTTTGAGAAAACTGCCCCAAGGAGGAAGTAGTGGAAGGCAGGCTGTATACAAGTTTGCAACCAAGGGAGCAGGGCTGTCTGAACAACAAAGGTCAGGCATCAAGGAATTTAGCATTCTTTGTCTGGGAAGATGCAAGCCTCGGGGCACAGTGAATTCATTCCTTTCATGTGCACCTCAGCTATCAGGCCAATCCTGTTTTCCCGTTCACTTTGCTTCTTGCATTCCCTCAGCTCCTCAGCAATCAACTTGGGGGTGGCCGTGCCCAAAGGATTTCAGTTTGGGGAGCCCTCATTCACATTTGGAGGCCAGAAATCTCCAGTGGCTGTAATATCTTGTTTTTATTATTTATTTCCTTGTTTATCAATATGGCCGAAGATATTTTATTTCACAGTTTTTTAGGTCTCTGTTCAAATGTCAGTCTTAGAAAAGACTTTCTGATGACCCTATCTCAATGAATGAATAAGTGAATACATTCACCAATGCCCATTTAGGCTGTATCTGGAAGAGGCTTTTTCTCAAAAAGATAAACAAACAAACAAATTTCTGTTATTTTATTCCCAAACTTTATTTTAGCCAAATAAGGCTAGGAAAAAAAATTTTTTAATGAAAGTATAATTCATTTACAATATCGAGTTTCAGGTGTACAGAAGATTGATTTAAAATACGTACACACGTGCTTGCTTCGGCAGCACATATACTAAAATTGGAATGATACAGAGAAGATTAGCATGGCCCCTGCGCAAGGATGACATGCAAATTTGTGAAGTGTTCCATATTTTTGAACAGAATTTTGGACTCTGTGGGAGAAGGCGAGGGTGGGATGTTTCAAGAGAACAGCATCGAAACATGTATATTATCTAGGGTGAAACAGATCACCAGCCCAGGTTGGATGCATGAGACAAGTGCTCCGGCCTGGTGCACTGGGAAGACCCAGAGGGATCGGGTAGAGAGGGAGGTGGGAGGGGGGGATCAGGATGGGGAATACATGTAAATCCATGGCTGATTCATGTCAATGTATGACAAAAACCACTACAATATTATAAAGTACTTAGCCTCCAGCTGATAAAAATAAATGAAAAATAAATAAATAAATAAATAAAATACATACACACACATTCTTTTTCAGATTCTTTCCCTTGTAGATTATTATGTAATATTGGCTATAGTTCCCTGTGCAATACATATAGCAGGCCCTTGTGGGTTATCTATTTTTATACATAGTAGCATGTATCTGTTAAACCCAGCCTCAGTTCAGCTCAGTTCAGTCGCTCAGTCCTGTCCGAATCTCTGTGACCCCACGGACTGCAACACACCAGGCTTCCCTGTCCATCACCAACTCTCAGAGCTTGCTCAAACTCATGTCCATGGAGTCGGTGATGTCATCCAACCATCTCATGCTCTGTTGTCCCCTTCTCCTCCCTTCAGTCTTTCCCAGCATCAGGGTCTTTTCCAATGAGTCAGTTCTTCCCATCAGGTGCCCAAAGTATTGGAGCTTCAGCTTCAGCATCAGTTCTTCCAATGAATATTCAGGGTTGATTTCTATAAGGATTGAATGGTTTGATCTCTGTGCTGTCCAAGGGACTCTCAAGACCCTTCTCCAACACCACACTTCAAAAGCATCAGTTCTTCGGCGCAAGGGAATACCAGCCTAGGGAATTCTTAAATTCATTCTCAGCACTCATTTCTTAGTCTGGACTCAATAATTCTTTCAAAATAGATAATTCCTGTGGAGATTAGGCTGCCCTCTCCAGCCTCTTCTTCCTAGAAAGCTTGGGCAGAAGAGAGTAGGATTTATTTAAATAGCTAAAACACACTCTCACACAAATCCTAGAAAGTAAAGGTTAAAGCAGATAAGAGTTTTCTAACTTATGGGTATTTTCAATGTTTACTATGAGCCCTTTTTTCAAATCCTTTTTTTCAAAGCCCTTTTTTCAAATTGATCTTTTCCCCCTCCCACCCTTAGTGGGGTCCCAAGGCCTTTTTGGACTTTGCAGATGACTTGCCAATTTCCAGCTCAAACTGCTTGCAAACAGAAGGTAAGAATGGAAACTGGAAACATTATTAGCGTTTATGCCCTTCCCTAAGAGAAGGCCCTCAAGCTTCGAAAGCTACTAGGTCTGCACAAAGGCTTGGGGGAGGGGGGAAGGGCTGAGACACCAGAGGGGACACAGCTCCAGTCCTTTTGAGTGAGGGAGGGGAGCTTCAAGCAAACAGTAAGCCTGCAGGAATCTAAATTTGCATTCATTTCTACATCAGTCCTTTGGTTTATCTATTCCTTTATTTACTCGACAAATATTTTGGGTCAGGACTTCCCTTGTGGCTCAGCTGGTAAAGAATCCGCCTGCAATGTGGGAGACCTGGCTTCGATCCCTAGATTGGGAAGATGCCCTGGAGAATGGAAAGGGTACCCACTCCAGTCTTCTGGCCTGGAGAATTCCATGGACTGTATAATCTACGGTCGCAGAGTCGGACACAACTGAGCGACTTTCACTTCACTTCACTAAAAGCCGAGAGGAACTCCAAGCATTATCTGTAGATTGGTGGATGAGCGGAGCAAATGTTTAATGGTAAAAATAAAAGCAACAGGACTTTTTAAATTAGGCAATGAAATTCTTAAGTTTATATGTAAAAGATAATGTGAGAACATTCCTCCAGGGGAAAAAATGATATGGCCTTAACAGATATTATATACCTTCAATAACATAGGGCACTGGAATTTAAATAAAGAGAACAGAAAGTTCACACAGATTTGTGAACTTAATATGCCATATAGATGGCATCTCAAGACACTGAAGAAAAGGTAAACTATTCAATAAACGGTGTTGAGACAACTGGGAAACCATCTGGGAAAAATTAATGCTGTTACACCTAACACCTTGAAACTGGACAAATTACAAAAGAATCATGAATTTAAATATAGCAAACTCGACCGTAAAATTACTAGGGAAAAAAAAACAACAACACGGGTGACTAGTTCAGTAATCTCGGGGAGAGGAAGACTTTTATAACTATGATACAAAATCCAGAAACCACGGAGTTAAACTGCATTAAAAAAAAAAAAATCCACATGGCAAAAATCAGAAGGAAAATCAACACCAACAACAAAATGAGAAACAGATTTGTAGTTCATGAGAAAGAAAATGCTAATTTCCTTAATTTCACTTACAAATGATCTAAGTGGAAATATAGGTGAAGGATGTGAAGAGATAGAAAAGGAAATAAAATATCTCCAAAACGTATGAGGATTAGGAGGAATGGAAGTTAATTATAAATCAACTGCACTTCAATTTCTAAAAAGAAAGAATTCTCTGGCAGTCCAGTGCTTAGGATTACAGGGGGAGGGGAATGAGGTGGGAGGATGATAGCTTACTGTGAATGGTGTCGGATTCGTGATCTCCAAAGAAGAAGATTTAGCTTTGGGACTAGGAACCAGGCTTGATCACTCAAGAGCTGTTATATAGCAGAGTTTTATTGAAGTAAAAAAGGGACAGAAAAAGCTTCTGACATAGACATCAGAGGGGGCTGAGAGTGCCCTCCATGCTAGTTTTAGCAAGCTGTTTTCTGTCTGTTAGAAAGCTATTAATCAGATAGAGACATCTCAAGAACAAGGGAGTTTCACCAGGCCCCTCTCCCACAATATGCATTTTTAAGATAGGGTGGCACGAGGTGTGTCATCCCTCAGCCATAAAACAATTGATATGAATACTGGTTTGTTAAGGTATTATCAGCCCATGGTTTGAGAAGAGGAGAAAAGTTACTCTTAGGTGGAAACATTTTGAATAAAGGCAAATTCCAAAGCAAATACATAATTTCATTAACGTAGCTTAAGAAAAACCATTCCATGAGAAAAATGCATTGGCTTGCTCAAGGTTTGAGAAAAGTTAAGTTCAGGTGGAACCAGGTGTTCTGAGAGCAACACAGAATTTTAAGAGACACTTGTGCTGCAGGAAGAGGGACCCCTTCCAGGGCCCGAAACTGGGCTCTTGTCTAACACTCGGAAATGAATTGTCCGAGGAGACACATGCTGACAAAGCAAGAGATTTTATTGGGAAAGGGCACCCGGGTGGAGAGCAGTAGGTAAGGGAACCCAGGAGAACTGCTCTGCCGCGTGGCTCGCAGTCTTGAGTTTTATGGTGATGGGATTAGTTTCCGGGTGGTCTTTGGCCAATTATTCTAATTCAGAGTCTTTCCTGGTGGTGCACGCATCGCTCAGCCAAGATGGATGCTGGCGAGAGGGATTCTGGGAAGTGGACGGACAGGTAGTGTCTCCTCTCGACCTTTCCCGAACTCTTCCGGCTGGTGGTGGCTTATTAGTTCCGTATTCCTTATCAGGACCTCCTGCCATAAAACAACCCATGCAAAATGGGTTACTATGGTGCCTGGCCAGGGTGGGCAGTCTCAGTCAGTGTGCTTCCCCTAACACTTGCAGCCTATTGACTCCATTTGGAGCCCCATGGCCTTCCTGCTTGTTACCCTCTCAGGGATGAGGTAAGGGGGTGTCTGTGGGCTCCTGAGCTTGGAAGCCTCTTTTGTCCCATTTCCTGTAGGCAAGACTCCAACCTCCATGCCCTTTCCTAAATTCCAAACAGTGGATTCAAACAGTTGCTAATTGAGGAAGGAACAGTCATGAAACCACCTCAGTTCAGTTCAGTTTCTCAGTTGTGTCCAACTCTTTGCGACCCCATGGACTGCAGCATGCCAGGCTTCCCTGTCCATCATCAACTCCTGGAGCTTGCTCAAACTCATGTCCATGGAGTCAGTGATGCCATCCAACCATCTCATCCTCTGTCGTTCTCTTTTCCTCCTGCCTTCAATCTTTCCTAGCATCAGGGTCTTTTCCAATGAGCCAGTTCTTCGAATCAGGTGGCCAAAGTATTGGAGTTTCAGCTTCAACATCAGTCCTTCCAATGAATATTCAGGACTGATTTCCTTTAGGATGGACTGGTTGGATGCTGCTTGCAGACCAAGGGACTCTCAAGAGTCTTCTCAACAGCACAGTTCAAAAGAATCAATTCTTCAGCACTCAGCTTTCTTTATAGTCCAACTTTCACATCCATACATGACTACTGGAAAAACTATAGCTTTGACTAGATGTACCTTTGTTGGCAAAGTAATGTCTCTGCTTTTTAATATGCTCTCTAGGTTGGTCATAGCTTTTCTTCCAAGGAGCAAGCGTCTTAATTTCATGGCTGCGGTCACCATCTGCAGTGATTTTGGAGCCCCCCAAAATAAAGTCTCTCGCTGTTTTCATTGTTTCTGCATCTATTTGCCAAGAAGTGATGGGACCAGATGCCATGATCTTAGTTTTCTGAATGTTGAGTTTTTTTTTTTTTTTTTTTTGAATGTTGAGTTTTAAGCCAACTTTTTCACTCTCCTCTTTCACATTCAAGAGGCTCTTTAGTTCTTTGCTTTCTGCCATAAGGGTGATGTCATCTGCATATCTGAGGTTATTGATATTTCTCCTGGCAATCTTGACTCCAGCTTGTGCTTCATCCAGCCCAGCATTTCACATGATGTACTCTGCATATAAGTTAAATAAGCAGGGTGACAAGATATAGCCTTGACATACTCCTTTCCCAATTTGGAACCAGTCTGTTGTTCCATGTCTAGTTCTAACTGTTGTTTCTTAACCTTCATATAGATTTCTCAGGAGGCAGGTAAGGTGGTCTGGTATTCCCATCTGTTTCAGAATTTTCCACAGTTTGTTGTGATCCATATAATCAAAGGCTTTGGCATAGCCAATAAAGTAGATGTTTTTCTGGAACTCTCTTGCTTTTTCTGTGATCCGACAGATGTTGGCAACCTGATCTCTGGTTCCTCTGCCTTTTCTAAATCAGCTTAAATATCTGGAAGTTCATGGTTCACATACTGTTGAAACCTAGCTTGGAGAATTTTGAACATTACTTTGCTAGCAAGTGAGATGAGTGCAATTGTGCTGTAGTTTGAACAATCTTTGGCATTGCCTTTCTTTGGGATTGAAATGAAAACTGACCTTCTCTAGTCCTGTGGCCACTGCTGAGTTTTCCAAATTTGCTAGCATATTGAATGCAGCACTTTCACAGCATCATCTTTCAGGATTTGAAATAGCTCCACTGGAATTCCATCACATCCACTAGCTTTGTTCATAGTGTTGCTTCCTAAGGCCCAGTTGACTTCACATTCTAGGATGTCTGGCTCTAGTCCAGTGATCACACCATTGTGATTATCTGGGTTGTGAAGATATTTTTTGTACAGTTCTTCTGTGTATTCTTGCCACCTCTTCTTAATATCTTCTGCTTCTGTTAAGTCCATACCATTTCTGTCCTTTATTGTGCCCATCTTTGCATGAAAAGTTCCCTTGATATCTCTAATTTTCTTGAAGAGATTTCTAGTCTTTTCCATTCTATTGTTTTCCTCTATTTCTTTGCATTGATCACTGAAGAAGTCTTTATCTCTCCTTGCTATTCTTTGGAATTCTGCATTCAAATGGGTATATCTTTACTTTTCTCCTTTGCTTTTTGCTTCTCTTCGTTTCTCAGCTATTTGTAAGGCCTCCTCAGACAACCATTTTGCCTTTTTGCATTTCTTTTCCATGGGAATGGTCTGGATCCCTGTCTCCTGTACAATGTCACGAACCTCCGTCCATAGTTCATCAGGCTCTCTGTCTATCAGATCTAGTCCCTTAAATCTATTTCTCATTTCCACTGTATAGCCATAAGGGATTTGATTTAGGTCATACCTGAATGGTCTAGTGGTTATCCCACTCTCTTCAGTTTAAGTCTGAATTTGGCAATCAGGAGTTCATGATCTGAGTCACAGTCAGCTTCCGGTCTTGTTTTTGCTGACTGTATAGAGCTTCTCCATCTTTGGCTGCAAAGAACATAATCAACCTGATTTCAGTGTTGACCATCTGGTGAACCATCAGCACCATTAGGACCTTGCATTTTCACTGCCCAAGGCAAAAGTTCAATCCCCGGTCTGGGACTAAGATCCTGCAAGTCGCCAGACACGGAGGAAAAAAAACCCACACACACACACACAAATTTGAAAAAAAGAAAGAAAAAGGAAAAAAAATTAAAATAGTGAAATAACAATTAAAACTGCACTGGAAAAAAAAAAAAAACTACACTGAAATGTTATTTCCCCACCCAAATGCTAATATCCCAAATTTTGATGACTAGTTGGATTGAGAAGGTGTTTGCAGGCAGGATCCTTCTACATTGTCGGTGGGTTCGCATACTGGAAGATGCTTTCATCAAATCTGTTACTGTCACGGACCCCCATTCTCTTTGATTCAGCAATGCCAGTTTTAGGAATTTATACTGCAGACATCATCTCACATGTGCAAAATATCATATATAAAATATTAATTGAAGCACTAAAAGATTGTTAACAATTTATAGCCAAGGAGCAGAATGAGGGGTGAGCGGGTTAACTGGATAGAACATTCTAAGAGGAAAGGAGGGTGGGGATTCTGGCTAAAGTGACATAACAGGATTCTTAGTGGAGGCAGGTCAGGGCAAGAGATATCATCTGAGATAGTGAAAGAAAGTGAAAGTGAAGTTAGTCATGTCTGACTCTTTGTGACCCCGTGGACTATAGCCTACCTGGCTCCTCCATCCTTGGGATTTTCCAGGCAAGAATACTGGAGTGGGTTGCCATTTCCTTCTCCAGGAGATCTTCCAGACCCAGGGACTGAACCCCGGTCACCTGCGTTCTAGGCAGACACTTTATCATCTGAGCCACCACCTGATCAGATGTGGAGGGGGATCAGATATAGAGTACAGAGGATTCTGGCTAAACCAATTTAAGAGGATTCTTGCTAAAATTGTGGACATACAAAAATTGAGGCCTCATTGGGTCCTGAGTAGAATGTGGTCAAGGAGAGAATCTTTGTCATGCCCTTTTCTACTTTTAAAAATATTTAGTCACATGACTGTATTATTGTAGTGTTTTTTGTTTGTTTGTTTGTTTTGCTATGCTACACAAGGCATGCATGATCTTATTAGTTTCCCCAGTAGGGATTGAACCTATGCCCCTTGCAGTGGAAGCATGGAGTCTTAACCACTGGACCACCAGGAAGTCCCATACAAGAAAACTTTTTTTATATAAACCAAAAAGTAACAAAGCATTTAATACAAAATAATCCATAGACTGTGGGAGAGGATACTTAGACTGAGAAAAGCAGGGAACCACTGACTTTTGTGAAAATATAAAGTGTTTTTACAGGAACCAAATCATTATTAAAACTCCCTTTGAAAAGAAAATAACAGGAAGATTGATATTGGTGTTTATGGTGTAGAGTTTCCACATTAAGATTCTCAAAGTCTGTGCAACACAGTATCAAGTAGATCTGCTCACAGCAATAGAATCCTCTGTGACTTGGCAGGATGCCAGCCCTATCTTTTATACTTTCTTTAATTTTGTAGCACTCAGCAGACACCAATAAGTGCGATTGCTTCTGCTTAGGCCACTCTGTAGTCTCCCCTTTTAAATTAAAAAGTTCCTCTGGGGGAGAGCCTGACTTTCAGCACCAGTAGGGGAAGGAACACTAGCCCCACGGCTAAAATTCCCAAGATTCAAGCTCTCCTCTGTCACTCACAGCCTGTGTGATCCTGCACAGCATCTCTGCCTGTCTCTCCAGCTTCATCTTCTCATATTTAAAGGGGCGACATCATCTGTGCTTGTCCATCTTCAAAAACTTACTGTGAAGCAAAACAGACAAGGTGGGCGAAAGGTCTTTGAAAAGCTCCAAGTATCGTTCTGATGTAGGGCTGCCAGACAAAATACAGGATTCCGAGTTGTATTGGAAATTCAGACAAACAGCAAATGCTTTATGCATATATCCCACACAATATTTGGGATCTGAAACTCAATTTGTTATTTATATGAAGTTGAAATTTAACTGAGCATCCTGTATTTTTTATTTGCTAAATCTGGCAACCTTTTTTGCTATCATATAACATCATCAATGAAAACAACAGCAAATACTTACCTAGCAGTTACTAAGTCCAGGGACTGTTCCTTGAGCCATATGTGTGTGTGTGTGTGTGTGTGTGTGTGTGTGTGTGTGTATCTATCTATACATAAACTCACTAAATACTTATAAGGCGTACTACTAGACTTATTTCACCTGCTTTACTTAAGGCAGGAGTTTGCCCAGTGTCACCGGTCTACTATGTTCAGGCATAAAACTTGCTCATGATTCCTATATAACCTGTTTGGGCAGCACTGGCTCAGCAGAATCACTGATAAATGTTTTGTGTGTGAAGAAATGCATGAATTGCCCTTGTGCTAAAACGTTCTCCCAGAGAAAGAGATGACTCTTTGTTCATTATTCCTATTGGTATAGATGGTGAAACAAGACATAGTAACTTCTCTAACATCAGAGAATTCTCTCACCCATAGCCCAAATATTTTATTGAGCAACTACTATATGTCACACATAGTTCTAGAGACTTGGGCTATATCAGAACAACATAGGCAAAGATCCCTGGCCTTACAAAGCTTATATTCTAGCTAGGAAAAACAGACCAAAAAAAAAAAAAAAAAAAAAGCAAATTCTAGAGTAATTAGAAGGTGAAAACTAAGCAAAAAGAAATAGAGCAAAGACTTCCCTGGCAGTCCAGTAGTTAAGACTCTGCAATTGCACTGTAGGGGGCACGGGTTCGATTCTTGGTGGGGGAACTAAGATCCCGCAGGCAGTGCAGTGTGCCCCCCACCCCCAACCCAAGAAAAATGTTGTTACTTAACAGGTAAACCCTAACAGACAAAAACTACCAGGAACACACCTGTAGTCCAACAAAGAGGTTAACTGGCAGCAGGGGAGGCCACATGGGGGAGGAAGGCGGGCATCCTGGAAAAGGGAGTAGGGAGGGGCTTCTCACAGGACTGAAGCTCTTTTTGGATAACAGCACAAGCAGATGGAAGACCAGCTCTGGGTTGGGTGCTGTCGTGAGATGCAGCAGTTTAGCAAGTGGGTATCTTATAAATCTTTGGGAGCTCAGGTAACAGGGAAGAGCCAAGTCTGACTCCATGTTGGATCTGATTCTTTGACTGAAACCTTGATTGTCATTGCTCTTGTTATTATAATCATACATTATGGCCTGCCTCAGGGAACCCTGCCCTCTGCCCAAAGTTAAACTAAAGTGGCTTTGTTCCGCTCACTGGGAGACAATCTGACCATGCCCACCTGTCAATGGCTGCAAGAAAAAAAGCGATTAACAGAGCCCCTCCTATTTTGCAAGAGAGAGCTACTTCCTCACCTCCTGTCTCTCCCTGTTCTATAAAAGAAACTGGCATCCAGGACCCCATAGGATGGTGTTTCAGGGACCTAGTCTGCTACCACGTCGGTCCACAGGTGATACTTTCCTATTCCTGGCCTCTACACCTCATCTCTCTGTTTATTAGCCTGTCGTCAGCAAGCAGATCGAGCTTGGACTCGGTAATGGAGGGAGAAATGAAGCCGGGCTGGGCAAGTCATTAGTAAAAATGTTGCATTTTCTCAAAAGGGGATTGTCAGTCATTTTGCAACCATGCTGTGGCCTTGAGGGAAGCATTGTTTTCAGTTGGCTTTGCTACTGTCCTTGTTTGTGTCTGTTGGGTACATTGTGGTCTGATTATCAGTGGGATGGATTTTCACTTTCTCAAGGTAAAGAGATTACGTAAAAAAGCAAATTTAAGGGCTTATGAAAAACTGCTCAGGATTTAGTATGCAGCATCTGAGTGGACCGGGAGCATAAACGGGGAGGTAAGAGTAAATACTTTTTAATTTTCCTAGTTTTAGAAATAACTCTTTAAAGCTGGGATATTTTCGACAGCTTTTATTATTCAGTATCTATGAAAACTGTTGTGTGAAGCACACTGTTAAGGGTTTTACATGAACTTTAAGTTTCACAACCATCTTCAGAGATGTGCTTCAGAGAGGTGTGGTTAGTGGTTCAGTCGTGTCCGATTCTTTGCGACCCCATGGACTGTGGCCCGCCAGATTCCTGTCCATTCGGATTCTCTCAGCAAGAATACTGGAGAGGTTTGCCATGCCCTCCTTCAAGGGATCTTCCCAACCCAGGGATCTTCTCGACCCAGGGACCGAAGCCAGGTCTCTCCAGTTTGCAGGCGGATTCTTTACCATCTGAGCTACCAGGGAAGACTCTCTGGGGAGTAGGTCCTGTTATTATTTTTAAATTTTTTATTTTACAGACGGAGAGGAGGAACACTAAGAGGTAAGTTAACTGACTCAAAACTACATTGTTAGGAATGAGAGATGGCCAGAGGTTAAGGGAGACAAGCCGACTGCATAGCCTTTGCTTAGCCACCTTGCTCTTCTCTTGGGTTGAGAGATCACACCTCTAACGGGAAGAACAGGAGAGAACATTTGTTAAGTGTTCAGTCTGGGAAAAAAAAAAAAAAGTGTTCAGTCTGGGCAGGCACTAAAAGCTCAGTGAATTGCCAGATATATAAAGCCTACTCGGACAAGGAGACTGAGGCTAGAGATAACGGGTATCCTGTCGAAGTTCGTACAGTTACGTTAACTGGTAGAACCAGCAAAGTCTGGATTCAAACCCAGGACCCCCCGACCCCAACCCCAGTTCTGCCTCTCCACTGCACCAGCCTCTGCTGGGAAGGACTCCTCCAGGTGAGTGCCCTTGAAATGAGGACTTTGGTTCCCTAGGCGAGGAACCTGGGGGCAGTAGGTGGGGCGGGGGGGGTGGTCCCCTACCTGGGGGAGCCCGCCCTCTCCCCGCCCCTCCCGGGCGGAGCCGCCTCGTCCACCAATCAGGGCTCTGGGGGCGGGCCGGGGGAGCGCTCGGGCCCCGGCCCCGCAGTTCGAGCGGCGAGAGCGCTTGTCGACGCGACGCCGGGGCCGAGGGGAGCGAGCCGGCGCTTCAGTGTCCTTCCCCTCCCCACCCGTCGCCTGGCCGCCTTCTCGCCGCGGCCGGACCGGAATTATGTGATCCCGGAAGTTCCGGCGCCATTGCTGTGTGGGATAAACAGTAATGGCGGAGGCTGCAGCTCCCGGAACAACAGCCACACCATCAGGAGCAGCAGCGGCGGCGGCGGCAGCGGCCTCCCCCACCCCTATCCCCGCAGTCACCTCGCTGTCCCCGGGGGCGGGGGGCGGGGGAGGCGGCAGCGACGGCGGCGGCGGCGGCGGCTGGACTAAGCAGGTCACCTGCAGGTGAGACGCAGAGCGGCCGGCGCCGGGCGCGGGGAGGGGACCGAGACCGCGGGGGAAGGGGGCGGGCGGCCGGGCTGCCGGGCCGCCGGGCGGGGGCGGGTGGAGGTGGGAAGCGAGCCGGCGTTGCGGTCCCCGCGGTTGCCGCGCTGCGTCAACCCCCGCCGGCCGCCGAGGCCCGGGCGCGCGGCCCCGCTGCGGAGCCGCCGCACCGCCCGCCGCCTCCCCGCACCGGGCCGAGCGGCGCGGCGCGGCGCGCGCGGGGAGAAAGGTGGGCTGACTCCTCCCTCCTTTATTGTCGCCGATCCCCCCACCCCAACCCCTGGCCTGCGAACTCGCCGGTTCCAAAAGGGGGTTTGGCGGTGTGGCCCGGAGCCCGCATCCCCACAGCCCTGCCGGGCCGGGGATCGCCGCCACCGGCCTGCGGGCGAGAAGGGGGGCCCGACCGCCGGCCCCGCCGCGGTGTCATCCGTTTGTAACGTCTTCCCGGGTCTCTCGGGCCCCGCCCGGAGCGGGGACCTTTTGTGATTTCTCCTCTTGAGTGTTACCGGGCTGGGCGGTTCTGAGCTTTGTCTCCGAACCGAGTGCCGGCCCGGGGGGTCCTCTCCACCACCTTAGGTGTTTACGAACTGGCATTCCCTTTCCCCCCACCCTGGCTGGAAGGTGTCTTGTTTTCAAGTCCACGCGTCTTAAGGGAGTCGGGGAGCTCGTCGCTCCGCAGGGAGACTGATTTTGTTTGGGGTTTGGGATGTCAGATGAACATATTTGAAAAAAATAAGTGATTAGTAGAGGACGGTTATGCGGACGTGTGGCTGTGCGTCTAAGATAAGGGCATTTAATTGGATGTCGTACTTGAGTTTTTTCCTTAAGTGATCAGTAAGCGACTAGAAGCTTTTGCTTTTCTGTCGGTTGAAAAATCAGTTGAAACGCCGTTATTCACCTGGGGGGGGGGTAATTTATATGCAGATATCAGTACTTCAAAATATTTTTTAATATACAGAACTCACTGTCCTGGTATTAACAGGGGTGAAACGTTCTCAGTGCTTAATATGATACATTTAAGATAAGACATGAATGGTAAGCTTAATTATTTTCAATAACGGGATAGAGAAAGCATAAAAGCTGTTTCAGGTAGTTTTTTTCAGTCATCTGTAGATCTGAGAATATTGTGCAGTATCTATCCCAAAGAATGAGAATTTAAAAATTCCTACTCGTGGAACCAGGTCATTGAGTCTGTTATTTCCATTTTCTCTGCAGTGCTGCAATTGCTTTATATGTGCTAGCTGAATCTTTTAAAATAAACTGGTGTAACCTTTATATTCCTGAATTTTCTAGCCTTTTACCCTGCAGTTCCAATCTGTCTGCATGCACTGAGAATAATCGTCCTTTAATATGTGGATTCTTTAAGAACTCCATGCAGTGTCTTAATTTTATCAGTACACACCGACTCTAATCTCCGTTATTGTTTGGCTTTGAATACCCATCACTAGCTTGACATTACTTTATATTACTTGTCTCATTATTATCCTGTTGTGTCTGTGTCTGAGCTCAAGCTCAACTCTGTGTCTGCAGAGAAAGCATTGTCACTTCTGCACTTTACTTTCCTCTCTGTTAGAAACTTTTCCCTGCTCTACTTCTCCTTTTCTAGTTCCTTACCAGTGTCATCAGAATTCAAAACAGCTCACTAGACTGATCAGTTCCTCTTTGCCTACCTATCTTTGAGTTTCTGAAATATTCTAGATCACTCCAGGACCAGCATGAGTTTCTTGCACATGAACCCTAATAGATTAATATATTTAAGAAATTTACATCATCGAGTAAGCTATTTCTAATAAGCATTTTGTCTCAGATACAGGGTTAGTTAGACACGCTGTTGTTGTTTTTTCATATAAAGCAACCTATAGCTTTTACTTGAAACTGTTATCCAGTAAAAAATACAGACTAATTGATGTCTTGGGTTTTAATACTTGACATTACTTTCAGTTTGTTTTAAGTACTAACATGAACTATTAAAAATCTTTCTGCTTTGTCTAGGGGAATACCACATATATATTCATTCATTTATTGTAAACTTTGAGCTTTTTGAGAACAGGGCCTTATTTTGTTTATCATTGTTTCTGTAGGGCTTTATTCGGTGCCTGGTATGTGTATCTTTCTGGGACTAACCTCATTCAGTTATTCTGTAAATAAGTATTTGTGCTTACAATGGGAGACATAGAGCTAGATGTTGAAGAAAAGGCAGGAATGTATTGTATTATAAATATTTGCTTTGTGTTTGATAGCAAACTCTCCTTTGAAGAGAATTCAAGATAGTGCTGTGTTCTAGTTTGAACCCCCTTTCCCCCTGTATCTAGAAATTTGACTAGGGCCATTTTCTTCAAGGGTATAATCCTTAGAAGTTGTTTGGATGTTGGAAATTTGTTTTTAATTGCTCAGAATCCTCTGCATTTTCTTGTTGGTTAGTCTTTTCTAAATATTTCTCTTAAAAATTCTGTCTCATTAAAAAAAAAATCTATCTCATTGTGTTACTTGAACAGCTTAAAAACCTAGACATAGTTTTCCCAAAGAACTGTGTTATGCTGCCCCCACCAGGCTGTTCTGATGACTTATTAGAGGAGTTCTGTAAAATAGAAATGCTATTGCTTCTAGTTTTCCTGAGTGTGGGGTATTAAAACAATGAAATTGTTTACAACTTGCAAGTTGTAATTTTGAATTTAGACACTGCTAAGTATTATTTGTACATGTCCTCTAGAAGATAAAAGGCAGAATAAACTCTGGTTCTTAAACACCAGGAATTTACAGTCTGGTTTGAGAAATGGGGAAGCCCAGGGTACATGTACTTGTCAAGAATTAAGTAACAAAGTAAGAAATGTCACAGCAGATTAAGTGATTAACTGCCAACTTACTTAATATTCTGTAATTTCTATTAACAATCCCAGATGCCTACCTATCAGTACTTTGAGGGTCTTGTTTGGTTCTCTTGTACCCTCACAAGCTTTTGGGGTTTCTTGTATGTAAAAGTGCTTAGGTATCCAAGAGGTACAGCAGTCAGGGATTCTAGTCAGTTGTATTTGTCTTTATTACCGGACAATGTCTGGTTGGCATCATGGAATCTTCAAGGCGGAAGGATGCTTAGAAATCCTGTGGCCTAGCCTTTAACAACAAAGGCAAGCTCAGCCTGGACAATATCAAGATGAATTTGGTGATGGCTTTTGGCGGTGGCATTTAAAAAAGAAAAGTGCTTGTGTCTTGATTGGTTTTGTAACGGGAGAAATTCTTGGAAGAGTTGACATATTTTCCTCTTTCTGTTGTAACTTACATAGTCTCTTACATAGTCATGTCATAGTCTCTTAGACGTAGAGATGGGTTGGCAAGGAGGGATATCACTGTGAAGACTGAGAGAAAAAAGGCACGAAAAACAAACCAGAAACCCAGACGGTGTGTACCAAACGCCCCTGTAAAATGATGCTTAGTATTTGGCAGTAACTAGTTAGGACTTGTATTCTAGGGTTTCCCTTGATGTCACAGTATCGGGCGATTTTGTGTCTGCTTGAGTTCTTCAGTGCTAGTTCTGGATCGCAGGAACTTATGCCATTGCTGAATAGTTCTAGTTCTCAGTCCTTACATTAAATCACATTTATGATGTAACTTCCCACATGCATTTACTTTGCCAGGAATAGTGCTGGAGGTGACTCCTTGTCTTCTCCTGGCTAAATTACTCCAGTTGCGTAAAATCGTACGGCTTGACATCCAGGTCTTCTTTCCCTGTTGGCTGCCTTAGTCTTTCTTAACTGATTGGTTAAATGTGTACCTTGGAAACAAATGTAGTCAGGGTGTTTGCCTGCAGGGACAGAGGAGAGATGTGGAAATGAACATGAGTACCAGCAAAGACGTTATACAATTGCTACTTACTGAACACATGCCCTTGTTTTTTTTAAGTTTTAAATCTCAGGGGAAACTAATATTTGTGTAGGTGGTGCTCAGACAGCTTCAAAGCTTGCAGAAAGTTGCCCTATAGTTGTGCAGAAGTTCAGACCTTGTTAGATTGTTAAGCCTGAAAAAGGTTGAAATTAGGTTAATTACAATTAGAATTTGACTTCCTGCTGCTGTAGTCTTATATTTCAGTATGGACTGAAACCCTTGCGTACTTTAGGATCTTGCTAATTACAGCTCTTCCTATCAAGATGTTACATTTTTTTCTTTCTGTCTTTACATAGAAGGTTTATATTTGCCAGTAATCTGAATAGAAGCTTTCACATTTCAGTTTGAAGCAGTCTTCTTCAAGGCTCCTTTAAGTAAATATGACTGAATCTCTTTTCTATACATCATTCAATCCAGTGGACCGACTCTTGTGATCCCATGGACTGTAGCCTACGAGGCTCCTCTGTCATTTGATTTTCCTGGCAAAAATACTGGAATGGGTTGCCATTTCCTACTCCAGGCAAGGTATCTTCCTGATCCAGGTGTCTCCTTCATTGGCAGACTTCATTGGCAGGTGGATGCCTTACCACTTCCCAGTGAGCCACATGGGAAGCGCATCCCAGCTGCACATAAATGCACATTTGGGGCAGTTATGACTTGCCAAAATTAAATCTTCATAATTCTATTCAAGAGAAAGAGACCAAAGTCAGTGATGAGATGATGAGAGGGAAGATGGAGGGGTTGGTGGTGGTTCTATTTATCAGTTATCTACAAAAAATAAGACCCTTATCACTTCCCTGATCCGCCTAGTTACTTCAGATTTATTCTTGGCCCTGGCCCCATTTTCAGTTTAGTAGGTCTAAGGGAAGGTGTCCAAAATTGCATTTCTAGCTGAAGCTCCAGTACTTTGGCCACCTGATGCTAAGAGCTGAGTCATTGGAAAAGACCCTGATGCCAGGAAAGATGGAAGGCAAAAGAAGGGGATGGCAGAGGATGAGATGTTTAGATGGCATTATCGACTCAATGGATGTGAATTTGAGCAAACTGCGGGAGATAGTGGAAGACAAGGGAGCCTGGTGTGCTGCAGTCCACAGGGTCACAGAGTTGGACACGACTTAGTGACAGAACAACAACAAAGCAAACTCCCAAGTCTTCTTAGAAACGGAGTCAAACTCAGTTTTTGGAAATTTCTACTTAGCTACACATGTTCTCCTGTAAGGCAGAGGAACAAGAGTCTGTAAATGAAGGACAGAAAGTGATTTCCCTTTGCTCATACCTTTGCAACAAATGTTACTTGTGTTCTCACATGTGACTTTTAAAGAATTAAAATGGTTTCTCGAAGAATTGAAACATACAGTAGTCTGATCTGTTCCAGTTTACACTATTTCTTTCTTTCTTTCTTTTTTTTTTTTTTACAGATAAAGCTGCAGATAAAGAGTATGACTAAAGTTAGTGGAAAACGAGAAGCTGTAAATTGTAGGACTGTAAATTGAGAGCAGTGGTTAGACAACCTGTAGAGACAAGATTAAGGATGACCTCCGAGTTTAAATCTAAATTGGTGCCTCTGTCTACAGGCAGCCTTCCTGTGGTACCATTATAGATAATTTTATGATCATATGGTGTAGTTCAACTATCTTTGTGTTCACTTCTCATATTTGTGTACAAAGAATATAAAAGAATATATTACTAGTATAGAGTTAGTGCTCGTGTGTTAGTGGTAGAATATATTGGCCATGGGGACTTACCAGTGGATAAGACTCCATGCTTCCAATGCAGGGGGCCCGGGTTCAATCCCTGGTTGGTGAACTAAGATCTCTCATGCCAGATCTAAGCCCGCACACTGCACCAAAGACCCAGTGCAACCAAAATACATAGTAATAATAATAAAAAAGAATGTGTCAGTCATGAATTGAGTACTGCCTTGTAATCCAACTTGTGGTTCTTTGTCTCACAGGTATTTCATGCATGGGGTTTGTAAGGAAGGAGATAACTGTCGCTACTCACACGACCTCTCTGACAGTCCATATGGTGTAGTGTGCAAGTATTTTCAACGAGGGTACTGTATTTATGGAGACCGCTGCAGGTAAGAGTTTGTTTCAAATTTAGTTTTGTTCGGGGTGGGTGGAGAGGTTGGGAGAAAAAACTGAGTAAAACATGAAATTTCCAACAGCTTTGTAAATAATCGATTTATAAAGTAATACTGGTGTGTGGCTGGTAGGATCTTAGTTCTCTGACCAGGGATTGAATGTGGGCCATGGCAGTGAAAGCGCTAAGTCCTAACCACAGGACTGTCGGGGAATTCCCTGAAGAGTACTTTAAAAAGTGCTCCTTAGGAATGTTAGCACATTCTGATAGATAGATCTCTCATCTCTCCAATCTCTCACTTGGAAAGAATGTATTATTACATTTACAAGATGCGTTTATAATATAGTCCTAAGTTTAAGTAGTGCCTGAGGAGCATGTTGGGCAAACCTAGGGATAAGGCGTGGTGAAGGCGTGTTTGTTAATGGTATTTCCTTTTCAAGACCAAGAATAAGGTGCATGTTTGACCAGTTGGGACTGGTTTCAGTTCTCTATTAGATTGAATTATGGAGAGAAAATGGGATCATAGGCATTTGGGATAGTGTATTAGGTTACTAAAGAGGTCTTGTCATTCCAACTAAACTTCCCTAAACCACCTGAGCTTGCAAGACTAAATTATAAGCTGACATTATGGAAAATGCTTTAGCAGTGTCTGGCTTCCTAGAATGGTGGAGAACAAGAGAGGTCAGCTACTAAGTACTTTATCCTTCATTGAATTGGCACCATAGTCTTATCAAACTGTAATTCAGCAGCAGTGGGTTCTGCTAGCCATTGGGTAGAGCTAGTTTACAAAATACCCAGGAGTATTAGTTTTCTATTGATGTTAAAGAAATTACCCTGAAATTTAGCAGCTTGGAAACAGGAAATATTTATTATCTCATGGTTGCTGGGGTCTGGAATCTGGGAGTGGCTTAGCTTCGTAAGTAGTCCTAGCTCAGGCTCTCAAGAAATTGCAGCCAAGATTTCAGCCGGGCTGCCAGCATCTGCCATCCTCTGCAAGTCTTGAATGGGGGCTGGCGGATCACTTTGAAGATGGCTCATTCATATATCTTAGTCTCTTGCCTGGTGGACATTTCCCTCGGGCTGTGTTAGTGTCCTCACATTAACCTGTGCCCCAGAGTAAGTGATTGAAGAGAGACCTCAGGGACGAGGCAACAGTGCCTTTTTATGACCTAGTCTCAGAAGTCGCAGGCTGTCACTTCCACTATATTCTGTTTATTACAAGCGAGTCACTAAGTCCAGTGCATGTACAAGGGGAAAGAAATTGGGTTCTACCTGTTGAAGGGAGGACCATCACTAGAAAAGATACTTTGACAATGTCGTATCCAGTTTAGGAGAAAAGAATTGTGTCAGCTATTGGGGTTCAAATGCTTGGAGTTCAAAAGACTAAGAAATTATTGATGAGCAGGATATTGATGTTAGGTTTACCTCACATCTTTTTTACTAGGAAATCTAGTTAAGAGAGAAAAAGGAAAAGATTCTTTCCATGTGGTCCGTCATTTCGCCCTCTGCTAAATTTTTGCAGTTTTGCTGGAAAGGAAAAAAATGATACAATGACACTCCCCCAAAGAAAAAAAAAACTAAAACTAAATAACCCAGATATGTCTTTTGTAGTCACAATATTAAAGAGGGCAAAAGTTGGAAATCCGTCCTACCGGAAATGAGCAATTGCTCCTTTGTAGTAGGACGGTCCAACTTAATTGAAGGGCAGTTGTGTTCCTTGACTAGGCAGTCAGTTGAGAGACCTTATTGACTGCAGAGAGAGAGGAGTTGAACATGGGTGAGAGTGGAGATGGACTCTGAGGTGCTGAGCAGAGAGATAGAGTATAGACTGTGGATGAGTATGGTTGGTAACAGATGAACCTCTTATTTCAGAAGAGGTGCCTCTCCAATTGGACCGTACAGCTGAAATGTTTGGGAAATAAGGTTAAACTGAAGAAATCTGAGCTGAATCCTAGATTCTCTTGTGTTAAATCAGCTTATTTTTCAGGGACTTCTGCCAGCCCCAGCAGCATTCCACGTTCTCCTTGGGACAACAGTATAGAAGCCCAGCTTTTGCATAACCCTGTATTCAGAGTGGGCTTCCTCATGGGAGACAATTTTAGTTTTCTTTTTAAAGGGTATACAGCTCCCTTTTAGGGAGAATGATCCTGATTTGAGCTGGCTTTAGAATTCTTAGGATAAAGTGAAAGGAATTAGAGAAACCTATATCCTAATAGTCTGCCTGAGAGGAAAGTTTGGTGACAGTTGTTTGGAACTGGCTGATAGAGGTGATTATTAAGAGCTTGATTATAGAGTAGCTAAGGAAGGAGTCTTATGGGCTTGTTCCAAGACTGTTTCCTTGTTAAAAATAGACTTGGGGGATTAAGCCTACTTTTCACTCTTACTATGTAGGGTTTGGGTTTTTTTTTTTGAGAAGCATAACATTTTAATAGATGAAATAAATACTCTAGTACATGCAAGGTAAAAACTTGACATTGGAGGTGGGGGAAATATCTCTTATGTAGGGATCTTGTTATACAGCCTGACCAGTGTCCAGGGATTTCAAATAATTTAACTCCTCATAAAGGCAGTAGTTTATAAATGAAAGATGATACCCTAGTTCCAGCAGCTCAGAAATGTTGCTGTATTCATTTTGTATGACGGGGCCCTGTTATTTAAGTGAGCCCAGTTCTTTGTTGCTCAGGACTGTTGTCTAAGATCTAGCATCCCTGTAGCAAGTGCCACAGAACTCCCAGTCATTGTTTCTAAATACCCACTTGGGAAAGGGACAGGATTGCCTTCTTTGACAACTATGGTTATGGTTGATTTGGAGGGTTTTTTGTTTGTTTTGACTGCACAGCATGAGAGATCTTAGTTCCCCTACCAAGGATTGAACCCTTGCTCCCTACAGTGGAAGTGTGGAGTCCTAACCATTGGACTGCCAGGGAATTCCCCTTTGGAGGAGTTTTCACTGTAGACCTACTGAATCCTATACATGAAAAGCGTAAAAGGCAGATATCAAACCTCATAAGGGTGGGGTGGTGGGCGTTGCAAGCCAACAAGATGGAGAAGTGTGGTTCTTTTGTGTAGAAGAAAAATTAAACTTCCTTCGCTGGAAACTGTATCAGAGTACTCTTTGCAAGATATGAAAGGAAAACACAATATTGGTTTCAATGTTGTCTCGACATTTATCCCCCATTGGCTAAAAAGGATCAGTGATTCTGTGATAATTCATTAAAGAATTAATTTAATAATGTTAACAAAGCCACTGTCATGACAGTGAATCCAGTAGATATGATTAGCCGGGGCTGGCAGGCTTTCAGTATGGGGCCAGAGAATTAGTATTTTTAGCTAAGCAGGCCATATGGTCTCTTGTAGCACAAAAACAACCCTACATAATACATAAGCTAATAGTGTGGCTAGGTTCCAATGAAAATTTTATTTTGGGACACTGAAATTTAATTTCATGTCATGAGATGATTTTTTTCCCCAACATTTAAAAATGTCAAAACCATTCCTAGCTCCAGTTGGGTTTGACCTGAGGCCTGTAGTTGGCCAGTTCCTATTCTAAAAGTTCTCTGCTTCACTGAACCATTAGCTTTTAGCAAATTCTTTTCAGGATAGGAGTCTTGCTTTTTCTTTCTTACTAGTTCTTTCTTGTGCTCTATCTTTCATGGTGCTTACTTAACAAATTTTTACTTCAGAAGTATATTTTATACAGATCTATTCTGCACTGTTCACAAATATGAACCTTCTTGCTAATATTCTATGCTATCAAAAATATTATACCTTGTTGATTCCTTGATAAATTTACCTTAAAGACAAAATGCAGTCCTTTCGGAAAACTTGTAGTGGGACTTGCTAGTGGTCCAGTGTCAAAGGCTTCACACTCCCAATGCAGGGGGTTCCTGGTTAGGGAACTAGTTCCCACAAGCTGCAGCTAAGACCCAGCTCAGCCAAATAAATATAAAAAAACCCAGCTTTGACATATGTGCCATTTGATAGATGATGATGAGCATTCTAATTCTGTTTTTTAAGTAGATATTTGAGTCATTTAATCTGAAATTCTTCAAATGAATATGGCAAAGGAGAAAGAACAGAAACTAAAATATGGGCATTGAAACTAGTTCTTGGACCCTTTACGCATCTTGAGATTTAGTTTTACTTAATCCTTTAAAATTTCCTGAAGGCTGTCTTCATTGGTGAAGCTGGCATCTTAATTCCAAAACCTGGGTTCTTTTCTAAGTTAAAGACTGCGAAAGTAATTGAACTGTGAGGACTGGGGACTAGATTTCTAAGGTTCCTGAAATCTCTAAAACCTCAGAGGAATGCTGTTCAGTAGAACTTTTTGATAGCATGAATGCTTTCTATCTGCTGCCCAAAGAAGAAACTGCTAGCTCCGTGTGACCACTGAACACTTGAAACTGTAGCTAGTGCAAGGACCAATGCACTGAGTTTTGAGTGTAAGTGTAAATAATTAGATACAGCTAATGGCTGCTGTTTTACAGGGCAGCTTTAGAGTCACATTAGAGCTAGAACACTGCTTAACACATCATCTCTAATACATTTTTGATGATGAAGTGAGACTGTCCAAGTGAAAAAGCATATTCATGATCTTTAGCTTGCATAATTCCAGCCTTGAATAAAATGCACTGGGTTTTTGTGGCTGATACCAGGATTCTCAAAGTAGGTTACCTAATGCTTAAGAGTTGAAATAGGAGGGTTTGAGATAATATAATGATAAAAGTCAGCTCAGCAAATGTTTGCCATGTTAAAGAGCAGTCTTCAGTTAGAATGTTTTATCTTTTAGATGTAAACACAGACACTTGTAACACAGATGACCCATGGTTAGTGTTGCCAGTGAGTTAATTAGTCAGGAACCGCTAGATACATACTATACATTATAGCAGTTTATGGATTGAGTTAGCCAAAAAGTTGGTTCAGGTTTTTCTGTAAGATGCTATGGAAAAACCGAGATGAACTTGGCCAACCCAGTAGTACGTTCATCATTAATTGTGTGTGTCTGAGTGAATCTCACAGCCTAAAGTATTCGAAGAATTGTGAGGATTTTCTCAAGCAGCAAGGTGCTTCTTGAGGGAAATTTTTTTCTGTATTTGGAGATGAGGTTCAATAATTTCACAGATGACAAGGAATCGGGAAATGTACAGGGTGAGAGTTCAGAAAAGTAGGTGAGTGGATGGATGTAGGCGAAAAGGAAAACACATTGTATATTTTATAAATACTGTTTCTCCCTTTTAATATTGGGAGCATTTTAATTTATGTGTTGGTAAAATGGTCCACATTTTTACTTGTCGGATTAGAGTGTCAACCTTGCTTTGCTTTAGTCAGTTTTGGCTGCATAGTCTTTTTTTTTTAGTGGAGTTGCCATGGTAACGATAGATTGTCAGCTCCTGAAACTCCTAATGAGAGTGCAGTTTGAGGGGTAATAGATGGTCTACAGCAGGGGTGGGTGAACTATGGCCTGTAGAGTACGTGTAACTGGATGTTGTTTATGTAAAGTTTTATTGGAACACAAGTCAAACGCACAGCTGTTTAGATAATGCCATGGCTGCTTTGGAACTACAGTTACAGACTTAAATGGTTGTGACATTGGTGGTTTGACCTGCAGAGCCCTGAATCTGTATGACCTTGCTACCCTGGACCAGTGGCATTGGCCTCATGCGGGGACTTGTCAGAGACATGCAAAATTAGGGGCTATACTCCAGACTCAGAAATTAGGTATCTGCCTTTTAACAATTTCCCACATGATTCATAGGCATAGTAATTTGAAAAGAACCCAAGGACAGGATTGGGAATGTATATTCCATCTAGATGCTTCTGGTTAGACAGTGATGGCTGACTTTGTAAATTTTCTTTTCTTGTTAAGATATGAACATAGCAAGCCGCTGAAACAGGAAGAAGCAACTGCGACAGATCTAACTGCAAAGTCATCCCTTGCTGCTTCCTCGAGTCTCTCATCAGTTGGACCGACTGTTGATATGAATATGGGCGAAGCTGAGTCAAGAAATTCAAACTTTGCAACTGTAGGAGCTGGTTCAGAAGACTGGGTGAATGCCATCGAGTTTGTTCCAGGGCAGCCCTACTGTGGCCGGAGTGAGTATATTTGAAGAAAAAAAAGTTAGAAGGCTGGAGAGTTAATTAGCTGAGTTTTCACAACTTTCCTGCTTCCAATTTTCATATTTAGCCTAGTCTTAATATTCTTAAATTAGGTTACCTTGAAGAAAAAAAAAAACAGGTGGAACAAAAGAAACTTCTTGACTTTCAATATAATGAATGTAGAATGTTTTGAAAATGGATGTTTATCTCCTTTAATCAGTACAGTTGAAATGCATTCAAAAACTTTTAAAAAGGTTTTTTTTAAAATAAGGCTAATCTTGGAAATATTAGTAGCAAAAGACATTCATTTCTTTCAAGAGTGGGGGAATTAGTTTCAATAGACTATTTTGAGAGTTTCTCTTAAGTTCTTTTTATCCTCTTTAGCAAGACTAGTTCATGTATCTGCCTTAACCATTTCGGACCTTTAGCACCCTCTTAAACATTTTTCAGCTGCCCCTTCTTCAGCTGAAGCCCCGCTGCAGGGCTCAGTGACCAGGGAAGACGCAGAGAAGGAGCAAAGCGCAGTGGAGACCAAGAAGCAGCTCTGCCCCTATGCTGCGGTGGGGGAGTGCCGCTACGGGGAGAACTGCGCGTATCTGCACGGGGACGCATGTGACATGTGCGGGCTGCAGGTCCTCCATCCCGTGGATGCCGCCCAGAGGTCACAGCATATAAAAGTAAGTCGGAAGGAAGCACGCACGCTAACAGGTGTGAGAAATGTCTGCCTTTCACAGCACTGTCAGCTCATGTCAAAGAGACATTGGGTGAATCAAATGGTTCTCTTTATGTAGGAGTGTTTCCCTTCCTGGCTTTCTTGACTGTTTTATCAGTAATTAGGCTTTTAGAACCTCAGATTATGGGCTCCCCCCCCTTTTTCTTTCCTTTTTTTAAAACAATGGTTTTTGTGAAATTCAAGTTCTATACAGCTTACTCTTCTAAAATGTGTATTTCATTGGTTTTTAATACAGTTGCATAGTTGTTCAACCATGACCACTGTTCTCTAATTTAGGACATTTTCATTCTCCCCAGAAAAGAGACTTAATACTCATTAACTCCTTTAGTCTTCATTCTACCCTTCCTCCAGCTCCTGGCAACAACTCATTTACTTTGTGTCTCCATGAATTTTTTTGTTTGTTATGGGAATTTCCTATGAATGGAATCATATGTGGCCTTTTGTGACTGGCTAAAACAGTAGCATAATGTTTTCAGGATTTGTTCATGTTTTAGTGTGTATCCGTACTTTAGTCCTTTTCATGGCTGCATAGTAATCCTCTGGATGGCTGTGTGACATTTTGTTTTTGCATTTGGGTTGTTTTACCTTTTCCCCATTAAGAATAATCCCCTGAACACTCATGTATAAAGTTTTGTGGATGTACACTTTAATTACCTTAAAATAAGGTTGCTAGGTCATATGGTAACTGTGCTTAATATTTTGAGCAACTTTTTCCCAGTGACTGTACCATTTTACATTCTCAGTAGTAGTGTATGACAGTTTCAGACTATGGTTTTAAGCCCATTTGCGTCTTTTTTTGTTTGTTTGTGAGCATACTGTATTACAAACCTGATTAGAGGAAATTTTGCTTCTAATCATAGTCATCTCTGTTTAATAAAAATTAATTAGGTTGTGAGGGTGGGGGTGAAGCATGGTATAACAACTAGCATGTTTTTTATAGAATAAAATATGTGTAGTATAATGTTATGTCAATTATACCTCATTTAAAATTAAAAGTATGTGATGTCCACACCGAAATGTGTACATGAATGTTCATAGCATTATTCATAATGGCTCCAGAGTGGAAACAACCAAAGTATCTGTCATCTGATGAATGGAAAAACTAACTGGTCTCTCCATACGATGGAATATTACCCAATAAAAAGAAATGAGTCATATATTCTACAACATAGATAACCTTGAAAATGTAGTCAAGTGAGCAAAACCAGTCACAAACGACCACATAGTTTTTATGAAACGCCCTGAATAAGCATATACACAGATTGTCATTGCCTAGGACTGAGGGTGTTGAGGGGAAGTGGCTACTATGGATTTGGAGTTTCTCTGGGGTAATGAAAATGTCCCGATACAGACTGAGGTGATGTTTGTACAACTCTGCATGTACCGAAAACCATTTCATTGTATACTTTGAGTGAATGCATTATATAGTATGAAATTATATGTCTCAATACTGTTTTATTTTGAATGTGAAACTTGCATGCCTGGCACATAATTGTCATCTAATGAATGTTAGTTTCCTTCACTCTTATTTTCTGACAGGTGGCAAACTAGAGTCTTAATCCTAATTACATTTTCCAACTAGAAACAAAGTACATCAACAAACAGTATGAAAAACAGCCTGTAATGTGGGTAACAAAGGTTGAGTTGCAGGATAGAGAAAACTAGGTAATTCTTTAGTTCTTGAAGTTGAGTCCTCAGAGTTTGACTTGACAGTATCGTGAAGTCCCTCCATCAGCACACCTGTACCGCCTGGTGAACAAAGCTGTTTCTGATGTCATGTTGGGAACAATTCTCTTTTCCACTGGCTGTTTGACTCTCTGAACAGGAGTTCTTAGCGGTCTATCGATTCCACGACCTGACTGCCCCTCTCTGTCCACTCTCTAGTCCTGCATCGAGGCCCACGAGAAGGACATGGAGCTCTCGTTCGCGGTGCAGCGCAGCAAGGACATGGTGTGTGGCATCTGCATGGAGGTGGTCTACGAGAAAGCCAGCCCCAGCGAGCGCCGCTTCGGGATTCTTTCCAACTGCAACCACACCTACTGTCTCAAGTGTATTCGCAAGTGGAGGAGTGCTAAGCAATTTGAGAGCAAGATCATAAAGTGAGACTCCTCCCCAATCTTCGTTTGTGCTTTCTATTTTGGGGAAGAATTTTAGTATCTTGTGCCAACTTTCAGCCAGATGGACCGCATTTAAATGCATGCATTTTATCTTGAAACTGGGGTATTCTTCTAATTGGGAGTTCTTTGTATTTCAGCTAGCTTCTAGATTAGTTGGTATATCTACTTTTATTTGAACGAGGAAAACCCTATGTATCAGTTAGTAGAATCTTCGTGCTTTTTTCTGAGGAGATTGTGTTTAATGGATTAGCCAGTTTAGGGTCAGAGAAGCGTATCTAGCTCTGAATGTATGTTTCCTGGCATTTTACATTTTCCACTTTCCTATTCCATCCATTAAGCTAGCCAATAATCCACCATCCTTTAAAAATTGTTCTCATAACTGAACAGAAACTACATAATCTAAACAGAGCAAAGTTACAAGAAATAAATTTATTTAAACGAAAGAAAAAGGAGTCTGTGTGAAATGTCTTCTTTTTGTTGTTGTTTTTTTTAACCTAAAGTTATTTTTTTAAATGAACTGGCTAGCCATTGAGTTGAACTTACGAAAAAAGGAAATGGTCAGTTGTGTGGAACCCTTGCAGGAAGTGCCCATTTGCCTTTCAGTTAAGTCTTTAAATCTGGAGTTGACACACCAGGGTGTGTCCTTGAAGGAGAGTGGGCCTGTAAAGGGGAATTTGCATTGCAGCCTCTTCATTGTTTCCCAGGTCCTGCCCAGAATGCCGGATCACATCTAACTTTGTCATTCCAAGTGAGTACTGGGTGGAGGAGAAAGAAGAGAAGCAGAAACTCATTCAGAAATACAAGGAGGCAATGAGGTATGAGCACTGCAGCCTTTTCTCAAGCTCAGATCCCAACGTGTCGCTTGGGCTCACTTTGAAAAGAAACAGTGCTGCATTATACACTCCTACCTCCTTCCTACCCTTTCTTTTACTTCCCAGTACGGTTTGTCACCCCTGATGACGTTTACCCGGTGTGTATCTTGCTGTAACACAGCCCCTGGGGTGCACGCCCAGGGGCTGTGTTATAATGAAGCCTACACTGCTGGTATGGCTAACGCCCCAGGAATGGGGTCTGCCTTATCCCAAGTCTGTGTCATAGTTGTCCTACTGTATTCTTCTGTGTGGGCCTTCTCGAAGGTTCTCTCTCTGCTGGATCTGCGATTCTAGGGCTGTTAAACTGCTCGACTTGAACAGTTTCTGGTTCTAGTCAGTGTTTTCATGCGGTAGCACACACATGTTTAAGAACACACCTTGGGGAGGGCTGTTAACAGACGTACCGGTTCTATTCCCTCCCCATTTTAAAGAAACCCTGGATGATAGTCAAATACAGACCTGAAATCCACCGTGAATAAGGGTTGCGATATTTTCCTTTCCAGCAACAAGGCATGCAGGTATTTTGATGAAGGCCGTGGGAGCTGCCCATTTGGAGGGAACTGTTTTTACAAGCATGCGTACCCTGATGGCCGTAGAGAGGAGCCACAGAGACAGAAAGTGGGAACATCAAGCAGATACCGGGTAACTCTCACTGTTCTTTTAAAGGAGGGGAAATGCCACACGCTGAGCCTGAGGCCCGCACAGATAGGGGCAGGGGAAAGTGAAGACCCAGGTCTAGGAGCGAGAGACTAGAGGATTAAAAGAGGAGACCAACCTCAGCAGACCGGGAGGGCTATGAGGAAAAGCTAGAACTCTTAAGGCTCTAGACTAAGCGGTGTGCCGAGTAACCAGCGGGGAGGCGTTGGTAAAAGTCGACCCTAACTCGGAAGTCTTGGTTCGTCATGCCCTCTGGTGTGCTGGACGTTTTGCCTTAGAAACCACAGACTAGAAGATGCTGCCCGGCAGTGCCACCCCTATCACGGCCTTGTTTTTTACAGGCCCAACGAAGGAACCACTTCTGGGAGCTCATCGAGGAACGCGAGAACAGCAACCCTTTTGACGACGAAGAGGAGGTTGTCACCTTTGAGCTGGGCGAGATGTTGCTTATGCTTTTGGCTGCAGGTGGGGACGACGACCTGACAGACTCTGAAGACGAGTGGGACTTGTTTCACGATGAGCTGGAAGATTTTTATGACTTGGATCTATAGCAGCTCGGCGGGGCGTGTGAACTGGTCTGCCGAGCCTAAGACGGCAGTGGGCCTCGGCGGGTGGCGGCCGTGCCCAGGCCGCTCTCCTAGGCAGGCCTCTCAACTCCAGGTGCTGTCGTAATCATTTTTACCCAGGGCCTGTCTTCTCACCCCCTCACCTTTCCCCAAGGAGTATGTTGTTTTCTCTGTTTGAAAAAGTTACAAAAATAAATCTGAAAGTTAGTTTTTTTGTAACATGAATTTAACTGTCAGACAGTTAGTGTAGGTTTGTCGCGTCACGTTTTACCATCAGATCCACACAGTTCGAGGGGAGCATACCTGGATTTCCAGGACTTATTTTGGAGGGCCCCAGGTTCAGAAGTACCCACACTGGCCCCTGCTTTGGGGGTCCAGGAAGCGGGGTGATGGGTGAAGGATCTGAACTGTAGCAAGTAGCCTCCTCCTGCTGTAGACTTGGGAGGCGGGTACTTGGTTTCTGGTAAAACCTGCACATGTGTGTTTTTCTGTCTGGTCCCTGTCCTTCATCCCCGCCCTGTGCACTCGGCCTGTGGTTTTGGTCTTTGTCTCATTGCACACAAGTAATAATACTACTGGGTAACCAGAACCAGGTGTGAATGTATTTGAGGTTTTTACCGTCTTTAGCGTGATAGGAAAATTGTGAAAGAACACACATAAAGAGATGGGAGTGGAAGAAAATAATTTAGAGTTGGAAGCTGACTCCCCAAGGCTCATGGACTTGGGATATGTGAGTGTGAGTGTGTGACAAGCTTCCCATCCCTGCATAGATGCAGTGTTTGTAGCCTTAGCAAAAAAACTTGGTTTAGTGGTTTCAGCCTCGTGTGGCAAATAGATCTTAAAGGACAAAGCAGTTTATTGGTAGCTGTTAATAGAGCAGTGATAGCTCTGTCTGTATAAATAGAGAAATGGGCTTAGCCATAGAAGTGCAAACTTTCTGGTTATCCCATGTATTAACACAACCTAGGGCATGGGTCCACAGTTGTGTTTAATGTTGTATGATCTCCTAGACTTCTCAGTCCAGGCACTTTCTGACAAACCTTTGTCCTCATTTGAGGCGTTTTTGGTCAGGTTTTTGTGTTCCTTTTTTGTGGGTATTTGCCTCATTCCATCCCCGAGCTTTGCAGCTAGACAGTGGGATTCAAAACTACGTTCTGAGCTGTTTCCTGTATAATGGAGTCATTGGTTGGCAGTATAGTAAGTCAGGCTTTTCCACTAAAAGGGGAAACAGAGGGTGGTTTCCACAAGATAAGCTAATGTTAAATTGTTAGAAGAATTCCTCGATCGGAAATTTTAGCTTTGCGTTTTGTTGCTATTTCCTGAAAATAACTTGGAGTTGCCCCAGATATGTCCATCGACTGCTCTGATGCCTCGGATATCACTCGTTCTTTTCACTTAAAGAAAAAAAGATAAAAACAAAACAGTAATTGTTGCAGAGGTCTCTGTATTTTGCAGCTTCCCTTTTGTAAGACGCACTTTTCCCAAATAAAACAATTTTTAAAACCCATGATTTGGCTTCCTGTTTTGTGTAATGGGCCATTCTGAAATGTGCAGATGTCAAAATGTTCTACTTGTTTCTTGCATCGCCTCTTGGATCAGTTCATCCACGAGTCAGATTTCCGTGGAGATAGTTTTATTGAGAAAAGTTGACATCTCTCCTAAAATATCTAGCCTACTGAGAAATGTTTGAGATATAGAGGACAACCTTACAAACTGTTTTGTATTTTAGAATTTGCAAGACTAACCCTTAGGCCTCCTTTCTTGGTCAGAGGCACTGTCGGTTTCTGCTGCCATCCTCTGGTTGTTGAACTTGCTTCGGATCCACAAATAATGGTGTTTTTGTTCCTAATTTTAATTATATACTTTCTTTTTTTGCCATGTCTTGGCCGCTCTTGGGATCCTAGTTCCATAACCAGGGATTGAACCTGAACCTTTAGCGGTGAAAGTGCGTAGTCCTAACCACGGGACTGCCAGGGAATTCCCTATGTGAATTTTTTTATTAATAAAAACCCACCACTCCCATGGAAGACCTTAAGTAACCTTTTACAGTGCTTATTTGTAAAATAGCTTAATATATATAATTAAGAGTAAATAATTGTATTGCCTATGTTAATAATCCATGCAATTTGAAAATGTTTCCTCGTCTAGGAATTGTGTGATGGCAACTTAACTGTAGTCCTGATCGTAGCTGGAGATCCACTGAGGAGTCTGTTTCTGTAAGCTCCCTTCTGGTGGATCTTCAGCTGAAGCTGCTCTCTTCCCAGAGTACTTAGAATTCGTACTGATGAGGCCTTGCTGGGGACCACACATACTCCCAGAGGAGTGCTAGAGAGCCTCGGAGGTGAGGTGGAAGTGGTCGGGACCTAGGGAGGCAGAGAGAGACTTAAACCTCCAGCTTTTGGTGTCCAAAAAGTAGGAAGAGGCTCATTAGTAGCTGCCTTTTTGGCATGTTGGTCCATGGTGGGGAGAATGGCTTGGACATGACCCAGGTGGTGGTAACAGCTGGAGTTCAGGTGGGTTGATGTCTGAAGCAGCTTTTCTTTGTGTCTTTGTGGAAAAGATGGTGGGAATTTATGTATAAGCCAGCCCTTCATTCGTGTTGCTGCCCTGTCCCTGCCTGCACCGAGAGAACTTCTGTGTGCTTGTTAAAATGTTGGGGGAAATACTGCTGAAGGTGTGGGGGAGGGAGGAGGGATGCCATCAACAAAGGTATTTGTAGGCGGCCTTGGTTGTGCTCTTAGAATCAAGTCTGCTTTCTGGTGTGTGGTATGGTTGCAAAAGAGCATCTAACTATTTTGGGCTGGGGAAAGTGGAAGGGACACGATGTCATCTCCAGGTGAAACGTTTAAGATCCAGCCCATGGTTTTCCTCATTCTCTGATTTTCTAAGGTGATGGATAGTATTCCAAGGAAGTGGTGGTTCTGTCAGCTAGGGTCTCTCTATGAGGAGGAGAGGTGGAGTGGGACATTTGGCTCACTTCTAAGGGACATGGGACCCAGCTGTGTATAGGGGGAAGAGCTACTGAGACTTTGAGTGTTTGTGTTGTCACAGCATCATAGCCTGTCCCATGTTGATCTCATCTGTCTGTTTAAAGGAAAACTAAATAAAAGATTGAGTATTTAAAATACTTTCCAGCACCTCTATTCTAGGAAATCAAGTAAACTGTAAATTGTAAGCTGATCAAGTAAATTGTACTGATGAACAAATATAATAAATGATCTTTTAAAATTGATACACAGGTGTACAGATATTAGTAGGAAATGCATTGTTACAAACTTTTTTGCCTACTCTTTGATAAGTATTACTAATGTGATATCTTTTCAAATAATGAGATTTTGTACTGACTTGTTCAGTTGCTAACTTTATCTGACCCTTTGCAACCCCGTGGACCGCAGCATACCAGGCCTCCCTATCTCTCTCCTTCACCAACTACAGTGAGTGTTTCCTTTTGGCCATGCCAGGCAGCATGAGCGGGATCTTAGCTCCCCAACCAGGGGTAAGACCTGTCCCAGCTGCCTTGGGAGTTGGGAGTGCAGAGTCCTAACCACTGGACCACCAGGGAAGTCCTGTGCTTTGTCAGAAGCCTACTTTAGTTAAATTGTTGCAAATTGGGCAGCTAGATGCCAAGTTTTTAAGTACTCCTCAAACACCTTTTCTGAGGGTTGTATAGGCTCCTGTAGGAAAGGGATTTAACCTCTAAGTGGGAAAAGAGTCTTTAAAATTTAACAACCCAGTGCTTATTCTTTGTATCAGATGACAGGAAGAGATACATTGCTAAGATCTTACTTCACCAGAACTAACTAGGTCTTCCTGACTGAACGTTGTGCTCAGTCATGTCCGACTGTTTGCGACCTCATGGACTGTAGCCTGCCAGGCTCCTCTGTCCATGGGATTCTCCAGGCAAGAATCCTGAAGTGGGTTGCCTTTGCCGCCTCCAGGGGTTCTTCCCGACCCAGGGGTGGAACCCACCTGTCTTGCGTCTCCTGCATTGGTAGGCAGTTTCCTTCCTACTGTGCTGCCTACAGCTCCCTTACCAATGCGTAGAAGAGACACCCTGTAGTACTCGAACAAACAAGTGTTTTTAGGTTCAAGTGATATGCTTTACTTTCTTTTTAATTGAAAACTTGTTCCCCTCAACAAATACTTAGGAACTGACTTACAGAAAGCTTGCACCTACTCTGTCTTTGCCAACAGTGATCATAATCTAAAATGAAAAATGATGAATTTCTAAGAAAAAGATGTGTTTAAAGGAAGACTAAGGATATATTTGCCCTCTTATAAAGGGCTGTTTGTGATTTTACTTCTATGCATGCAGGTGCACTTAACCCCCTTTCTTCCCCTGCCCTTGCCTTCTGTGTTAAAATTGTGTTAATGGATAACATTTTAATAAGATGAAGGTAACTTTGTTTTACAGGTATTCAAGTCCTTGCCAGCACTGAGCTAGCCCTGAGGTTCTGTGAGCACCGAAGTGGCAGGAGCAGTGCCATCCAAATAATTCTTGTGATCTCTATTTGCAAACTTTGGGACACCCCTGACAGCCCGTTTCGATCCCTGGTTGGGGGATTAAGATCCCACATGGCATGCTGTGCAGCCAAGAAAATATAATCATTTCCAAACTTCTTTGCAGTTAAGTCGGCGCCATGTGACTCACTTGGACCACGTGCTGCAAGCCTCCTCCATCCCTCCTCCTGTGGAGGTGTTGGAAGCCACGTGTTAAATTGACTGTTAAGAGGATGGTACAGGATGGAGAGATTCCGAGGTCCCCAAGTGACTGAAGAAGACAGCCCCTCCACCCCAAATCAGGTTTTGCATGAATCAGAGATTCATTGAGATTCGCAAGCCTGTTCTCTGATTTTTTGCCAATACTGTGCTTGTAGTGCTTTTCTTCATGGAACTTAGATTATTTTGGGACTGTTTCTTAGAGTTTCTTATAGTTATGATAAGTACTAGAAAGGTATAAAGTGAGCTTTCAGTGGGAGGCCTGGCTCGTCTCTGGCCAGGAAAAGCTCATCTGAGCTGAGATCTGAAGTGGAGAAAGGCACCTCCCTTCTGACCAAAGACAAGTGCCAAAGCCATGAGGCCAGCAAAAGCAGACATATGACACCCTCTGTGGCCTGCAGGATATGCCCATCTTAGCTACCACTGTCTTTCCTTTTAGAAAAGTATGTCAATACAAGTGTGTTGGTAACATTTATAGGGATAATATTGGTTGTCCTGATATATCAAGATGATCTTCCTAAGTTAGTACTTTTAATAAGATGTGACACAGCCAGCTGGTCCTCTTCTTAGCCTAACTAGAGCTTAGCCCTCCCCCCTAAAGTCACTGTACCCCCAGAATCCTGTCCTACAGGGACCTCAACTATCACTCTTCTAAAGCCACTTGCACATTATTGGGCCACCTGGGCTGTAATTTGAAGTCCATGTCACCTGGCTATAACACTGTCTTCAAAAGGAGAACTTGGATGATACTTTATGAAAAGCTTTCTTTTATGATTTAAGTAATTTATTTTTTGACAGTGCTTGGTCTTACCTGCTGTGTAGGGTCTCCCAGGTGGCTAAGATGGTAAAGAGTCTGCCTGCAATGCAGGAGATATGAGTTTGATCCCTGGATCAGGAAGATCCCCTGGAGAAGGAAATGGCAACCCACTCCAGTATTCTAGCCTGGAAAATTCCATGGACAGAGCCTTCCAGGCTACATTCCAATTCAGAGTTGGACATGACTGAGCGACTTCACTTTCTTTCTTCTTGCTGTGTAGGATTTTTTTTTTCTTTAGTTTTGGCAGAATAGGGGCTACTCTCTAGTTGCAGCCTTGGGCTTCTCATTGGGGTGGCTTCTCATTGTAGAGCAGGCCCTGGGGCATGTGGGCTTCCGTGGGTTTGGTTTCCAGGCTCTAGAGTACAGGCTCGATAGCTGTGGCACACGGTTTAGTTGCTGCACAGCATGTGGGATCTTCTCAGATCAGGGCTTGAACCCGTGTCTCCTGCATTAGCAGGCAGATTCTTTACCACTGAGCCACCAGGGAATCCCCTAAAATTTTTTTCTTAATGGCTTCTCTTAAGTCTGTAAAGAAGTTAAGGCCAGTATTTGTCTAATTTTGCAAATGAGAACACTGGTTTCAGGAAGGAATCCTTAATGGTTTTGGACTCCACTTCTGAGTCTTTACACAGATCTGCCACCATTTGCTTCCTGTCTGGATGTAGCTCAAGTTTTCTGGGTGTCTTGAATAGCAGATTTACATTCTTCCTCACCACCATCTCTTTAGTCGGCCTTTCTGACTTGAACATCTGTCTTCTCTTGACATTGTGGAGTCCTAAAGCCTCAAAGTTTAGAGAGAATGATTTTTTTTTGTTGTTATTTCTAGCTATGAAATAACACCAGGAGATTGAAATATAAAAAATTTAGTTTCTTATAGAGGATATGCTTTGTTTAAATCCTGCGGACTTCAAAGATGGCCAGAACACAACTCTTTTACTCTCTAACTTAAAGTTCTAGTTCAAGTGTCTGAGACTCAGTGTGTTGAAGTGGCTGGCTTGCTAATCATACTGTGTAAACCAAGGAGTGGCAGAGACCTGGGACCTCCCTTCCAAAGCAGTGCTGTTCACTGCAGGTGATGGATTCATGGATTAGAAGAACAATTCATGGACCACAAGCAACATTTAAGCAAGTGAATGGTATATTTATATCAGCGCATCTCATGTGATAAGGTCATGTTTTACCAGCTGGAAATGTAAACTGTTTCTTAATAGCAATGATAGTCAAAGTTCTAACACTGCTGTAGTATCCTACAGTCTTAGGGTCGCTGAAGGTCATTCAAACAGAGACATAGAAGTCTACACATGGCAGCTTGAGATGGTGCATTACAAATATTGGTACCAAGACAGTTACGAAGAAAGAAAGGCAAGGATGGGCACCAAAATGAAGGGAGGGTGCTCATTTACATGGTGCCTATTCACTGGCTGGTTATCAAAGAGAAAGTGGAGAGCCGGCTCCAGCTGGCTTGACTGAAAGCAAACACCCATGTCAAACACCATGTGTTGAGGGGGACTTCATTGGTGGTCTGGTGGTTAAGACTCTAAGCTTCCAATGCAGAGGGTGTGTGAGTTCAGTCTGGTGAGGGAACTAAGATCCCACATGCCTTGTGGCCAAAAACTCATAAAATAGAAGCAATATTGTAACATTCAATAAAGACTTTATTTTTATTTTTTTAATTTTTTCAATAAAGACTTTAAAAATGGTCCACATCCAAAAAAAAATCTTAAACTGGCAGGAAAATAAAGACCTCAGTCCTACAACTAGAGAAAATGAGTTCCGCCAACAACCAGTGGGTTTGGAAGAAGCACCTGAGACCAGCAAGAGACCTGACATCTTGCCTTTAGCCCCATGAGACCAAGCAGAGAATCCACCTAAGCTGTGACGGCACTTCCACAGAAACTATGAGATAATAAATGTGTTTTAAAGCACTAAGTTTGTAACAATGTGTCATTAGGTAATAATACACTAATATATCAAGAAGTAGCTCTTTGGTTTATAGCTTTTTAATACCATTTGTAGTTTTCTTGCTGTGTATATCTCTTTTGTGTGTGTGTATTAGAATATGCTTTCTTTTTAACCTTTTATTTACCCTATTGGTGAACATTTTTTACCCCATTAAACAATTTTACCACATTTTTTTTTTTTTTTAATTAGAGTAGAAGGGAATAGCAACCCACTCCAGTATTCTCGCCTGGGAAATCCCATGGACAGAGGAGTCCATGGGGTTGCAGAGTCGAACACGACTGAGTGAATAGTTGATTTACACTGTTGTGTTAGTTGCAGGTGTATAGCGAAGTGAATCAGTTATACATATGTCCACTCATTCCCATATAGGTCATTATAGAGAACTGAGTAAAGATCCATGTGCTATACCGTAGGTCCTTATTATCTACTTCATATGTTTCATGGCTAAATTGTGCCTGACTCTTTTGAGATTCCATGGACTATAGCCCAGCAGGCTCCACTATCCATGGGGTTTCCCAGGCACGAGTACTGGAATGAGTGCCATTTCCTTCTCCAGGGGATGTTCCCCACCCAGGGATTGAACTCCCATCTCCTGTGTCTCCTGCATTACAGGTGGATTCTTTACCACTGAGGCACCAGGGAAGACCATATATAGTTCAGTTCAGTTCTGTTCTGTTTCCCGGAACACGTGGCTACTACAACACATCTACATGTATTCCTAAAAGTATATGTCTGGAAATAAACAATTTGGGTTGTTCAGTCCAGTTCACTGGCTCAGTCATGTCCGACTCTTTGCGACCCCATGAACTGCAGCACGCCAGGCCTCCCTGTCCATCACCAACTCCCGAAGTCCACCCAAACCCATGTCCATTGAGTCAGTGATGCCATCCAGCCATTGAGTCGGTGATGCCATCCAGCCATCTCATCCTCTGTCATCCCCTTCTCCTCCTGCCCGCAATCCCTCCCAGCATCAGGGTCTTTTCAAATGAGTCAGCTCTTCGCATGAGGTGGCCAAAGTATTGGGGTTTGAGCTTCATCAGTCCTTCCAATGAACACCCAGGACTGATCTCCTTTAGGATGGACTGGTTGGATCTTGCAGTCCAAGGGACTCTCAAGAGTCTTCTCCAACACCACAGTTCAAAAGCATCAATTCTGCACTCAGCTTTCTTTATAGTCCAACTCACATCCACACATGACTACTGGAAAAACCATAGCCTTGACTAGACGGACCTTTGTTGACAAAGCAATGTCTCTGCTTTTTAATATGCTGTCTAGGTTGGTCATAACTTTCCTTCCAAGGAGTAAGCGTCTTTTAATTTCATGGCTGCAGTCACCATCTACAGTGATTTTGGAGCCCAGAAAAATAAAGTCAGCCACCGTTTCCACTGTTTCCCCATCTATTTGCCATGAAGTGATGGGACCGGATGCCATGACCTTAGTTATCTGAATGTTGAGCTTTAAGCCAACTTTTTCACTCCTTTTTCACTTTCATCAAGAGGCTCTTTAGTTCTTCACTTTCTGCCATAAGGATGGTGTCAGTCAGCAAAAACAAGACTGGGAGCTGACTGTGGCTCAGATCATAGATAGTCGTTACTACATTTTTAAATGCTGTATAGAATTTATGTAACAATCCTGTTTTTTTTTTTTAAGTTTCATTTCGGCTGTGCTGGGTCTTCACTGCTGTGCAGGTTTTCCTCTAGCTGTGGACGGCAGTGGCTGTCCTCCACTTGCAGTGCTAGGGCTTCCCTTGTGGCACAGACTCGAGGGTGCTTGGCTTTAGTAGTTGTGGCTCGTGGGCTCAGTAGTCGCTGTTGCTGGGCTCTAAGAGCACAGGCTTCATAGCTGTGTTCTGTGGGCTGAGTTGCCCTGTGGCATGTAGGATCCTCTCAGACCAGAGTTTGACCCCGTGTCTCTTGTCTTTGGCAGGCAGATTCTTTACCACTGAACCACCAGGGAAGCCCCAGTTCTGTATTGTTGAAGATTATTTTCAGGTTTTCACTATGATGAGCAGTATGGGTTCATAAAATCCATGAAGAATTCCTGAGTCTAACTACCTAGAAGTCGTCTTCCCAATATTTAAAAAAGCTTTGCTTGTCTCCAGCTACCAACTAATTCTCTCTTCCATTCTCAGTGTGAGAGCTCTCGAACAAAGGGTAACTACCATTTATTGAATGCATGGAGTGTCAGGCCCTGTGCTTACCACTTGAGTTCTCATTTACCCCTCAGAGCAATCTGAAGTGAATGGTGTCTCTGGCTTACAATGGTGGAAACTGAAACTTGGTTAGATCATTTGCCTGTGGTTTCACAGTTGATAAGCGGTGGAGCAGACTTCAAATGTAACACCTTCTGATTAGAGGCTCGACTCAAGGAGACTATGCTGCATGTAGGGGACTTGCCTCATCATTCTCCCAAAAGGGCATTGCCAAGGGCCCCAGCGAAGGTCCTGCCAAATTCAGGAATTGCAGCACCTTTGTCTTTGGCTTTTTGCAGCAATAGGTGAAATAGATCACTGTTCTCCCCAGTCTTTAGTGTTATTTTATACCTGTGTCTTTCAAATGGTAAAAAGACTAATTGTCTTTAAAAAGAAAAATTCCAGGGGCTTCCCTGGTGATCCAGTGGTTAAAAATCCTTCTGCCAATGCAGGACGCAGGTTCGATCCCAAAATCCCACATGCTGTGGAGCAACTAAGCCCTTGCACTCTAGCGCCCGTGCTCCACAACTAGAGAAGCCCATGCACCGCAAGAAAGACCCAGCACAGCCAAGAAAAAAAAATTCCAGTTCATCATGGTCCAGAACTTCTGTGAAAGGCAAATAAATTGTTAGGAAAATGAGATGAAAAACATCCTTCAAAGTACAATTCCAAAGTTGTTGTTATTGATTTCAACAGACCTAAAATTGGATGTTATGGCAATTCAAATTGATTCGTGTCCGAGTCTTAGTGACCTCATGGACCGTAACCCACCAGGTTCCTCTGTCCATGGGATTCTCCCAGCAAGAATACTGCAGTAGGTTGCTGTGCCTTCCTCCAGGGGATCTTTTCAACCCAGAGTTCGAACCCATGTCACTTAGGTCTCCTGCATTGGGCAGGTAGGCTCTTTACACCAGCACCACCTAGGAATCCTACCAAATTGTTGTTCAGTCACTAAGTCATGTTGTGTCTGATTCTTTGCGATCCCATGGACTGCAGCATGCCGAGCTTCTCTGTCCTTCACTATCTCCTGGAGTTTGCTCAAACTCATGTCCATTGAGTCTATGTTGCCATCCAACCATCTCATCTTCTGTTGCATCCTTCTCCTGCTCCCTTCTATCTTTCCCATCATCAGGGTCTTTTCTAATGAGTCAGCTCTCCACATCAGATGGCCAAAATGTCAGAGCTTCAGCGTCAGTCCTTCCGATGAATATTCAGGGTTGATTTCTTTTAGGATTGACTGGTTTGACCTCCTTGCTGTCCAAGGGATTGATACAAAGATTTCTTTTTTTTTTTTTTTAATCACTCCTCCAATTTTATTTTCAAAGATTTCTAAGGCCCTGGTTTCTGTACTTTTTGGCCTGGGACCAGGCATATTGTGCAGTCCCCTCCTTAGCAGCATTGGTTGACACCATCTAGTTCTCACTTCTTCAGACTTGGCGCCTCCTTTCTCCTCCTCCTAATTATGGGCATTCCTTGAAGCATTTAGGAATTCCTTTGGCATTTCCACTTCTGCTTATATCTCTGTGGTCACTGGCCACTAAGGCTTTGGGTGCTGAAGCTTGGAGAGCTGGTAGGAGCAACAGATGGGTTCTAGTCTGTGATATAACTGTTGGTCTGTGGACTGATATGTGGGAATCCCCTTATGCTATGAAGAGACTTCTACCAAGTACAGATTATGGATCCTGGTCCAGACTTACTGAAGCAGAGCTGGGACCTGGTATGTTCAGCAGGTGCAGTGGCCCATCCCATGCACAGCCAAGACACAAATGCATCTCCTGTCCAGCCTTCTCTTCTTCCAGTTGAGAATACTAAAGCCCCCACAGGGGAAGTGACTTGAAAGTAAAAAGAAAGTGAAAGTCACTCCGTTGTGTCCGACTCTTTGCGACCCCATGAACTATATAGTCTGTGGAATTCTCTAGGCCAGAATACTGGAGTGGGTAGCCTTTCCCTTCTCCAGGGGATCTTCCCAACCCAGGGATTGAACCAGGGTTTCCTGCATTGCAATTCAGTTCAGTCGCTCAGTCATGTCTGACTCTGTGACCCCATGGACTGCAGCACGCCAGGCCTCCCTGTCTACCACCAACTCCCTGAGCCTGCTCAAACGCATGTCCATTGAGTCGGTGATGCCATCCAACCATCTAGTCCTCTGTCATCCCCTTCTCCTCCTGCCTTCAATGTTTCCCAGCATCAGGGTCTTTTCCAATGAGTTAGTTCTTCGCATCAGGTGACCAAAGTATTGGAGTTTCAAGTTCAACATCAGTCCTTCCAATGAATATTCAGGCCTGATTTCCCTTGAGATTGACTGAGTTGATCTCCTTGTAGTCCAAGGGACGCTCAAGAGTCTTCTCCAACACCACAGTTCAAAACCCACACCACATTGCAGGCGGATTCTTTACCAGCTGAACTATCTGGGACTTGCCAGGTTCATATTGTAAATGGCCAGCAAAGGACTTAAATCCCTTGAGGGGCTACCTGAGTAAAAGCTATATCTCTGCACATGTCAAAATGTTATGGAAAGTCAATGTACACGATCATGTTGAGAGAGTCACTCTTTGTGGGATCCCAGCTTTTCTGTAATGTAATTTTTTCTTCAGTGTGCAGCAGAAGAACAAATTACTAAAATTCTTACACTGGAAAAAAAATATGAACTTTTCTAAAGCCAATGTTCCTCACCTCTTTTCCTTTTCCCAAGTGACAAATCCCTTTCTTAGTTTTTCCTCAGTAATATATAATCTTAGTAATTCCCTTAGGTATTTAAAAATGTTTCATTGTTTTTATATGGTATACAATGGTTAAAGTTAAGAATCAATACTAAAAAAAAAAAGAATCAATACTAATGGCTGATAAATTATTAAAGATTATAAAATTTATTTAAAATGCAATTATTTTCTCCTTAGGCCCTTTTGAGCTCATTTTAAGATTCTTTTTTACAACTTTAGTGAGATGTAATTCATATACCACACAATTCACTTATTTAAGTACACAGTTAAATGGGTTTTGTTATAATACATTTTTTAAAAATTGTAGTAAAATAATAAATATCAAAAATGTTAAGGGTATAATTCAGTGGCATTAATTACATTTGTAATGTTGTGTACCTATCACCAACAGTGAAATTCTTATGTTCAGATATACTAATTTTTTTCCCACTAAAATGATGTTCACTAAGTTATTTTTATTTACATTAAAACATTGCTGAATTTTAAAATAACCTATGTTTTGGTTTGGAGATATATAGACAATAAAACACTGACAGATAACTGCCACACACACACACAAGCTTTTATATGGAGAATGCCTATATTCGGTACCTTTGAAAAAATAACTGATTTGGTATTTCTACAAATGTTAATTTTATGTAAGAATAATTAAATGAAAGTTACAATGATAGTAAAGCAATTTCTATTCAGGTGAAGAGCAATCTTTGAATGACTTTGCAGAATTAGCACCTATTCTGTGCTACTTCTTAACTTGCACTTTAATTTCAGCATTCGTGAGCTTCCAGTTTTTGGCAATCATTTTGGGGTATTAATTAAACAATGTATGGTTCAGAAGAAACTGTATGATGTCAAGAACACTTTAGCAGCTTCCCTTCTGCTGATGCTACACCAACTAATGAGTCATTTGTGAACTGTGAAATTTATCCATGTTCATTCAATAATTGATCACAAGCTCTTGAACAGATTATATTAATATTGTTGAAAATGAAAGAAATTCAGCAGGCACTGTTGTTGCCTTTGGTGATATGAATCCCCAGAACCGCTTATCAGTCTCAGGGAGGTTTGCAAAACACCCTTGGGGAGCCCCGAGGCGTGCTGCTGGGTGAGTTCTCCCTCCTCTCAATCTAAGCCTTGGGCTGTGATGGCTCGACATCAGGCTGGCAGAAGCCACCCTCGTTGGCCCTGGTCTCAACCACGTCACCTTACATAAGAGGGAACTCGAGTTTCTGCATCATCCCTGTTCAAAAGGCAGAGCACTCAGCCTGGGCCGGGCGTATTTCAGGCACAGCTCCTCCATAACTCCCCCGAAGTTAGACAGGACTCACCCAGTGCCCCCAGCCAGCTACCTGTTCCCCACCCTGCCCCTTCCTCACTGCCTTCTCTCCCCTTCAGCTTCTTGTATAGAGAGAGCTGCACAATTCTTTGAAGGATATGAAAACCTGTGTATGAGAGTTTTTCTTGCAGTGAGTGTAGTTGTGTGTTTGTGTGTGTGTGTGTGTGTGTGTGTGTGTGTGTGGCGGGTGGTGAGGGGTTAATGTGATAGAGCCCAAATCCATTACTGATGATTGTCTGAGAAAGCATATAGCATAATTGTTGAGTGGGCTCTGGAGCCAGATGGTTTGGGTTTGAATCCTTGCTCTGCCACTTACTAGCTGTGTGACTTTAATCTCTCCATGTCTCATGCCTCATTTTTAAGATAGGAATTACAAATAATACCTACTTCAAAAGATAGCTGATAGGATACACTGAGTTATGGCTTCCTTGGCGGCTCAGTGGTAAAGAATCCAACTGCCAAGCAGGAGACGTGGGTTCGATCCCTGGTTTGGGAAGACCCCAACCCCCCCCTCCCCCCCAGAGAAGGAAATGGCAACCCACTCCAGTATTCTTGCCTAGGAAATCCCATGGACAGAGGAGACTGGCAGGCTAGAGTCCACGGGGTTTTAAAAGAACCGGACATGACTTAGAGAGTAAACAACAACAAAGTATAAATAAAATCCTTGTGGACTTTCCTGGCAGTCTAGAGATTAGGACTCTGTGCTTCCACTGCAGGGGGTTCAGGGTTCCATCCCTAGCTGGGGAACTAAGATCCTCCAAGCCAAGCTGCCAAAAAAAAGCAAAAAGTTTGGTACAGTGTCAGGCACATAGTAATTGCATAGTAATGTGTTTGCCATTATTATTGCGATAGTAGTACTATTACTGTTACTATTAGTAGACCTTTTTAGTAATAGAGTGGGGAAGAGATTTAGGAATAATCTATGAACAATAAATTTTTAAAATTTTATTTATATTGGTTTTTGAAAAATTTTGGCCATGCCCTGCAGCATGTGGGATCTTAGTTCCCTGACCAGGAATTGAACCTGTGCCCCCTGCAGTAGAAGCATGAGGCCTTAACCACTGGTCTGTCAGGGAAATTCCAACAATGAATTTTTTTTTTTTTAATTTTTATTTATTTACTTGGCTGCGCCGGGTCTTAGTTGTGGCAGGTGGAATCTAATTCCCAGACCAGGAATCAAACCTGGGAGCCCAGAGTCTTAGCCACTGGACCTCCAGGGAAGTCCCCCAACAATGAAATATTAACAAAAAGTATTCTTATACAAGGAAATGTACTTGACACTGGCAGACAAAATAGAGGCATTCATAGTCTTTTTATTCTTTCAAAATGTCCCTTTGGAACTTAATTTCATGTAACTCACTTGTTAACAACCATACAGTTTTGCATATGTGAGATCACCAGCAGTCAGTCAATGAAGAGCCTTCCCCCACCATAGCTCTAAAGCAGAACCCACCTGGGTGAGCTTCTAGTGCCCTGAGAGCCTGTGCTGAGCTTCAGAAAAAGCTGCACATCTTTCCAAAGAAAGGCAATGCCAAAGAATGTTCAAACTACCACACAATTGCACTCATCTCACACAGCTAGCAACATAATGCTCAGTCCTCCAAGCCAGGCTTCAACAGTACGTGAACAGTGAACTTCCATATGTTCAAGCTGGATTTAAAAAAGGTAGAGGAACCAGAGATCAAATTGCCAACATCCGTTGGATCATTGAAAAAGCAAGAGAGTTCCAGAAAAACATCTGCTTTGTTGACTACGCCAAAGCCTTAGACTGTGTGGATCACAACAAACTGTGGAAAATTCTTCAAGAGATGGGAATACCAGACCACTTTACCTGCCTCCTGAGAAACCTGTATGCAGGTCAAGAAGCAACAGTTAAAACTGGACATGGAACAACAGACTGGTTCCAAATTTGGAAAGGAGTACGTCAAGGCTGTATATTGTCACCCTGCTTATTTAACTTATATGCAGAGTACATCATGTGAAATGCTGGGCTGGATGAAGCACAAGCTGGAATCAAGATTGCTGGGAAAAATATCAATAACCTCAGATATGCATATGACACCACCCTGATGGCAGAAAGTGAAGAGGAACTAAAGAGCCTCTTGATGAAAGAGGAGAGTGAAAAAGCTGGCTTAAAACTCAACATTCAGAAAACTAAAATCATGGCATCTGGTCCCATCACTTCATGGCAAATAGATGGGGAAACAGTGGAAACAGTGGCTGACTTTAATTTTGGGGGCTCCAAAATCACTGCAGATGGTGACTGCAGCCATGAAATTAAAAGACACTTGCTCCTTGGAAGAAAAGCTATGACCAACCTAGGCAGCATATTAAAAAGCAGAGACATTACTTTGCCAACAGAGGTCCGTCTAGTCAAAGCTATGGCTTTTCCAGTGGTCATGTATGGATGTGAGAGTTGGACTGTGAGGAAAGCTGAGCACCGAAGAATTGATGCTTTTGAACTGTGGTGTTGGAGAAGCCTCTTGAGAGTCCCTTGGACTGCAAGGAGATCCAACCAGGCAATCCTAAAGGAAGTCAGTCCTGAGTGTTCATTAGAAGGACTGATGCTAAAGCTGGAGCAACAATACTTTGGTCACCTGATGCGAAGAACTGACTCACTGGAAAAGACCCTGATGCTGGGAAAGATTGAAGGCGGGAGGAGAAGGGGATGACAGAGGATGAGATGGTTGGATGGCATCACCGACACAATGGACATGAGTTTGAGTAAGCTCCTGGAGTTGGTGATGGACAGGGAAGCCTGATGTGCTGCAGCCCATGGGGTCACAAAGAGTTGGACACGACTGAGCGACTGAACTGAAGTGAAGTTTTCAGAGCAGACCTCTGTGTGCCCTCAGCCAGGAAAGTTGCTCCACTTCCAACCCTTCTGTCCCAGCACCTTCATTTCAACAGAGCCCACACTGGCTAATTACAGGTTGCTGGTGTTCAGATGAACTTGTTCTCACATATATAAACCTGTTGGTAAGGAGTATTTAATTCCAGATAACCCGCAGAGTGCATCATCCTAGAAGCTGGTTAGGTTTTCAAGTGTTGGTTAAGACTGATAAACAGATAAATGAAGGAGGATTGGTGTGAACCCTTGACCTCATAGCCTGCTCAGCCTCTTTCTTCTCTGCCCACTTTCCCCTGATCCACTCAGTTTTCCTTCTTCTTCATGACTGCCGGCTCACTGTCTCTTCTGAAAATCGCTCAGTGGCTTGGTGTAGGTATATTGCTGATCGGCTGTGTGAAATCCTGCTTCACATAACCCTTTCTTTTCTTTTTAAAATTTATTTTTGGCCGCAATGGGTCTTTGTTGCTGTGTACAGGCTTCCTCTATTTGTGATGTGCGGGCTTCTCATTGCAGTGGAGCATGGCTGTGTGGCCTCAGTAGTTGTGGCGCACAGGTTTAGTTACCCTGAACCATGTGGAATCCTCCCATACCAGAGCTCAAACCCATGTCCCCTGCATTGACAGGTAGATTCTTAACCACCAGACCACCAGGGGAGTCCAGCCCTTTCTTTAAAAGGAGAATATGTATGTTAAAAAGTTAATCTGCTTTGATGTATTTGTTCCTTCTGGCTTATAATAGATTTCCTTCCTGTTTCCAAAAGGTAGGTTGTTTCGTTTCTGTCAGGCGAGTATATGCTCCTTGGTTCTTTGTCTCATCACAACAAAAATTTGGAGTGATGGACATTAAAGCCCCCTAGGTGGGTCACAGCTCTCGGGTCTTGGACAGACCGTGTTATAGCTCTCAGGTCTCGAACGGACTGTGTTATAGCTCTTAGATAAATCAGTGTTACAGTTCAGTGTTACAGCTCTATTTTATTTAGATAACAGCAGGAAAATCCATCTTCGAGGCGTGAGGGCACGTGGATCCAAAGACGCGAAGAGAAGAGCGCCCCATCGCAGGGGAGAGAGAGAGAGGAGAGCTTTGGCTCCTCTTTTTATATGTTTCTCTGTCCCTGGGCCTGTCCTATGTAAATTGGGCCAGCCAGGAGTGTTGTTTTACCTGAGGTTCTCACTCTGGTCCTAAGACCTTCCTTTGTTCTATTTTTGCAGGCTTTTCCCTTACAGGTCTTTTAGCCACCGCCATTCTGGACTCCTTTTCCCTATTTTAACTACCTAACAGTTTCCACAATAAATATATATTGCTGTGAACTAAGATTAATTCTCTGTTGGCTCACTCCCACCCCTGTTGGCTCACTCCCACCCTCACCTACCCTCTGTATAGTAGCAGTTCTCAAGATTTAGTGTGGGGAGACTCACCTGGCAAGCTTGGTGAAGTGTGGGTTTCTGAAAAGATTCTGATTCAGTGGGTCAGCCTTGGGTGTCTGGAATCAGAGATAAACATCCCCTGGCCATTCTCAAAGGTGTGGTTGGGGAACCCCACTTAGAGAAGTGTTGCTCTATTATACAGTCCAATGGCTAGATGGTGTGAGCTGCACATCTAATTTAAGATTTCTAGTTGTCACATTAAAAAAAGTAAAAAGAAACAGCTGAAATGTTAATATATATTTTATTTAACCTAGAAAATCTAAACTATCATTTTAACATATAGTCAATATAAAAATTATTAGGAAGATAGTTTACATTTTTTTTTTGTACTAAGTCTTCAAAATCTGGTATATATGGGGTGAGAGTGGGAGAGAGGTTCAAGAGGGAGGGGGCATATACCTATGGCTGATTCATGTTGATGTATGGCAGGAATCAACACAATATTGTAAAGCAATTGTCCTCCAATTAAAAATAAATTAACTAGAAATTTAGAAAAATCTGGTATATATTTTACATTCAGCTCATCTCAAATTCAAATTTACCACATTTTAAGTGTTTAGTCATCATACATGGCTAGTGGCTGTTTGTTTAGAGCTGGTCTCAGCCTATGGATAGTGATGCTAAGGCTTGAAATGCCTGGGAACCCTCACCTGCACCCTGGGTGAGCTCCCCATAGACATTTCCCCTTTTAGAGCTAGTTTTGTGGCTAGACCAGCCCTTGTAGTTTCATTAGGATTGCAAGACACCTTCAGCAACAACCCTTGGGGAGCTTTGAAAAAACGAGGTTTATGACTTACAGGTTCCACAGAGTACATGGCTTGCCCAGCCACACAGTGAGGTTAGTATTGGTTTGATACATGTTTGAGCCAATTTAATTTCAATTCAGAACTAATTTTTGATCCCGCAGATAACTGGATGTTTTAGAAAGAAATCGTATGCATCTCCCACATCCTAGGAGTCTGGTCCAATCAGCCCAACTAGGATAAAGTGAAATCCAATTCTATCTCTATCACATGGCTCCTGACCATTTGGCAAGACACTATTTATGGTCTTCAGCTCAAAAGGCTTTGCTCCCCAAACTAAGACTCGAAGTGTGAATGTCAGGAAACAAAAAAGTTAACATCTGGTCATCATGGCAGGCTTTTCCCCCATCCTCCTGTGCCCACACTGTTTTAAACCACTCTGGAATGTTCCAAACATCCTCGTCCCTCTCGATAATCCTCTCTTCTTCTTTCCTTCACTGCTCACTTCTCCAAGCGAGAGGCAAAGTTCAGTAGAAAACAGCTGGAGGGTTGGGGAGACAGAAAAGGGAAAGATGCACAAAAAGGGAAAAAAAGAACAAATCTTGTCCTGCCACCCCTGGGCCTCGAGTCCTAGGAAAAGTCAAGAGAAATAAGGGTGTCCTCTGTTGTCAGAATCAGTGTTCCTTCCTCTGGTGTGAACTGAGGCAAAGGGGCGCCCCCGCCCCGGACCCCTACCCCAAGCAGGAAGGAGTAGGACCAGAGGCAAGTCCGTTTGTTCAGCAGACTCGAGGCCAGCAGCTGCCCTTTGTTTCAGAGGTGGCCTCTGATGGGTGTGACCTGCTTGGGGAACCTACTCAGCAGGTGCACTGATTCTTCTCCCTCGGAGCTGGGGCCATGAGGACGGGAGTGGACTCCAGCGGGAGGCTGCCTGGGGCACCCTCCCCGTACAAGGGCAGGCTGTGGCGGGCCATCAGCTCCCTGGCCATCAGCACGAAGACCTCATCGATGTTCTTGGACTCCTTGGCAGATGTCTCCAGAACAGCCAGGAGGCCGTGTTTCTCAGCCAGGATGCAGGCATCCTCAAAGAGAACGTGGCGTTTTTCCCACAGGTCACACTTGTTCCCTGGGAGTGAGAGAGAAGCAGATATTCTGGGGAGTAACTTACTCTGGTTTTTTAAAAGGTGGACTTTAAAAAGAACATTTTAGTTTAGCAGATGCCAAAGATTCAGTTAGGAGACAGAACCTACACCTAACCTAGGAAAGGAAGAAAGTGAAAGTGAAGTTGCTCAGTCGTGTCTGACTCTTTGCGATCTCGTGGACTATAGCCTACCAGACTTTTCTGTCCATGTGATTTTCCAGGCAAGAGTACTGGAGTGGGTTGCCATTTCCTTCTCCAGGGGATCTTCCCCACCCAGGGGTTGAAGCCCGATCTCCTGCATTTCAGGCAGGCGCTTTACACTCTGAGCCACCAGGGCCCCTAAACCCATACACTGAGGGGGTAAGAAGAGTTAAGTTAGAGAAACAGAGCAGGGAGAAGGAGAAAAAGTTGAGAAGCAGCGGCCTGCAGGGGGAGAGTAGGGCGTCTTATGAACGATGTTCAGGAATTCGCGATGAGGTAGAACGCCGAGGGTTTTAAACGGGTACTGAGGAGCTGGCCTTCTTCAGCTAGAGCTGAAGGAACACGACAGCTAATGCACAACCGTCTCTTTGACTTTGGTACAGTGGTGACGTGGCCTCAGGGGCTGGGGTAAACTTTTGAGAGAGAAAGACTCCTTTGTGTGAAGAACCGTGGAGATGGAATGGAAACTGTGGTGGAAGGGCAGGGACAGTTCGGTGAGGGAACGACACCGCTGACCATCCCAGATTAAGGCGAGGAGGCCACTGACAGAAAACAAGACCCCTCGTGTCAACCCTCGGGGTTGGATGCGTCACACAAGGGAACTCCGGGGACACTTCCAGATCATCTCTGGGGGCGTTTCTGGAACCAGATAAGAAGTGAGGGCAGAGACGGTTGTTACAACAGACACACGAGGGAGTAAATGACCAAGAAACCGTTGTGAGTTTCCCAGAAATCCCGCCGCATCTTGCCATCTGTTCCCCTCCTCTGCCCCACCTGTTTCTGCAGAAAAGGGAGGAGGGGTGAAGGGCGGGGCCACAGGGGCGGGACAGGAGGGCGGGGCCTAAGGGGGCGGGGCTAGCAAGGGAGGCGAGGGCGGTGCAGAAGGGGGCTGCCTGGGCAGGGTGACTTTGCAGGGCAGCTTTCGAGGTTCTGCTCCAAGATATCCCAGGAAACTGCGAATTTAAAGGATCCAGCCCACCTTCCTGGGGAAACGTCCCAGTGAGATTAGAACTGCGTGGTTCCCCTCGGTGAGATGCATGAGATTCGCACCTAAGCTTCCTTCCCTGGGAGCGGTCTTTGGTGGGGTTTCCTTCCCTGCCTGCTCAGCTCTGTCATGGGGGGGGGGGGGGGGGGGTGGGTGGGAAGCGGGGACGTGGGGAGTGGGGCTCGGAGCCTCTAATTCAGTAGGGCAGGACAGTTTCCCTGGATTGAGGTCTCAGCACTATGCTAAGTGCTTTGTGTGTTCTTTTGTTTAATCCTTTCAATTCAACAACACCTTTGAAGCAGGTGCTGCTTTTATAGATGAGGAGACAAAATTCAGAGAAAGGGATGAACCCAAGTTGAGACAGGACAGAGAGGGAGATTTGAACACAAATCTGTTTGACTGCAGAGTTCAGGCACTAGAGTGGATGAGACACTGCTTCAACCAGAGCTTCAGACGAGGGTGACTGTTAGCCTGACCACTGCTGGAAAGTGTTTGGAAAGGAACTGACCCCAGGGAGGCTCTGGTTCATACCCTGCCTCACCTGTCAGTAAGTACCTTGACCCAGTTACTTAGCACCATATTCAACCTCCAGAGGCCTCGATTTCCTCAGCTGGGAAACGAGGATGGTGGTCTCTGCTTCTCAGGATGGTTGTGAGGGTTAAATGAAGGGACTCAGGAGCGGATTCAGAGTGGAGTTTAGTAAATGTCACCTGTCACTATCTCTTCCTATCAACCCTCCTGGTTCTCACACCTCAGGAGCAACTATCATGAAAGGTGTCAGAAACCTCAGCCAGGGTCCTCCCTGTTGCTTTGAAGAAGTGGTTATTGAGGAAGAAATCTAGGCCTTTTGAGGGGGCAGGAATCAGTGTTTATTTGTATAAACACAGAGGTGCCTTTAGAAGTGTCCAATATATCAGAAGTCAAATCAAAAAAGTTTCTGGTCTCAAAGGGGACCTTTGGCTGAGAAGTAAAAAGAGAAAAGAGACACTCTTCCCCAAAGAGACAAGTGGTCCTCTGTGTGGAGGCCACATGGCCACACTAATCTCTCTTTCCTGGTTTCATGCATGTGCGGAAAGACAGCCACTCTGAAAAAAGGAGGGGACTAAATTTGAGGCACATTTTCTTTGGATGGCTGTGGATTGGGGGGCTTTTGATCTAATGTGTCAGGAAGGGATGAACCCTGTCGAGGCCCTGGGAGTGACTTTGATTCTTAAGTTACAAGAAACAGAATGAGTTAAGAAGCAGCATTCTCCTCAAGGCTGTGCATACAACAGGGGCTGGTTGTTGTTCTGTCAGTCAGTCGTGTCAGACTCTCTGCGACCCATGGACCACAGCATGCCAGGCTCCCCTGTCCTTCACTATCTCCCAGAGTTTACTCAAACTCACATCCATTGAGTCGACGATGCCATCCAACCATCTCATCCTCTGTCATCCCCTTCTCCTCCTGCCCTCAATCTTTCCCAGCATCAGGATCTTTTCCAATGAGTTGGCTCTTTGCATCAAGTGGCCAAAGCTAGACAATGACTTAAAGCAGCAAAGACAGGGGAAGAGTGGTTCTAGAATAACAAGTCCTTTCTGGAGTCTGGATGATAATAATAAATGGACTGAGTGTGCTAATGATGTGTCCCATCAGGGGAGGTCCAGGGTGAGCACCTTACCCCAGGTCCACCTGCCCAGAGGCTGGCTAGAAACCTGGGCCTGGATTTGACGTGAAAAGAAGGAATGGGACAATGGGGTTTCCTTTCTGAGGAATGTGAGCTAGAGGGTATGGGAGAATGAGGGATTCTGTGGCAGGAGCAGGCTGGGGATGATGCCTGGAGGAATCCAAGAGGGAGGGCTCAGGGTGAGAGAGAGTGGCCAGCCCACACCACCCCACATTTAAGAAGCAGCTCTGAGAGAGGAGATAGATGCACAATAGTGGAGGAGGCTTCCCAGGTGGCTCAGTGGTAAAATCCCCCTGCCAAGACAAAAGACACGGGTTCGATCCCTGGGTCGGGAAGATCCCTTGGAGTAGGAAATGGCAACCCGCTCCAGTATTCTTGCCTGAAGAATTCCATGGACAGAGGAGCCTGGTGGCCTGCAGTCCGTGGGGTTGCAAAGAGTCAGACACAACTGAGCATACCCAGTGGAGGAGCTTGGTTAGCAGATCCCAGCCTGAGAGGAGGGCCCCCAGCTTCCTGCTTGTGGAGGGTGGCCTGGCTCCACTGTGGCTCCTCCTCTTGTGAGCTTGGTTGCTGACTTTTCCTAGGTCCCAGGGACTTGTATCCTTACCATAAGCCCCCCCCCCCCTCAATTATTTAAGGAACACTGATGAGCTTGTTCCCTCAAACAAACTTCTAGAAGCAAATCCCACCCTTTATGACAAACTTACTATGTGCCAGGCACTGTCAAGCAATGCATACACTTTTTCTCACTAAATCTTTACAACCCCAGCAAATATTGATCAAATGTTATAGATGAGGAAACTAAGGTTCAGATGGTGACTTAGCACAGAGCTAGGATATGCTTGTCAATGGGTAGCTCTTTCTCAGTCCTACAGCAGCTGTCTAGACCTGTGCTCTGCCAACTTTAATTTGCACAAGGATCTCTCTAGGATCGATTCGGATCCAGTAGGTCTGGGGTGAGGCCTGAGATGGGGCATTTCTAACAAACCCCAAAGTGATGAGGACGCTGTGGATTTTTAAGGGAGTGAAAATACACTCTGTGATATCTTCATGATGAATACTTGTCATCATGCACTTGTCCAAATCCATAGAAAGCACAACACCAAGAATGATTCATAATTTAAACTATGGACTTTAGATGATTATGATGTAGGTCTATGTAGGGTCATTCTTTGTAACAAATGTAGCACATTGTTAGGGGATGTTGATATGGGAGGGGCTATGCATGTGTGGGGACTTCCCTGGTAGCTCAGCTGGTAAAGAGTCCTCCTGCAATGCAGGAGACCCTGGTTTAATTCCTGGGTTGGGAAGATCCCCTGGAGAAGGGATAGGCTAGCCATTCTAGTATTCATGGGGCTTCCCTGGTGGCTTTGATGGTAAAGAATCTGCCTGCATTTCAGGAGACCTGAGTTTGATCCCTGGGTTGGGAAGATCCCCTGGAGGAGGGCATGGCAACCCACTCCAGTATTCTTACCTGGAGAATGCCATGGACAGAGGATCCTGGCGGACTACAGTCTGTGGGGTCACAAAGAGTCAAGAGTCGGACATGACTGAGCGACTAGCACAGCACATGCATGTGTGGGTACAGGGCATGTATGGGAAATCTCTGTATCTTGCTCTCAGTTTTGCTAAGAACTTCAAACTGTTCTGAAAAAATAAGTCTTAAAACAACAAACAAAAACCTGGTGATGATGATGTTGCTTGTCTGCAGACCACACTTTGAGTAGCTAAAGCTAAACCAGGTTGCCAAAATTAACCAGCCACCTGGTAAACAGTAGTGTCCTCAGGAGGGGGGGGTGCACTGCTTGCAAAGCTAATACTATAGGGAACTGACAGTATGTTGTGCTCAGTCGTGTTCGACTTGGTGACCCCATGGACTGCAGCCCACCAGGCTCCCCTGTCCATTGGATTTCCCAGGCAAGAATACTGGAGTGGGTTGCCATTTCCTACACCAGGGGGTCTTCTTGACTCAGGGATCGAACCCACATGTCTTGCATCTCCTGCATTGGTAGGCAGATTCTTTACCACTGTGCCACCTGGGAAGTTACCCATTCTGAATATACAATGGGACTGCACCTATTTCAAGCTGTGAGTTCACTTAGTGTAGTTGAAGTTGATGTTAATTTTGATGTTAACTTGTTGTTAAGATTTGTTTAAGATCTTAGCAGGTGTGAGAAGTCGTTCAAGAGTGTTGTCAGTCATAGTCATCTGAGTGGCTCCCTTGGGGATTAAGAGCCACCTGAAGCTGTGAAACTCACACTCCAGAGTATTTCCTGTGTAGTCTGCAAATATGTGTGTTGAATCAGCCAGGGTGCACCTTCACATATATGTCCCAGGTTTTTGCAATGAGAAACTCTAGGGTGGGGTCTTGGAGTCTGTATTCCTTTTTTTTTTTTTTTTTTTTTTAGGCCTTGCTGTGCAACATGTGGCATCTAGTTCCCCCACCAGGGATTCAATAAGTGCACCCTGCAGTGGGAGTGCAGAGTCTCAACCACTGGACCACCGAGGAATCTGTATTGTTAACAAATTCATGCCACCCCCAGTATCATGCTCAAGTGAACCTGATGGGAATTTCTGGCCCAGATGTTTTCTGAGGTCCTAGCCTCCACCTGTGCTTATATGACTTCCTGTTCCACTGTCATTGGAAACCCAGAAAAAGCTGAGCATGGGGCTTAAAGGAAAGTGAAACGCCTTGAAATCCACATACCAATCAGCATGATGACCAAGTTTGCTGCTCCGTATTTCTCTATCTCATGAATCCAGTGAGGAACAGACTCGAATGTGGACCGCCGGGTGAGGTCGTAGGCGATGATGGCCGCATGGGCGCTGCGGTAGTAGCTCTGGGTGATGGTCCGGAAACGCTCCTGGCCAGCGGTGTCCCACACCTGCATCTGCAGAAGGTCGGGCAAGGGGGTCTGCGTGAGGAATTCCCATGTTTGATGCTCACCTAAGTTGTTTCCTGGGTCTCACTTCTAGAGATCCAGACTCACAAGGTCTGGGGTGGGGCCCAAGAGTCTGCTTTTTTCAGAGGCTCCCCAGAGTCATCTGGATGTGCTTTCAGGTTGGAAGTCATCTCCTAAGGGACTCTTCAGCCTGAGAGGTGGATCCAGGGTCCTAGGGTGTGGTGTTCTTTGCCTTTCCAGCACACTCATCTCCTTGTCTAGATTTTGAGGGTTATCTTTTGACCCTGGTAAAGGAGAGGGCATTGGCTAAACTGCTTTGATTCTGAAGGATCACTCAGTTGTCCATGTTTAGAAGTGTGCCCATAATTGTTGTTTAGTCATGTACAACTCTGTGACCCCATGGACTGCAGCCTGACAGCTCCTCTGCCCATGGGATTTCCCAGGCAAGAATACTGGAGTGGGTTGCCATTTCCTCCTCTAGAGAATCTTCCTAACCCAAAGATCAAACCCAAGTTTCTTGCATCTCCTGCATTGGCAGGCAGATTCTTTACCACTGGGCCACCGGGGAAGCCACTGTCCTCATAATACTAACTTCCAAATTAACAAGCCAGGCAGTGGCACCAATTTATATTCCCTCCAACAGTGTTTGAGGGTACTTGTTTTTTCTTTTAGCTTTAAAAAAAATTAACTTCATTTATTTATTTATTTTTGGCCATGTTGGGTCTTCACTGCTGCGTAGGTTTTCTCTAGTTGTGGTGAGTAGGGGCTACTCTAGCTGCCGTGTGTGGGTTTCTCCTTGAGGTGGCTTCTCTTGTTCCGAAGCACGGGCTCTAGGGCACTTGGGCTTCGGTAGTTGTGGTTCCTGGGCTCTAGAGCATAGGCACACAGGCTTTGTTGCTCTGCGGCATATGGGATCCTCCGGGACCAGGGATCGAACCCATGTCTCCTGCATTGGCAGGCAGATTCTTTTCCACTGTGCCACCAGGGGAGCCCTGGTACCTGTTTTTTTCATACTCTCACATTATTTATAAAGTTTATTTTTTAAAGAAAGTTTTCAAACATACGTAAAACTAGAGAGAATATAACAGTGAATCCTCACATAACCATATAATTATCAAGATTTTGCCACTCTTGCTTCATGGAGCCCTTTCTGTTGATTTATTTGAAATATAATTTTAAAGAGAATCCTAGACTTTGTGTCATTTCCTGCCTACTTACATACTTCTTTAATAAATGGACATTGTCTTTCATAACCATAACACCATTATCACTGCTAATAAACATTTCAATAACTCCTTAGTATGATATATTCAGACCATATTACATTTTCCTAACTGGTTCCAAAATATCTTTCTACTATTGTGTTTAATAGGATCCCAAGCAAAATCCATTTATTATATCATTACCAACACTTTTTGATCCTTTTTAATCAAATGGGTAAAAGATATCTAACTGTCAATTTCATTGCTTTAATTAAAAGTGACAGTGAGGGGACTTCCCTGGTGGTCCAGTGGCTAAGGCTCCATGCTCCCAATGCAGGGGGCCTGGGGATCGATCCCTGGTCAGAGAAGGAGATCCCACATGCTGCAACTAAGACCCAACACAGTCAAAGAAAAAAAAAAAAAAAAAACAAAAATAAAAGTGACAGTGAAAGTGCTCGGGCCTGGTGCACTGGGAAGACCCAGAGGGATCGGGTAGAGAGGGAGGTGGGAGGGGGGATCGGGATGGGGAATACATGTAAATCCATGGCTGATTCATGTCAATGTATGACAAAAACCACTACAATATTGTAAAGTAATTAGCCTCTAACTAATAAAAATAAATGGAAAAAAAAAAAAACTGAGAGTGAGAACCTTTACTTCTTCACATAAATGTATGAGCCAGTTTGCATAAAAATTATGAAGTAGTAGTCTTGTCAAATCTGTAAATTGCCTACATTTTGTGTTTGGTTGTTGGTCTTTTCTTTGATATTTATCAGAGCTTTGCTGCGTGGCATGCAGGATCCTAGTTCCCTGACCACGGACTGAGCCCATGCCCCCTACAGTGGAAGCATGGAGTCCTAACCACTGGACTGCCAGGGAATTCCCTTATTAGAGCTCTTTTCATGTCAAAGAAATTAGCCTTCTATGATTTCCATATTTGCAAGTGTTTCTTTCCAGTTTGTCATTCAGCTTTTGACTTTGTTTATGGTATTTCTGAGTGTGTAGAAATTTGACCTTTATATGATTATACAGAAGAGTATAAATTTGACCTTTAGATATAAGAGTTAGATGGAGCAATATTTTCCTTTATGGCTTCTGGGTTCTTGTCATAATTTCAAGCCTGATTTTCCCCTTCCTCAGTGAGAAAAATAAATACTCTCAGGTGTATTTTGCCTGGTATTTTTATGATTTCATATTTTATATTTACAGCTTTTATGCCTCAGGCCTGTGTTTCCGGGTCAGGGTCTGTGGGTGAAATAGGCAGCTCCACCCCTGTGCCCCTCTGACCTTCACTTTCTTGCCGTCGATCTCCAGGGCACGCACAGTGAAGTCCACCCCGATCGTGTTCTGCTGCGCCTCCGTGTAGACCCCGGACTTGAAATGCTGCACGACACACGTCTTGCCCACATTGGAATCCCCGATGAGGATAATCTTGAACAAATAGTCGAAGTTTTCGTCCGCTGCCCTGGCCGAGCTGGAGAATTGCATGGCTCTTGCCACCTAGGATCAAGGAAGAAAAGAAGGAATTCAGCCTATCTCTAGTGAACAGCTACTGGCGGCCAGGAACTATTCTTGGGCCAGGACAGCAGGAGACAGAGGAAGGTCACTGCTTTCCTAGCACGGACATCCTCGTGGGAGGAGAAGGACATTAGTTACTGGTCAGGGAAGAGGGAGCTGCCCCCACAAACCCCACCTGTCCTAGGTGAGTTGATACTACTTTAGGAGTCACCTTACAATGAAGGGGGTCTACGGTCTGGGCCCAGTCTCAGATGGTAGCATTGACTGGGACCTCCCTGGTGTTCCAGTGGTTAAGACTCTGCGCTTTCAGTGCTTCCACTGCTGGGGGCGAGGGTTTGATTCCTGATCTGGGAACTAAGATCCCACACACCTTGTGGCCTGGCTCAGCAGGTATGTTTAACCTGCCACTTATCAGGTGGATTGACTGGCTCCTAAAGGAAATCACCTCTGAATATTCATTGAAAAGACCGATGCTGAAGCTGAAGCTCCAGTACTTTGGCCACCTGATGCAAATGGGAAAAGACTCTGATGCTGGGAAAGATTGAAGGTGGTAGGAGAAGGGGGCAACAGAGGATGAGATGGCTGGATGGCATCACTGACTTAACAGACATGAGTTTGAGCAAACTCTGGGAGATAGTGAAGGACACTGCAGACCCATGCTACAGTCCATGAAGTCGCAAAGAATTAGACACGACTGAGCAACTGAACATCAGTTGCGGAAGGCAGGCCTAGCTGTCAGCCCATCTTCGTGTCACACGGGAGGAAGACAAACTACTGGAAGTCTGAATGTCCAGGCAACCAGCAACAAACACCAAGGATACTTGACAGAGAAGTCAGTTTCAGAAAGGCTTTTCTTGTCTGGGAAATTATGATTTTGAGAATACTCAAAATGAAAACTGTGGGTAATTCCCAGGCGGTCCAGTGGTCAGGACTTTGCACTTTCACTGCCCAGGGCCTTGGGTTACATCCTTGATCTGGGAACCAGAATACCACAAGCTGTGCAGCGTGGCCAAACAAAACAAAAGAAACAAACAAACAAAAGAAACCCAGTGGTTCGAATGTTTGTGTTGTATTCTGCCATAGGCTGGGAAAAAAAATTTCTTATGACAGTGTTTTCCCAACTGACTATCAGAATTACCTGGGAAGGTAATTAAACAATTAAATATATAGGGACCTCCCTGGCTCAGTGGTAAAGAATCTGCCTGTCAACGCAGGAGACACAGGTTTGATCCCTGGTCCAGGAGGATCCCACATACCTCGAGCAACTAAGCTCATGTGCCATAACTACTGAAGCCTGTGTGCCTAGAGCCTGTGCTCTGCAACAAGAGAAGCCACTGCAATGAAAAGCCCGAGCACTGCAACTAGAGAATACCCTCTGCTTATTGCAACTAAAGAAGGCCTGCATGCAGTTACGAAGACCCAGCACAACCAAAAATAAACAATAAAAGAATAAATAAATAAATAAATAAATAAATATATATATATATATATATATATATATATATACATATATATTCCAGAGCCCATCTCAGATCTGCAAAATAGCTGCAAAAACATGCACACACTCTCAGGTGATTTTGATAAGCAGTCAGGTTTGGGAAGCATTGACCAGCACAGTCAACCACCTGAAACTTTATTCTTGCCCTCAGCATCTCAGCTTAAACATCCACCTACGCTTCAACATCTCAGATCACAAGGAGCTCACTACCTCCAGACAAAAATCAATTTTGTGTGCACAGCTCTTACATAGGGTTGAAATCTATGTCCCTGAGGTTTTTCACTGTGGACCCTCGTGTTACGCCAGGATTCTTACTCCACATGACAGCCCAGCAGACATTTGAAGCAGCAAGCAGGTCCCCTTGAATCAGATATCCCAGGCCCTTTGACTGTTCTTCAGTTGTGTTACGTATTCTCATCAAATGTCTCATAAAAATACACGAAAGTTTATCCCATTTGATAACTAAATTTGATGTGCTGCAAATTGTCCCTGTCTATGACACCCTTCTTCATTTCTCCCAGTTTTATTTTCTGGTCTTCTTAAAAGTCTTAGAACATGACAAGTCTGTATCATCACACACATTAAAATCTATACTTAAAACCCCTAAGCTTAAATGAATGAAGGAGGATCCCGCACCTCTCTTAGGTGTCTCTGAAGTTACTGTGGCTGCATGACCCAGCAAACAAGAGAAACAGCCAAACCACTTTTTCCCCCTCTGGCTTTTCAAATAAAGAAAGCCATTCTACTTCCGGTGTCTAACTACTGTCATGTGAGCTGAAATCTTACTTCTCCCCCGACCCCGGCCGCCTCCCCCAGTAAGTCCTCAGGGTTTCCGCAAAAGCCCCCTTCACATGCCCTGCAAGAAGAAATGAGCCATATCCACCCCCCTCCAAAACCCTCCATCCTGCAACCTACACCTGTTGCTCACCTGTTGCTCACGTCTGCCAGCAGGTGTTTGCTCTTTCTCCTGGTTTTCCTTTTGGCCCTCCGTGCCCCTTCTTCCTCCTGCCTCGAGGTGTGGTGGGAACTGTAGTTCTGTCCCCAGGTGTCAGGTTTAATGGCTCGAGAAAGCGAAAGGAAAGCGTAAACCCTCCCTCCGTCTCCCCCTCCCCCGCCATCCGGAGGAGCTGCGACAGAGTACAAAGCGCGGGGTGAGGTCCTGCCACACCTGCCACGCTCAGTTAGCTTTCCCCTGAGCGTGGAGCATCCCATGTCATCCATCAGAGCCCAAACGAAAAGAGCTAGGCAGCTGTATCAGCCAACACCCACTGAGCCACCTGGTTTCCTTCTCTTGGGCGGCCCCAACCCCCATTTTTCCTGGTGTCACCTGTGTGTCTGGGGTGGGGCTGGCTAGCTGAAAGACCACAAGTTAAAGGGGGCTACAGATCTGGATTTCGAGTCCTTCAATTGTTTTCTGGGCTTGGATAACCTTTGCTGAGGAGTTATTGAGTGAAAGAGAAGATTAAAAAACTAAATTGGGAAGATCCCTTGGAGAAGGAAATGGCAACCCACTCCAGTATTGCTTGGAAAATTCCTTTGACAGAGGAGCCAGGCAGGCTACAGTCCATAGGTCACAAGAGTCGGACATGACTTAGCGCTATCTTTTCTTTCTTTCAAAGCTGAAAATGTTTCCTTCCCCCCTCAAAATCTACCCCAGAACAAGGATTTATTTCTAAGAAGACCTGGCATCCGTCAGTCCCCGATGGTGGCCATGGAAGCATTGAGCTGAGCTGAATTTTCCTTTTTGACTTTCCCCCCCACAGAGTCTGGAAGAGTCTCTGCTTCTCCTAGCCTGGGGACTAGCTCGCCTCCACTACGTAGAATGTGCTGAGTAGGCAGTTAAGCTACAAGCACCACATGCAAAACAAAAACATCTGGATTGATAAAATATGAAACTGGTATAGTGTTTTCATACTGTGGGCTCAGACTCGTTATGAGTCATGCAGTCAATTTCAGTGGGTCGTAACCAGCATTTTTACAGAAGAGATGAGGAAAACAATTCAGAATGCATTCCTGTTTTCATGAACTGTTTGTGTCAGTTGTGAACAGGGAGGTGTGTGCTGAGGGTGATTTAAGATGTACTTCTTACTGTGTGTGGAGGCCTAGCACTGAAGTAGAGGACAGTTTATTCACTACACAACAGCGTTTCTGTAGAGAAACTGAATGATGATTTATCTTATCTGAAATTCCATTTACACATCACTTGCAGGAACCTCTCTTTTTTTAAATTTAAACAAAAATTTTTGATTGGAGTATAATTGCTTTACAGTTTTGTTAGTTTCTGCTGCACAACAACAACGTGAATCAGTTACATGTACACTTACATCCCCAGGAGGGCCTCCCAGGTAGCACAGTGGTAAAGAATCCACCTGCCAAGGCAGGAGACACAGCAGACTCAGATTTTAAGCTCCCCTGGAGGAGGAAATGGCAACCCACTCCAGTATTCTTGCCTGAAAAAATCCCATGGACAGAGGAGCCTAGAGGGCTATGGTCCATGGGGTCACAAAGAGTCAGACACGACTGAGCGAGTGAGCATGCATGTATCCCCAGGAACCTCTCAGGGAGGATAAACCCAATGTTGGCAGGGAGAGCAAGAAAACAAACAAACAAACAACAACAACAAAAAAAACACTGCCAAATACTGCTGCTGCCGACCGTGTTTTGAAAGCCATGGTCATGTATATGAGGCTTGGAAATGAAATATAAGTCAAGATCCATGACAAATGTATGGGCAGGGGCAGGAAATAGAACCTGTGAAATGTGTCAATGAGGTTAGGTGTACAAATGTTTTCTTTTTCTGGTGATGATTACTGATAAGGGAAAATAACAACAACGAAACCCAGCTGACTCAGACTTCCCACTTGGGAGGGTGTCTAGAAGTAGAAATCAAATGGTAAAATGCCTGGATGGTTATGGATGTAAGGAGAAATGCTGCTTTTCCCTAACCCAATCCTGTTCACCAATGTTGACTATAAGTGCAAAGAGCTGAGCTTGGGCTATGGGGGAGATGCATTATTGACATGGGTGGTGGTGACACAGGTTATATACTTATTTTATACACACACATACACACATATGCATGCGTGGTAAGCAGCTTCAGTTGTGTCCAACTCTTTGTGATCCTTTGGACTGTAGTCCAATGGGATCCTCTGTCCTTGAGGATTCTCCAGGCCAGAGTACTGGAGTGGGGGACTTCCCTGGTGGTCCAGTGGTTAAGACTCTGTGCTCCCAATGCGGGGGGTCCAGGTTTGATCCCTGGTCAGGGAACTAGATCCCACATGCCACAACGAAGACCTGGTGCAGCCAAATAAATAAATAAATACATTAAAAAAATACATTTTCAGATCTATTAAGAAAAAAAAGAATACTAGAGTGGGTTGCCATGCCCTCTTCCAGGGAACCTTCCCAACCTAGGGATCAAACTCACATCTCTTGTATCTCCTGCATTGGCAGGTGGGTTCTTTACCACTGGTGCCACCTGGTAAGCCCATATATGTGTATACACACATATATTTCATGATGTATACATTTTACCATTTTAACTATTTTTAAGTGTGTTGTCCAATCGTATTAAATATAGTCACATTGTTGTGCAGTCATTACCACCATCCACCTCCTGAACGTTTTCATCATCTCCAACTGAAACTCTGTATCTGTTAAACTCCTTATTCCCTCCCCCCAGCCCTTGGTAACCACTATTCCACTTTCTGTCTCAGTGAATGTGATTACCCTAGGTACTTCACACAAGTGGAGTTACACAGTATTTGTCCTTTTGTATCTGGCTTATTTCACTTAGCATAATGTTTCCGGGGCTCATCCACATTGTAATATGTGTCACAATTGCTTTCCTTTTCAAGGCTGAATAATCATCCAAAATTTGTTTTTTTACAGTAAATGTGAAACGCCTGGTGGATTTATTGTTGCTCACCATGGTATCACATTTCTCTAGCCACACCCTCTGGTGACTGTAGAGAAAACTACCCCTGCATTGTGTAAAGGCAGTTACAAATGAAAAATAAGAGACAGTTCTCCTTGTTGAAAATAAGGGAAGAGGACCTCCTCCTTTTTCTTTCAAAATTTCTTTCTTTGTCCTTTTCAAATCTATGTGAAAATGAAAGTCACTCAGTCCTGTCTGACTCTGTGACCGCATGGACTGTATAGCCTGCCAGCTTCCTCTGTCCATGGACTTCTCCAGGCCAGAATACTAGAGTGGGTTGCTGTTTCCTTCTCCAGCGGAATTTTCCCAACCCAGTGATTGAACGCAGGTCAGTCAAATATATGTACTTCAGTACAATGGCTGAACAATCTCTGCCATCCTCACAACTCTGGAAAGTTTCCTCCAGGACCTGGGTGCCATCTTTTGAAATACAAACATCCAGGGAGATATCACCCCTAACTTCCAGTTCCTATGGGTGGAAGGGCCCTAAGTTTTTCATGGGAGCCTTGCTCCAGTTTGCAAAACCATCTCCTGTCCTAAAGGTGTGACAAATTTGTTTCTTCTCTGGATAAGCCAGTACAGATGACCTTCCCAATGACTGTGATGAAGTTAGGAGAACTATGTGTGACATAAGGTCCTGTTGAGTCCTCTTGAAACCATGTAACTCAGATTTGTACTCGAACCCATGATTTTTTAACTCAAAAAACTAAAATCATGGCATCCAGTCCCATCACTTCATGCCAAATAGATGGGGGGAAAGTGGAGACAGTGGCAAATTTTATTTTCTTGGGTTCCAAAATCACTGTGGATGGTGACTGCAGTCATGAAACTATAAAATGCTTGCTTCTTGAAACAGAAGTTATGACAGGCCTAAACAGTGTATTAAAAAGCAGAGACGTGACTTTGCTGACAAAGGTCTGTCTAGTCAAAGTTATGGTTTTTCTAGAAGTCATGTACGAATGTAAGAGTTGGACCATAAGAAGGCTGAATGATGAAGAATTGATGCTTTTGAATTGTGAGTCCCTTGGACAGCAAGTAGTCATGTATGGATGTGAGAGTTGGACCGTAAAGAAAGCTGAGCGCTGAAGAATTGATGCTTTTGAACTGTTGGAGAAGACTCTTGAGAGTCTCTTGGACTGCAAGGAGATCAAACCAGGAAATAAACATGAATATTCATTGGAAGGACTGATGCAGGAGCTGAAGCTCCAATACTTTAGCCACCTGATGTGAAGAACTTACTCACTGGAAAAGACCCTGATGCTGGGAAACATTGAAGGTTGGAGGAGAAGGGGATGACAGAGGATGAGATGGTTGGATGGCATCACCGACTCAATGGACATGAGTTTGAGTAAGCTCCGGGAGTTGGTGATGGACAGGAAAACCTGGCGTGCTGCAGTCCATGGGGTCACAAAGAGTTGGACATGACTGAGTGACTGACTGAACTGGAGAGCAAGGAGATCAAGCCAGTCAATCCTAAAGGAAATCAACCCTGAATATTCACTGGATGCTGAAGCTGAAGCACCAATACTTTGGCCATCTGATGTGAAGAGCCAACTCATTGGAAAAGTCCCTGATGCTGGGAAAGTTGAGGGCAGGAGGGTGACAGAAAATGAGATGGTTGAATGGCATTACTGACTCAGTGGACATGAGTTAAGCGTGGCATGTTGCAGTTTATGGGGTAGTGGACATGACAGCAACTGAACAACACATACCTGGTCTCAGGGCTTAATAAAGGTCAGGTTCTTGATGTCTCATCGCAGGAAGAATTCAGTGAGAGACAAATAGGTAAGGAGAGGATCTATTTAGAGAGAAACACTCCACAGAGTGGGGCCATTTTAGAAGGTGAGAGGCCCTGAAATGTTAGTTTTTAACAGGTTGGGCAATTTCAAAGGATAATGAGTGTGGGAGGATTATTCCAACTGCTTCAGGGGAATGGGCAGGGATATCCAGGAGTTGGACTACCACTCACCTTCTGGTCTCTAAGGTTGGACTTAGAACTATCATGGCACCTGTGGGTGTCATCATTTAGTGTGCTGATGTGTTACTGAGGCTCAAAGTCTGTTGTTTAGTCACTAAGTCGTGTCCATGTCCGACTTTTTGCAGCCTCATGGATTTCAGTTCGCCAGGCTCCCTGTCCTTCACTGTCTCCTGAAATTTGCTCAAACTCAGGGCACCTGTGTGTGTGTCTGTCATTTAGCATGCTGCTGTGTTAGAGTGAGCATATACTGAGGCACAGGGTCTAATGGAAGTCAACTCCTCTGCTATCTTGGACCTATTTGGTTCTAATCAGTTCATGTCCTGTCCTTGGGCTACGCCCCGCTTTTGAAGGGTGTGCCCTGCCCCCTTCCCTCCTGTTTCACTCTCACTTGAGGACTGGTGATTATCTGAGAACTTGTTGGCGAGGGTAGAGTCTGCTTGGCTATGTAAGGGAAGATTCTTTTCTGCCTTTGCGACCTCTTCTTAGCATCGCAGAAGTCGCATCTGTGCATCGCAGTCTGGTTCAAAGCTTATTCAGTAATAAAATTTTTCTTAATCTGCTATCTTTGTGGAGTGGTTTTCTGAGTTGGAAGACTTGGGGGGAAAAAAAAATTCCCTCGCTGTTGAAAGGGAGCCCAGGAGGGCAGAACACTCTTGTTTGATGTTGTGTGTTACAAGGTCTTTAATTTCTGCTTGAGTCTCAGTCCTGACTATTCATTGGAAAGACTGATGCTGGAGCTGAAGCTCCAATACTTTGGCCACCTGACATGAAAAACTGACTCATTGGAAAAGACCCTGATGCCGGGAAACATTGAAGGTGGGAGGAAAAGGGGGACAGAGGATGAGGTGATTGGATGGCATCACCGACTCGATGGACAAAAGTTTGAGTAAACTCCGGGAGTTGGTGATGGACAGGAAAACCTGGCGTGCTGCAGTCCATAGGGTCGCAAAGCTTCAGACAGGACTGAGCGACTGAACTACCAGGATCTTAACATTTTCATTTATTGTTTGAATGACTGGGGATACAATGTACAATACTGAATGATACCAACGGACTAGTAGCCCTGTTTTTATCAGCAACTGCATTTATTTAAAAAAAAAAAATCTAAATCTTACGCTCTCATGGCAGGTCAGTGGCACACAGTGTGAGTCTCTCAAAACAAAAGGCAGAGTAAAGTTTTTTGAAAAAAGATGATCTATACATAATTTCTTCGCAGATTGTAACTTCTCTCTCCGTCGCTGCCTCTTTTTCTAAGAGTCCTGGCCGATGACCGTCCGTCCGCCCCCGACTTCTCCCTCAGACCCGCCGGGTTCACCCAGGCCTTGCAAGGCGGCCGGAAGTTAACTTTCTCCGCTCCTCTCTCTGTTCCCTCCCCTGCGGCCCCCAGGTAAAGAGGCGCGGTCGGACTACAACTCCCAGCATGCCGCGGGCACCCGCGTGTCACGTGAGCGCCCGGAAACCCTGGCCGCGGCGGCCCGGGTGAGGTGGCGGCGGGAGTGGTGGGGTTGCGGGCGAGGCTGAGCGAGTGGAGCAAGCCGAGCGGCCAGCCGGGAACGTGACGACTATTGCGGGTCTCGGGTGCGCGAGTGGCGGTGCGTAGGGCCCACGCCCAGAAGGGCGGGAACCTGGCGTGGGGCAGGGGTGGGGGCGCCGCAGGCGAGGGCAGGTCCGAGGGGCTTCCAGGCGACCAGGGAGCCGGGGCGGAGAGGCAGGCGGTGGCAGCCGGTGGGTGTGGCGCGGCAGGCCAGGCCTGCTGCCGCTCGTTTCCTCCACGCTGGGCCTGGCTTCTCGGCGTCCAGGTGCTCCGGAACCTGGCGAGGCCGGCGAGGACCGCAGCGGAGCGGGGCGGGAGGATCGGAGGGCCTCCGGGGAGAGCCTGGCCCCCAGCCAGCGCGGCGGCGCTTGTGCAAGTAAAGGGCTCCTCGTCTAGACCAGGTGAAAGGATCGCTCACACGTAGGGCGAGGAGGCTTTTGGAAAGGATGTATGGAGGCCAGAGAAGGAGCAGAGTCTTAGTGGAATAACTGGGGTTTGCTTTTTGGCAACAACCGTGGTCTCTGTTAGGAATTTGATCTGGTTGCTTTTTCGTCATTAACTCGATATTCTTCTTTGCCGAATGTGGTCTGTTTAGTCTCACTTTTGACGGGATTTTGGGAATGTGCCTGCAGGGCTTTTGGTGGTTCCAGAAATTAGGCGATCGCCTGATAATTTACAGAAATGATTATAGGGAGTTCGTGGGGTCAGCAAAGTCTAACTTTTAATGGCCATATGCAGAGGAGCAACTAAGCCCGTGTGCCACAACTACTGAAGCCCAAGCGCCTAGAGTCTGTGTTCGGCAAAAAGTGAAGCCATTACAAGGAGAAGCCTGTGCACCGCAACTAGAGAGTGGCCCCTGGTCACTGCAACTAGAGAGGAGTCCGTCCCTGCTCCCCCACCCCTCCCCCCATCACGGCAGCTAGAGAAAGCCTGCAGGCAGCAAGGAAGACCCAGAGCAATCAAAAATAATAATAATAAAGATTGAAGGCTGTCATCTGGACTTAAGATGGCCCACACACACAGCATTAAGTTCCAGCTCGAACAGCTTTCTTCAGTGATTTGATGCCTGAATTATTATTTTTTTCCATTGTTGAATGTTTGCTATATGGCAGGCACTATACATAGAACTCTTTTTAAATGATCTCATGTAAATCCTTCAGCGAGGAAATTGAGACTCAAAGTGTGAGGTCGAGGGTCTTGGATTCTAGCTGGAACTTTCATGCTGTTGTGTTGGCCCTGTGTGACTTCAGATGACAGTCTTCTCTTAATCTTTTTTTATTATTAATTTATTTATTTGATTGTGCTGGGTCTTCCTTGCTGCCTGCAGGCTTTCTCTAGTTGCCCTGATGGGGGGAGGCAGGGCTCCTCTAGTTGCAGTGATCAGGGGCCACTCTCTAGTTGCGGTGCACAGGCTTCTCCTTGTAATGGCTTCACATTTTGCCGAACACAGGCTCTAGGTGCTTGGGCTTCAGTAGTTGTGGCACATGGGCTTAGTTACTCCTCTGCATATGGAATCTTCCTGGACTGGGGATCAAACCCATGTCCCCTGCATTGGCAGGTGGATTCTTATCCACTGCCCCACCAGGAAGACCTGTTAATCTTTGATTTCAGTCTCTGCATCAGAAAATAACCCCAAAAGGATACTTTGAGAAGCTCAGAATCAGTGTGGTGACTTGTTGCTGACTAGCAGTGTGTATTAGTCATTGTCTCAGGTTCTGATTTGTCTTGTTCATCAGTGATAAGGAAATGTCACAGCAGTGACCTTTACCTTGACTGTAAGTCCTTTGTCTCCTGGAGAAGGAAAGATTTCTATCTTGAAAACTATTGTCTTTGGAATATGTTCAGAATAGGTAGGAAGAATGTGGTTTGGGGAATGCTAGAATGAGCTGAGAGAATTTTCTAGAAAAGTGATAAGTATTTTACATCTGTGGGTGAGTGAAAGTCGCTCAGTAGTGTTAGACTTTTTGCGACCCAATAGACTATACAGTCCATGGAATTCTCTAGGCCAGAATACTGGAGTGGGTAGCCTTTCCCTTCTCCAGGGGATCTTCCCAACCCAGGGATTGAACCCAGGTCTCCCGCATTGCAGGCAGATTCTTTACCAGCTGAGCCACAAGGGAAGCCCAAGAATACTGGCGTGGGTAGCCTATTCCTTCTTCTTTTTTTTTTTTCCCTCGTTGCATTCATGCACAATTTTAATTCAATTCTTGGAACACCCAAATAGGTGAGTCAGTGACAATGTTAACAGCGGATCTTCCCAACCCAGGAATCGAACTGGGGTCTCCTGCATTGCAGGCGGATTCTTGACCAACCACATCTGTGGTAAGGAACAATTTGAGAAAAGAGAAAAATTACAGGAAGGCTTGTTTGTGTGTGTGTGTGTGTGTGTGTGTGTGTGTGTGTGTGCGCGCACACTAGATGTAAAATAGTGAAACCTTGTAGGAGGCTGTTGCATTAGACTTGATGGAAGAGATGGGTGGTTGAGTTTGGTAGCGGCGTGGGGATGGATAGAAGAGGATGCATTGGGGATGAACTTTGAAGGTGAAAGGATGGATTTAGCAATGGGTAGGATGCGGAGACTCTTGAGAGTCCATTGGACTGCAAGGAGATCCAACCAGTCCATCCTAAAGGAGATCAGTCCTGGGTGTTCATTGAAAGGACTGATGCTGAAGCTGAAACTCCAATACTTTGGCCACCTCATGCGAAGAGTTGACTCATTGGAAAAGACCCTGATGCTTGGAGGGATTGGAGGCAGGAGGAGGAGAAGACGACAAGAGGAAGAGATGGCTGGATGGCATCACTGACTCGATGGACATGAGTTTGAGTGAACTCCGGGAGTTGGTGATGGACAGGGAGGCCTGGCGTGCTGAGATTCATGGGGTCACAAAGAGTCGGACACGACTGAGCGACTGAACTGAACTGAGGATGCGGAAGCTGAGAGGTAGGAAGAAATGAGGGTTATGTGCTATTTGCCTTGGTGGTACCATCTTCTGAGGACAGTGCTGGTGAGGGACAGGTTTAGAGGGAGACAGTGAAGAATGGTGTTGTAGCTCCAAGGATGGCCAAGTGGTCAGTTGGCTGTTGTGTTGGAGCCCTGGAGGGTCCGGGTTAGAGCTGGTGCTCTGGGACTCATCGGCAGAAAGCTGTGGTACCAGATGACAGGGAGACAGAGGTTGGAAGTTAAGAGAGAGCCATGTAAATGGTTATCTTAGAGGCTGAGAAAGCAGGTCGTTAGGGAAGCAAAGACTTGCTGGGCAGTGTTGCATGCCCTTTGAGGTTTGTGGTTTTGAATCTAAAAAGCAAAACCAGCCCACTCATGTGATTTTTCTCTGGCAAAACTCCACCGTTTAGGTGCAGAGGAGGAGGCCAGAGGCAAGCAAGAAAAAAAGGCTCATAAGGCAGATAAGTCTGGATTCTAAGTTGGGAAAGAAGAGGAAGAGGACAAGAGGAGGGTCATGGATGAAAACATGGGGAGGTGACTGAGTTGGGAGCTTGCTGAGGTAAAATGACTGTTTGAGTGGAGAGTTTGAAGTAAGCAGTTTTCTGGAAGGAAGGAAAGTTGGATGTTTGAAATCCAGTTTGGGAGGTGAAAAGGCAGACATGGCTTAGCCGGTAAAGAATCTGCCAGCACTGTGAGAGACCCAGGTTCGATCCCTGGGTTAGGAAGATCCTCTGGAGAAGGAAATGGCAACCCACTCCAGTATTCTTGCCTGGAGAATACTGGATGCACTTAGCACTGACTGGTTGAAGCCCTTACTGTTGACTGGAAACTGGCTGGGTTTTGACCACGGAGTGGGTTTTTCTTGTGCAATAGAAGAAAAGATTGGTGGGTAAGAGGCCAAGGGACTGTGGGGTTATCCCCTTGGGTGTTGACAAGAGACAGAACAGGGGGACAGTGGGAGAGCAGGGGACAAGAGCTGGGAGGGGCAGTGGGCAGCAAGGCCCAGGAGCTTCAGAGAAGCTGGGGTTTCGCCAGGAGGAAAAGTGGTTGTGAGAAGTAAGATTGCTTCTCCCTGAAAGACCCTGGGGGGAAGTGGTGTTATCTAGGGGCAGGCAGGAGTCCACCAGGGTAAGTAAGAAAGGCAGGAACTTGCAAAACAGGGTCCTGATATACAGAACTTGATTAACCACTTCTGTCCATTTCCAGAGAGCATTTCCTTCCCGCACTGGGGTGGGGTGGCTGGGCGAGGTTGGGTCTGATGAGATGGAGGTGGCAGGGGGTCACTTTTTCCTGCCGTTTTTCTGCCTTTCCTCTTTGCAGTCCGTTTCCCCCCAAGAAAACTTTAATTCTTCTTATATTTGAGTTGGAATGGATTCTAAATATGTGTGGAAAGTGAAATTTGTGGAACGTCTTATATTCCAAGGCAGTGTTTATAAGGGGGAGATTGCCCTCTGCCTGGACATGTCACAGGTGAAGCCACCTTTCATTCAGCCTGGATCACATGATACAGAGTATTCCATTCTGGGAATTCCATTCCACCTTGTGTGGAAGATGCTATGGGTCTCCAGAGAGCTTCCTGACAAATCAAATGAGTTAGTGATCTCGATCTTGCCTTGAGAAGTATTATAGAACAGGCTTGATGGTTCTTTCTGATGGTAAGGACCTAACTTCTTTTTTTTTTTTTTTTAGGACCTAACTTCTTTTTTTTTTTTCTTTTTCCATTTATTTTTATTAGTTGGAGGCTAATTACTTTACATCATTGCAGTGGTTTTTGTCATACAGGACCTAACTTCTTATATGTTTAATTTTTTTAAAGATCATTCTTATTCTCCCATGACATTTGTATATTCAGTATTCATGGATTAAGAAAATACTAAATGACCAGTTTCTATTAATTTAGAAATACTTAAAATGAATTTTGGTTTTTATTGATTATAACAGCACTTACACTTGAAAAATGTTAGATTTGTTCAATCTATACTAAGAGCCAGAAAGAAAATGGTATAAAAAGTAGAATGTGCTTGATGGACTCAGACTTGGTAAAAACTCTGTGCTTACCAAAGGCCCCAGAGCTCACAGATGATCAGAAATCACTTCTGTGATGTAGGGCATATAAGTATAAGGTATTGTTAATGATTATAATTACCTAGGACCAGGTGTTGTAATAATATTCATTTTAAATGGCTTTCTGCCAACATCAGGTGAATGTTTAAAACACTTTCCCATTGTAATTATGAAGCATTTTCTCTCCCGTCACTGTAGCTAAGGAAAAAGTGGTTTATTTACAAACTAAATCTGCTGCTAAGTCACGTCAGTCGTGTCCGACTCTGTGTGACCCCATAGACGGCAGCCCACCAGGCTCCCCCGTCCCTGGGATTCTCCAGGCAAGAACACTGGAGTGGGTTGCCATTTCCTTCTCCAGTGCATGAAAGTGAAAAGTGAAAGTGAAGTCGCTCAGTCGTGTCCAACTCTTCGAGACCCCATGGACTGCAGCCTACCAGGCTCCTCCGTCCATGGGGTTTTCCAGGCGAGAGTACTGGAGTGGGGAGGAACTAAATCTAGGTAGTCTCAAACATCTTAGTAGTCGTTTAAAACCACTGGGCTTCCCCGGTGGCTCAGTAAGTAAAGAATCCGCCTGCAGTGCAGGAGCCTGCTTGCGATGCAGGAGACCTGGGCTTGATCCCTGGGTTGGAAAGGTCCCCTGGAGAAGGAAATGGCAACCCACGCCAGGATTCTTTCCAGATGGTAGTCATTTAAAACCATTATTGTTGCTTACAGCCCTGAAATCCTCAACCATTATTGCTGAAGCAACGTAATCAAGGTCTGTTGGAGCATATATTTTTGGAATTATTATCTTACCTGATTAATTGTAGAATTTTGTAACCCATGCCCTTTTCTGAAGTATCCAGTCCAGCGTTTTGAGTTGTGAATGTGTTCCGTTCAAAGAACTAGGATTTGTAAAGAATGGTTAAAGCTTGGAGTTGTTTCACTTGGGTGTCACATTTAATTTGGGGGATGGAGGTAAATTTAGCAGTAACACTAGTAGCTCTTGGGTTTGTCACTTCCTGGAATTATAGACAGAAAGTTCATTTACATTATTGTGAGTGGAGATTTATAATCTTACTTGGCCCATAATTTTATTAACATTTTTCAAGGAGAATGAGTATATGAAATTAGCTACATATTCCTGTTATGGGATTAACTGTGGGCAAATCAGTGACTGAAATAATTATCTCAATACCTTGCATATGTTGTTTATTGTGGTCTCAACTCAGAAGAGAGACCATTTTACAAGTGACGTATCTGTGAATCAGAGAGACTGACTAGTCCTAAGGCTCACAGCCAGTTGGTGAATCAGCTATCGTGTTTATATAATTTTTTGTGTGTGCATGTGTTTATATAATTTTAACCACCTCAGCTTTGTACTTTTTATTGCAAAGTTTCAAGAATGGCCTTTCAGCTGGGTATCTTCAACATTTAAGGTTTTCAGTTCACCTGCCAAGCGGTAGTATGAATTATAATAAAGAACAGGATTATAAATAGCAGGTACAGAGAACACAGCCTTGGGCAAAGTCCTGTGATAAATTGACTTTAGTGTTGAGAGCTCTTGAGTTTGTCTCCTACCTTGACTGTTTATAACACACGATATTTATATGTTTAAAATACAAGATACTTTGTTAATTTTATTTTTTCCTACTGTGCAGATAAATCACAGAACTTTCCCAACCCTGTGGATGTTTTCCACAGTAAGATACACTTTTGTTGTAGAACTTTTAGGGAAGTATATAGAAAACTAAAACTACCTATATTCCTGCTACCCAGAAAGAGCTGTATATAACTTATATACTTGTAATTATGTAAACCTAGAGTTTGGTTTGGAGAAGGCAATGGCACCCCACTCCAGTACTCTTGCCTGGAAAATCCCATGGACGGAGGAGCCTGCTGCAGTCCATGGGGTCGCAAAGAGTCGGACACAACTGAGCGACTTCACTTTCACTTTTATGCTTTGGAGAAGGAAATGGCAACCCACTCCAGTGTTCTTGCCTGGAGAATCCCAGGGACGGGGGAGCCTGGTGGGCTGCCATCTGTGGGGTCGCAAAGAGTCAGACACGGCTGAAGCGACTCAGCAGCAGCAGCAGAGTTCGGTTGATTACGTTTATATGTCATATCCTACTTTTTTCACCTGACATTTTCTCATGTTATGAAGAAGTCTTAATTGCCTTCCAGTGCAGGGGATGTAGGTTCGATCCTTGGTTGGGAAACTGAGAACCTACGTGCCTTGGAGCAACTCAGCCTACTGGCTCCAACTAGAGAAAGCTCGGGCGGCACAATGAAGACCCAGCACAGCCAAAAAAACAAGTCTTAATCATCATGTCAAATGATAAAATATTCAGCCAGATGTAATTCAGCCACTGTAATTTGTTTTAATTTTTCCCATCTTATTACATGTTTAGATTGTTTCTGCAGACTCATAACTGGAGACAGTAAGTTTAGATGCTTACTTTATGCTTTATTATTCTTGGACGTCAGAGCATGGATGAGACTTTCTGAGAGGGCAGAGGAGAGGTGAGAGGAAGTAGTGGAAAGAGATGGCAGAGGAATGGCCCTGTTTCTCCTGTTGCTTTATGACTGACAGAGTTTGTTTCTTCACATAAGAAGAAATGACTTTTTGTGAAAACTTCCTTCTATATAGAGTTGAATGTATCTTGTATTTCTTTAGAGATAGATCCCTGACAGTTGAATTCTTTTTTTTTTTTTTTTTTTGGTCAACGGTTCTTGATGAACACGGCCAGATCATCTTCCTGTAATATGTGTTAATTTTCACTTCTGTCAGCAGTGTATGAGAGTTTAGGATCTTTAGATCTTGAGCTACATTGAACAGTCTTTTTAACTGTGCACACTTTTTTTTATCACCATAATTGGCATTTCTTATGTTCTAATGAAATTAAAACATTTGTTTTATAAGTTTAATAGCCGTTTCATTTCTTCTGAGTTGTCTATTCATTTCTTTGCTCATTTTCGGGTCTGAATTAGTGATCTTCCTGTCAGTCTGTGTGAGAGTTCATTCTGTTAGGATGTAATCTTTTGTCCAGGATTTCTTTTTAAAAGACTGGCTGATAGCTATAATACATAATTATCAGTCTGGTTTTCTGGTGTCAACTAATCCATGTGATTTTTTTTTCCCCCCAAGGCCTGATTATATAGTGTTAAGTCTAAATAATTCTGTTTTTGGATAATATGCCTATATGAGTAATGTTAATTATGTGTTTTGTCTTTCCAGAAAGAAGAAATGATGTAAACCATTCACCATCCAGACTTTATGGTCACAGTGAGAAGGAAGCTCAGGAGGAACATGGCCTGGCCAAATATTTTTCAAAGAGGAACTCTGCTCTCCCGGTTCAGCCATCATCACGTGGTCGTGTTCCTGCTCACCTTCTTCAGGTAAGTGGACCTCCGAAGCTGTTTGTTGCATGGCAAGATTGGCCTGACTAAAGGTCTGCTGTTCTTTGTGATAGCTCTAGTATTGTGGTTCTCCATTCTCTCCTGTATTTGGCAATGTTTGAAGACATTTTTAGTTGTCACGCTGGGGGAATGGGTGCTGCTCATATCTAGTAAGTAGAGACCAGGGATGCTACTAGACATCTTACAGTGCCTGGGACAACACCCCGTGGTAGAGAACTTGGGGAGCCCGGAATGTCACTATGGCTCCCCTGGTGGCTCAGACGGTGAAGAATCTGTGTGCAATGCAGGAGCTGCAGGTTTGATCCCTGGGTTGGGAAGATCCCCTGGAGAAGGGAATGGCTACCCACTCCAGTATTCTTTCCTGGAGAATCCCATGGACAGAGGAGCCTGGCAGGCTACAGTCCATGGAGTTGCAAAGAGTCGAACATAACTGAGCAACTAACACAAAATGTCAGTATTGCTATGATTAAAAAACCTTGATCTGATATAAAGTCCTTTAATTGTTAAAACCAGGAGCTTGAAAGCAAAGGAAGTGCATTTCCAGGGAGTGCTCTGTGCCTCATTGAGCAGTAGAGATGGTAGGAGACCTCTGTGAGGAATTTTGGATACTCTTATGAGAGCTGCCCAGTCAGCATGACCGAAGAATCGACTGTCTGACTCAAGGGCCCTTGGCCGCTCTCGATAGTGGTCTGTTGATGATGTCAGCCAGACTTTTTGGTGTTAGGGGCACAGTATTCACAAATTCTGTGACTCAGTATTTTGACTATTTCTTCTGAGTAGATTTTATTTATTAATGTTTATTGAAGGCACCACAAATAATTTTTTTTTCAAGGCAGAAACTAGGAAAATGTTTTTCTAATTATATAAGAGTTAGTAGGTAATTTTAGATACTTGCTTTATAGGAAATTCACTTGTGAGGGGTTGAGGAAAAGACAGGCCTCAAGGAAAAAGCTACTGAATGGCTAGTGTAGGGAGTGGTCAGAGGTTGCTAAAGACTTGACCTTACAGAACTGCAACCATGATTTTAACTGTTGGGATCCATCACATCTCCATCTTCTAGGTCCAGGGACCTGTTACAGGTGAACATGGGGGTTTATATGGAAGAAGACAAGTTAATTGCTTCTTTTCTTAGTGGAGGCTGTTTCAATGGATAGTTCTTATAAAGCAGTACTCTTTCTTTTTTAAAAGAGAAGAATTCTAAAATTGGGTCAAACATGGCAATACACCTGTGATTTTATCGAATGTGTTTTCTTTTTTATGCATTCAGCTATATTTCCTCTTTCTTTTGTAGTTATTCGTTGCTCCATGCGTCAAGAAAAACATTTAGCAATGTCAAAGTCAGTATCTCTAAGCAGTGGACCCCAAGTGCTTTTAACAAGTCAATTGAATTACTGCCTGTGGAGGTAAGCAGAAGAAAGAGCTGGGATGAATTTAAGAAGGGAACCTTGTCCACCCTTAAATTAAGTTCTGTTTTATTTTATTCATCCTTTGGATGACTTACTCTTTCCTGTGGTATAAAATCCAAACTGTTCTGCCTGCTTTCTTAGCTTGCTCTGATTTAGGTCTGTTTTACCATTTCAACCAACTTATTTCTCACTGTTTTGAAATCACACAATTCTGTTTTTCTTATTGTTTAGTGGCTAAGTCACACCTGACTCTTTGTGACCCCATAGACTGCAGCACACCAGGCTCCTCTGTTTTCAACTGTCTCCTGGAGTTTTTGCTCAAATTCATGTCCATTGAGTCATTGATGCCATCTAACCATCTCATCCTCTGCCACCCCCTTCTTTTTGCCTTTGGTCTTTCCCAGCATCAGGGTCTTTTCCATGAGTTGGTTCTTTGCATCAGGTAGCCAGTGTTGGAGCTTCACCTTCAGCATAAGTCCTTCCAGTGAATATTGAGGGTTGATTTCCTTTAGGATTGACTGGATTAATCTCCTTGCTGTCCAGGGGACTCTCTGGAATCTTCTCCAGCACCACAATTCAAAAGCATCAATTGCTTGGTGCTTAGTCTTCTTTATGGTCCAACTCTCACATCTGTTCATGACTACTGGAAAAACCACAGCTTTAACTCTACAGACTTTTGTTGGCAAAGTGATGTCTCTGCTTTTTAATACGCTGCATCAATGGCTGTAGTCACCATCCTAGTGATTTTGGAGCCTAAGAAAATAAAATCTATCACTGTTTCCACTTGAAGTGAAGTGAAGTGAAAGTCACTTAGTCATGTCCGACTCTTTGCGACCCATGGACTATACAGTCCATGGAATTCTCCAGGCCAGAATACTGGCGTGGGTAGCCTTTCCCTTCTCCAGGGGATCTTCCTGACCCAGGATCGAACCCGGGTCTCCTGCATCGCAGGTGGATTCTTTACCAACTGAGCTATGAGGGAAGCCCCCACTTTTTCCCCTTCTATTTGCCATAAAATGATGGGACTGGATGCTAGGATATTAGTTTTTTGAATGTTGAATTTTAAGCCAGCTTTTCACTCTCTTTCACCCGCATCAAGCAGCTCTTTAGTTCCTCTTCACTTTCTGCCATTAGAGTGGTATCATCTGTTTATCTGAGGTTGTTGATATTTTTCCCGGCAGTTTTGATTCCAGCTTGTGATTCATCCAACCCAGCATTGCACATGATGTACTCTGCATGTAAGTTAAATAAACAGAGTGACAATATACATCCTTGACATACCCTTTCCCAATTTTGAACCAGTCCATTGTTCCATGTCCAGTTCTAACTATTGCTTCTTGACCTGCACACAGGTTTCTCAGGAGGCAGGTGAGGTGGTTTGGTATTCCTATCTCTTTAAGAATTTTCCAGTTTGTTGTGATCCACACAATCAAAGGCTTTAGCGTAGTCAGTGAAGCAGTAGTAGATGTTTTTCTTGGAATTCCCTTGCTTTCTCCATGATCTAGCTGCTGCTGCTGGTGTTAAGTTGCTTCAGTCGTGTCTAACTCTGTGCGACCCCATAGACAGCAGCCCACCAGGCCCCCCCATCCCTGGGATTCTCCAGGCAAGAACACTGGAGTGGGTTGCCATTTCCTTCTCCAATGCATGAAGGTGAAAAGCGAAAGTGAAGTCACTCAGTTGTGTCCACCTCTTCGCAACCCCATGGACTGCAGCCTACCAGACTCCTCCGTCCATGGGATTTCCTAGGCAAGAGTACTGGAGTGGGATGCCACTGCTTTCTCCATGATCTAGCAAATGTTGGCAATTGGATCTGTGGTTCCTCTGCCCTTTCTAAATCAGCTTGTACATCTAGAAGTTCTCAGTTTATGTACTGCTGAAACCTAGCTTGAAGGATTTTTGAGCATAACCTTGTTTACATGTGAAATGAGTGCAGTTGTGCAGTAGTTTGAACATTCTTTGACATTCTCCTTCTTTGGGATTGGAATTAAAACTGACCTTACCAGTTCTATGGCCACTGCTGAGCTTTCCAAATTTGCTGGCATATTGAGTGCAGCACTTTAACAGCATCGTCTTTTAGGATTTGAAATAGGTCAGCTGTAATTCCATCACCTCCACTAGCTTTGTTTGTAGTGATGCTTCCTAAGGCCCACTTGACTTTGCATTCTAGGAGATCTGGCTCTAGGTGACTGACCGCACAAGCATGGTTATCTGGGTCATGAAGACCTTTCTTGTATAGTTGTTCTGTGTATTCTTGCCACTTCTTAATCTCTTGATTCTGTTAGGTCCTTACTGTTTCTGTCCTTTCTCACATCCATCCTTGCATGAAATGTTCCCTTAGTATCTCCAGTTATCTTGAAGAGACCTCTAGTCTTTCCCATTTTATTGTTTTCCTCTATTTCTTTGTGTTGTTTATTGAATAAGGCTTTCTTATCTCTTCTTGCTAGTCTCTCGAACTCTGCATTCAGTTGGGTATATCTTTGCCTTTCTCCCTTGCCTTTCACTTCTCTTCTTTCCTCAGCTATTTGTAAAACCTCAGACAACCATTTGCCTACTTCCATTTCTTTTTCTTTGGGATGGCTTTGATCACTGCCTCCGGCACAGTATTATGAACCCCTGTCCATAGTTCTTCAGGCACTCTGTCTACCAGGCCTAATCCCTTGAATCTGTTCATCATCTCCACTGTATAATCAATCATGAGATTTGATTTAGGTCATACCTGAATGCATAGTGGTTTTCCTATGTTCTTTAATTTAAGCCTGAATTTTGCAATAGTTAACTCTAGTTCTGAGCCACAGTCAGTTCCAGGTCTTGTTTCTGCTGATCATATAGAACTTCTCATTCTTAGGCTGCAAAGAACATAATCTGATTTTGATACTGAGCATCTCTTTGGTGATGTCTACATGTGGAGTTGTCTCTAAGATTGTTGTGAAAGGGTATTTGCTGTGATTGTTGTGTTCGCTTGACAAAACTCTGTTAGCCTTTGCCTGCTTCATTTTTGTACTCCAAGGCCAAAGTTACCTGTTACTACGGATGTCTCTTGATTTCCTACTTTTGCATTCTAATCTCCTGTGATGAAAAGGACATCTTTTTTTCATTGTTAATTCCAGAAGGTGTTGTAGGTCTTCATAGAACCCGTTAACTCTAGCTTCTTCGGCATCCGTGGTTGGGACATAGACTTGGATTACTATGATACAGAATGGTTTGCCTTGGAAAATGAACTGAGATCATTGTCATTTTTGAGGCTGCACCCAAGTATTGCGTTTTGAACTCTCTTATTGACTATGACTTTTGAAAGGCAAGCTTTTAAGACTAGATGGCTAGATTTCTTGACTGGGGCTTGACCAGTGCTGCGTGCATAGTGAGTACATTTGATCATTCACTGACGTGTCATTAACCCTAGAGATGAAGTGGCCAAGAGAGGTCATGTGCTCTAACTTCTCAGCCAGCATCAAATCCTTTCTTAACCATCATTGAATGGTGACCACCCAACTTCTACATTAGTACTTCAGGGTGAAGAAACTCCTTGTTTTCTCCGGTGGACAATTACATTTTTATTTAACTCTCATTGTTCAGAAGTTCTTTCTTATGCTAAGGGGAGAGTGTTCGCTTTAATTTTGATCTTAGGTTTTTTCCTGAGCCTTGCATCCTAAGTTGATTCTTGCTGCCTTTCAAATATTTGTGGAAAATACGTCTCCCTAAATTTCTCCTGTTTAGGCAGAACATCTGTGCTGCTTCTTCAGGTATAATTTTGTGATGCCAGGCTCTAAATGTGCTATTTCAGATACAGGCTGATCAGTATATAGAATAACAGAATTGATTTAGGCACTACAGTTTTGGTTATACTGCCTTTGTTTTTAAGATAATTGATAGGTGGTCCCCAAGACCACCCTCAGATTTGGTGATTCACTAGAGGGATTCACAGGACTCAGCAAATGACTCAAAACTATGGTTTATTACAGTGGAAGGATACAGAGCAAAGTCAGCAAGGGAAAACACATAGTGTCAGGTCTAGAGGAAAGTAGGCAAAACCTTCCAGGAGTCCCTCGTGTGTGTGTGTGTGCGCGCGCATGTCTGACTCAGTCATGTCTGACTGTCTGCATCATAGATGTGCTTAATTCTTCCAGCAACAAGTCCTGACACCCCGGTGAGATATTGTCTACTAGGGAGTCCCATTGGAGACTTGGTGGCAGGATTTTTATTGGGGCTGGTCATAACGGCGTCCTCTGCCTGGCATGTATGAAAATTCCACATTCCCATAAGGAAAGCAAGTGTTCAGCACAAACCATATTATTGGGACAGGCAGTGGAGGCACAGGGAGCCACTCTTGGCAGGGAATGATGGGAACCGTCCCAAGGTTCCAGGGGCCAGCCTTGCCAGATAGATCTGTTTAAGGATATGTATCAGGTCTGCTATGTAACTCTTTCCTGCCAGTAACCAAGTCACGTTGTTAGTGCATGTTGAACTTCCATTAACTTTCCTGCTAAGATATTTATTTACTTACTTATTCTAATTGCTGCTTATTAAAATAGGTTTCATGGGAAACGACCCTGATGCTGGGAAAGATTTCAGGCAGGAGGAGAAGAGGGTGGGAGAGGATGAGATGGTTGGAGAGTATCACCAACTCAATGGACATGAGTTTGAGGAAACTCCGGGTGATAGTGAAGGACAGGGAACCCCGATGGACCGCAGTCCTCCGAGTTGCCAAGTGTTAGATGTGACTTAGTGACTGAACAAAAACAAATTTTGATTTGTTCAAAACTGTGGCTTCAGGAGTTCAGATGGATTGGTTATGTAAAAGTCAGGTTCCGACTTATCTGGGGATCTTTGTATTTCCATACCTGCCCTGGTGGAGAGCAGTGCCAGCTTTCCATTCCCTTTTAGACGTAAACATCCAGGTTTTTTCTTTCCTGAAGGCTGCTGCTGAGAGCAGAGTGGCTAGGGCAGTATTTACTTTCACTCCTCCTGTGTTTCTGTGTCTATAACTTGTCTTGACTCTAGCTTCCCTCTGAGCCTTCCCTTCTTGTCCAAAGTGGAAAGATTCTTAGAACCAGAAGTATGTGTAAAATCCAAAAAATATTTTTTTATATATATTATTCAATGTTTCTTAAGTACCCTAAATAGTGTCTTCATAAAGTACTTATTATAGCTCTCATGTTTATGTATAGCTATCTTAGGTGCTTTACAAAAGACATAAGCAGACCATAGTCTCTGTACCTCGAGACTTCATAATGGATCCCACTGATGTGGACAAACATTGGAAATAGTAAGAGAACATAATATAAAATCTAAGTTTATAGATAATGGAGAGGAAATGGTTGAATCTAATACTTGAGGACAACTTGACTGAAACTTATAAACAATTTTTTTTTATACAAGAATTTTTTTTCTACTAAATTAGAAAGTCTTATCATTCCAGACAGCGCAGTCCTTCCGGAGTGCAGAGTCTAAACTTCTTCTCTCCAGTCTAAAGCAGGATTCAAGGTGCCCTCAGCATTCCAGCTCAACCTTGACCACAGCTGCTTTTAACGCCGGTTCTCACGGCACCCGATACCAGAGCCCTGAACCCAAGTCAGCTTCAGCTCACCCTCTGTGCACCGCTTCAGGAAGCTCTTTCATGTCAGAAGTTCCCCCACCCCCATGCAGAGCTGTCACTCTGTGATAAACATTCTCGCTTAGGAAACCCACACCGTGACCTTTGGTGCTTCCAGGAAGTGTCCCAACGTGCAGCAATCATCGTAGCTTAATAAAGGCCCTCCCCCGCAAGAAGAGCCTCATCCGTGCGGCCTCTCCAGGCTGGTCCTTCCACCCGGTAGCTCTATGTAGGTGCCGGCTGGCAGGAGAGACTGTGGCAGCTTAAAGTTACTTTGCCGGTGACTTTTGGGCTCATTTCCTTCTCTTTTGAGGAAATATCTGCCAGTAAACAAATCTGAATAACTAGAGTTCATCTGTCAGTCCCTCTTACAAGCAAAAATGACCTTTCAACTTGTTACCCACAATTTTCCTCAAGACAGTCATCTTCTCTCCTGTTAGTATAATTGTCTTGATCGGAGCTGCATTATTTTTTTTTTTTTTTTTAAGGTAATATGGTAAGAGATCTTTTTTTTTTTAATTTTTTTTTTATTTTTATTAGTTGGAGGCTAATTACTTTACATCATTACAGTAGTTTTTGTTATACATTGAAATGAATTAGCCATGGATTTACATGTATTCCCCATCCCAGTCCCCCCTCCCACCTCCCTCTCCACCCGATCCCTCTGGGTCTTCCCAGTGCACCAGGCCCGAGCACTTGTCTCATGTACCCAACCTGAGCTGGTCGGAGCTGCATTATTGATGTAAATTTTCTTCACCAGCCTTTTTTCTTTCATCCTATTTCTGAATCTTTTTGTTCATCCTGCTTTTTTTCTTTTAGTTTTGGGATTTGTTTGCACTTGTGAAGGAGGCAGTCAGTAATATCTTCAGCTGAACTCTGGCAGTAAAGCAGAAAAAATTTGTTTAAAATCTGTCCGTTTTTGTGACAGCCACACCTGCAGGGAGTTTTCGGTGGCTTCTCATGAGAGTGAAGAAAAAAACGCTTGAAACTGCTTGAGTGTGAGCAGCTGCTTGAATGTGAGCTCTGGCTCACGTTGGCTTGTGCCCCACAGGGCTTCATCCTGGGTCCTGTTGAGCCTGGACGGGATCAGGGGTCAGAGCTTGTGGCTCGAGGGAAAGGTGGTGAGGTAACTCTCATTGGAAGTATTTAGGGCCCCAAGTTGTCACCCTGACGTACTGATGGGTTTCAGTTGTGAGTGTCTGTCTTTTGCTCCTGAAAGCAGAGAGTGAGTGTTAAGGTATCAGTAACAAGACAGATGGCACAAGCCGCACAGAAATGAGTCACTGGACTGCAGTCACAGTTTATATATTCTCTTGACAATTTGGGGATTTTGCGTTCTGTGAAGTGATGATGTATTTTCAAAGTTGCTGCTTGTGGTTTTTCTCTTTAATATTCTTTTAAAAAAAAAATCATTTTATTTAGTGAGTTATTGTATTTTTGGCTGTGCTGGGTCTTTAGTCGTGGAGAGCAGAGGCTACTCTCTAGTTGCGGGGCAGAGTCTTCTCACTGCAGCGGAGCACGTCCGGGCTCTAGGCGCACAGGCCTCAGCGGTTGCGGCACATGGGCTCGGCAGTTGCGGCTCGCAGGCTGGAGAGCACAGGCTTGGTAGTTGTGGCACACGGTGTGTGGGATCTTCCTGGATCACGGATCGAACCCATCTCCTACACTGGCCAACAGATTCCCCACTGGGCCACTGGAGAAGGTCCTCTTTTTAATATTCTGAAGTCAAAAAATTTTCTGTTTGACAAGATATATATATATATTTTTTTGATGTGGGGCACTTTTAAAGTCTTTATTGAATTTGTTACAATATTGCTTCTGGTTTATGTTTGGCTTTTTAGCGCACTTATGGGGTCTTAGCTCCCTGACCAGGGAGCGAATCCTCACCCTCTGCACTGGAAGGTGAAGTCTTTAACTCTAGAGTACCAGGGAGATCCCCAAATTTTCTTTCCTATAATAACCTATCTGAGAAATCATTTAGTACAACTCCTTGATCTGGAGATCCCAAAGAGCTACGAGTTTGTATTTATAGAGACTTACTGTTTCAGAAATTAAAACCGAGAAGTTTTAAAAAATTAAAAAACTACCTTGGTTTTAAATTATTAAAAAATGAACTAAGTAACCCATAACATGTTAACATAAATAGCATTTTATGAAAAATGACTTTTTCAAAACCACAAAAAGAATCACTTGCTAAGGAGAGTGACCTTGACTTAACATTTTTGCAAATCTCTTCATGTCTAACTTAATAGAAGACAATGGATTTTTGTGTCTGCTTCCGAATTCAGTCTCTTGTAGCATATCCTTCGAAGGGTATGAAGAGAGTTTGTCCTTCAGAGATACATAGTGGAAAGGGGAGAAGTATTTTAATAGCCTTTTTAGTTAATTGTGGATATTTGTCTTTGATACTATACCAGAATTTGACAAGAGGCAATTTCTTAAAGGTTAGTGACAATGTGGAATCTGAAACTATATTAATTAACTTTTTTATCCTCTTACATTAAGATCCATTTGTCTGTCTTGTCCTTTGAATGGGTCTTGGAAGTGACAGGCTCATTTCATTCTTTTCGGAGGAAATATCTGCCAGAAACCCAAATCTGAATAACTAGCCTTTGTCTGTCAGTCACTCTTTCAAGGAAAAATGACATTCCAGCCTGCAACTCACAGTTTTCTCAAAACAGATGTCTTTCTTTGGTGTGCTCGGTGCTAGATGCGTATTTTCTACTTCATGGAACAGAATATTTTAAAAAAAGGGGGGGTGGGGACTCTGGCCAGATTTAATAAGATTAATGATTTTTAATGCTTGACAAATATTTATTGAGTGTCTAGTGTGTGCCAAGGACTTTCTTCAGTGAAATAGCCCCTTTTTGGGAACTGTGAGGCAGTAAAAGATACAGTGCTTAATAGTGTAGTTTGGTGTACCTGCCTCCATCCATGCTCAGGCATGGGAGTTTTACCCATCACTGCTTTTGCACCATCAGCGGAACAGTTAAAAGGGAAGAAGCAGATAGCATTTTAGTGTTACTATGCAAATCGCTGTGGCCTCATGGACCTGTTTGCATATGGGTTTCCTCAGGTACAGAGTGCTGATTAGCTCTTTTCGACCTCCCCAGGTTTCTGCCAGGGTGGGCGGAGGTGGTTCCAGAAGGTGCTTTGACCCAGTGAGACTTAACAGGTTCTTGTTGTGTGACCACAGGTTTGGAGCAGCAACCATTTGTTTCCCAGCGCAGAGGAAGCCACTCTTTTCCTCGGAACGCTGGACACCATTTTCCTCTTCTCCTATGCCGTGGTAAGTTTTAGAACACTAGGCTTTTCTGTTGAGGAAAGATGTAAATGACTCCACATCTTGCCAAGTTGGTGAGGGATTTTGAATGTGCTGACTGAGGAGAGTTCAGTTTCCCTGGAGTTTATATTCTGTGTCCTTCCCATCCATCCATCTATCCACCCGTCCATCCATCTATCCCTCCGTCCATCCATGTGACAGATATTTCTAGAGCACATAGTGTATGCCTTGTAGTTTTCTCATTTGAGGGGAATTCATCAGTGAGCAGCACAGGAAAACTCCCGACCTTTAAAAAGCTTCTGTTCTTGACTGGGAACAAAGACAAACAGTAATACAGTTCCATAAGGAAGGACATTCCTGCGTGTGTTCAAAGGTGCTAAGTGCTGTGGAGTAGAACCAGGCAGGCAGTGAGTTTACCTGTAGGTAGGATGGCCAGGAAGGACCTTGAGAAGAGCAGAGACGTGAGTGTAGGTAGAGATTTCGGAGCCCTTTGCACATACATGATTTTTTTTCAAGATTGGATGAAAATCATCAAGAGAGTTGGTGAGGAGAGGGAAGAGAGGTCAGGGAGAGTTGATGAGGTGGGAGGACTGAGCTGGGCCCTGGGAAAGGGGTTCCTGCATCTGCAGCTGGGGAAGACGAGGATGGGGCGGGGAGGCTGGGAGGGAGCAGGAGAACCACGAGAGGGTGGCGGGGCCACTCTGACTGAGGCAGTATCCTGGAATCGGGCAGCTGGAGTCCCTGACCGGTCATCGGGGACATCTGAAGTGGCTCGATGGTAAAGAACCCGCCTGCCAAGCAGGAGATGAGGGTTCGATCCTTGGGTGGGGAAGATCCCCTGGAGAAGGAATTGGCAACCCACTCCAGTATTCTTGCCTGGAGAATCCCATGGACAGGGGAGCCTGGCGGGCTACAGTCCATGGGGTCACCAAGAGTCAGACACGACTGAGCAACTAAACAGCAGCAGCCGTGCAGGTGATGTGAAGTACTGGGTGAAAGTCCCAGTGTCATCTCCACGTGTTTATTTGGGCAATTGTTAGAATATCCTTTCTGTGAAGAGGAAACTTACAGACACAGTTGGAGCAGATGTTGGATCATTTAGCCCAGCTCCTCAGCCCAGCCTTTTCGGTACAGAATCCCATCCAATGGTGCTTCCCCTTCAGCCTTTGAGGAAGTATTAGAGGAAGTCTTGTGGTCTCATGGTGGCCTAGTGCTACCAAGTAGCTATGATAAACTCAGTATCCAAATGGAATTTAACTTTTTTTTGATCGTTTCCTTATCTATAGAGTTATGGTAACATAGTTGTCTATAGGATTAAATAGGTTTAGGAGATAAAAGATACGTGCCATGAAAAATCAATGATCTGGACTTCCCTGGCTGTCCAGAATTTAAGACTCTGCTTCCAGTACAGGTGATGGGGATTTGATCCCTGGTCAGGGAGCTGAGATCCCACATACTATATGGTGTGGCAAAATAAAAAAAAAATCAGTGATTGTAGCTCTTTATATTGAGCTGCATTTCCTTCTGTAACTTCCAGGTATTGTCTGGGCATTTGGAGCAGTACAGAATAAATTAGGTCCCTAATGTGAAATACAATTGAGAGATTTTCTTCTCTGCCTTTACTATATATAAGGCGATTGTTGTTTAGTTGCTCAGTTGTGTCTGACTCCTTTGTGACCCCATGGACTGTACCCCACAGGCCTCTCTGTCTATGGAATTTTCCAGGCAAGAATACTGGCATGAGTTGCCATTTCCTACTCCAGGGGATCTTCTTGACTCAAGGATTGAACCCTTATTTCCTGCAGTGGCAGGTAGATTCTTCACTCTTGAGCCACCAGGAAAACCCTGTGTATAGCATAAGACCATGTGAATTGGAGCTTTAGAATGTAGAATTTTCTCTGACGCTTGTGGGTGCCTCTTTTGACTTAGTGAAAGGTTGACAGTAATGAGGGAGAAATATTTATTATGATGTTTATCATCTAAATTTTCTCGTGTGTGTGTGTGTGTGTGTGTGTGTGAAAGTCGGTCAGTCATGTCTGACTCTTTGCGACCCCATGACCTACACAGTCCACGGAATTCTCCAGGCCAGAATCCAGAATACTGGAGTGGATAGCCTTTCCCTTCTCCAGGGGAAACCTCCTAACCCAGGGATCGAATCCAGGTCTCCTGCATTGCAGGCAAATTCTTCACCAGCTGAGCCACAATATATATATGTATGATATAGTCAATTTATTAGAAACACCTGTATCTGAATTTAGGTATTTAGTTAAGACATTTATTCATTTTACATGTTTGTGGAAGAAACCTGAAGGGTGTTGCCCTTAGCTTTTTGGTCTGCCTTCCTGCTGTGTGTGTGTTTTAGTTGCTTAGTTGTGTCTGACTCTTTGCGACCCCATGGACTGTAGCCTGCTAGGCTTCTCTGTCCGTGGAATTCTCCAGGCAAGAATACTGGAGTGGGTTGCCATTCCCTTCTCCAGGGGATCTTCCCAATCTTCTATCTCCAGGGATCGAACCCAGGTCTCCTGCATTGGCAGGTGGATTATTTATCGTCTGAGCCACCAGGGAAGCCTGGAAAGTCCTGCCGTGAGCTCAGCCTTTTAACTCCTACCACTCAGTGGGAGGAAAGCAGAGGCAGAACACTTGCACTTATCTTCAGCTAATTACCATCTCTGCCTCCCTGGTCTCCTTGCCTCGTGGTGTGATGAAACCCAAGGGTTAGATTAAACAGGCAGGGCACGTGCCCCTGAAGCTTCTGTTCCGTAGGACATGTTGTAACATCTTCATTCAGAATGCAAATGGCTAAGATGAATCCCTTTGGGAAAGCAGGTACTGATGTTGGAGTTTATCTGCTCTAGAAGATGAAGTATATTTGTGTGCTTGTTTTATTATAATTATTTTTTTCCCCTAGGTGTCTCAGGCAGTTAGGGGGATCATATGGAAGGGAAATTTGCACTGGATTGCACTGTCTTGGTGCATGAAATGTTTACAGTGTGCAAAAGCAGTTGTTTCTTGAAACACTGGTGAGACTGATACAGAGGTCAGGCTAAGCACGAGAGTGAGGTGTAATTTTGGGACTTTGTTTGCCTCATTTACTTTCGAATGTACCTTACTTTTTGCAGGCTGTGTTGTTACCCAGAGCTGTAAAATGAAATGCTTTCTTCTTAGGGCCTTTTCGTCAGCGGTATCGTCGGGGATCGGCTGAATTTGCGATGGGTTCTGTCTTTTGGCATGTGCTCTTCTGCATTAGTGGTAAGTTGAAAAGCGTTGTTGTTTTCATTCCAGTCACTGTTATCTTGGCCAGGAATTTTAGAATCCAAGCAAGCCCCCTACTTCTGTCTGTAGAATAGAACAGTAAGATGAATCTTTGGTTTTCTGATCCCTTGGGTGCCTTTTTGGTTAAGGGACATCTTGAGAGTGTGATTTCAGTCACACCCCTTCTTTGATTCTCAGTCACCAACAAAAGTCACCGCATAACTCGAGTGGCGTCCAGTGCTCTCGAGAACCCGGTCCCAGCTCTCTTCTGCAGTCGCATCTGCCCTGCGTGTCACCCCTCTGCTTTCCCAAACCAAGCTGCCTTCCGTGGCCCTCACGCATCCTGCTCCTTTCTACCTCACTGCTGTTGTTCCTGCTCTTCCTGCCTTCAGTGTCCTCCGCTCAGCTCTTCATAGTCTAACTCAGCGTCTCCTTCAAGTCACTGGTCAGATGCCTGACTTTATCCACCCCACTCCTGGAAGTTGTCACTCCCTGTCCTGAGCCCCGGCCCCTGACTTGCCTCAAAGGCACTTCCTTTGTCTGCCGCTCAGCCTGCTTGTTTCCGGTCAGCCTTGTTGTCCCTAGGGGTCTGCAGCAGGGTGGTGGAGATCATAGACTCCGCAGGGCTGCACTGCCAGGCTTTCAGTCCTTCCCCTGCAGCTTCCAGCTGTGGTTTCGCTGTGCTTCAGGATCCGCTTTTCAATACCTGCACCCAAGGTTGCAGTGAGGGTCCTGTGAGTTACTTTGGGGGCGGGGGCGGCATTTGGAACAGTTCCTGGCGTATTCCGTGCTCCAGAGGGCAGGATCCGTATTTGAATCATCTGTATTTGTTCACAAGCATTTGTTGATTGAGTAAAAGCATGGGGCCTAGTTAGACCTTATTAATTGTTTTTCAATGTCTGTCTTTGTTGGATGGGGGAAAAAATTATTTTCCTTTATATTTCAGGGATTGAAACACTTTATTCACAAGCTGCTCACCCCCACATACATATAAACTGTTTTAAAACCTGTATATGTATTGCGTTGGCCAAAAAGTTCATTTGGGTTTAGGGAAAAACCTGAACGAACTTTTTGGCCAACCCAGTGTCTTCTTTCCTTTTTTTTTCACACACTTTTAGAAAAACTGAAGTATGTCCGTAAACTCACCCCTTTCAGTGTACAGTTTTGAATTTTGACAAGTGACTATAGTTGTGTAACTGCCACCCTGCCTTCTGTCCCCAGCCTCTGGCAGCCACTGCCCGTTGGTCTGTCCTTAGGTTTTCACTCATTGCAGAATGTCAGTGTAACTGGAATCATACAGTATTAGACATACACCATTTTTAAACCCACGCCAAACATTCCCAAAGGAGATTGACTGCAAATAAAACGCCCACCCCGAGCAGAATGCCTGGAAAAAAGCAGTCACTTGATACATGCCACCAAATGACTGAGTCAGTCACAAGCTATGCTGATACACTGAGTAGCCACGGTTAATAAAAATAGCTGGTGCTTTCTGGCCCCCACAATGTGCCTGGAATTTACACATGATCTCGTGGGAGTCAGCACATGTGAACTCCAGTAGTCTCTTTTACCGTCCTCCATAAACCAGAGGAAAGGGAAGTAGATGTAAGGTCACACAATGGGGACGCAGTCTTTTAGAGTTGAAGATGCAAGCTGGGGGGATGGGTCCTCGCTGCGTTTTACGCTGTCTGCCCTCTCTGCCTCTCTGGTCGGGGATGGTTTGATGCTTGTCTTGCCCAGGGCTGCTCTGAGCAGGGGCATCTGAGGAGTCTCCTGTGAGTCTCTCAGGCTGCAGACGTTGAGTGTGTCTGTCACAGAGGGTCTTGAGTTGGTGTGTCCATGTGGACGTGATGCGCGTCTCATCCTGTCTTCTTCCCTAAGGTGTTCGTCTTCGGCACTCTCACGGAATGGCTGCATCTCTACAACAAGGGGCTGTACTGCAGCCTGTGGATCGTGAACGGCCTGCTGCAGTCCACCGGCTGGCCCTGTGTGGTTGCTGTTATGGGCAACTGGTTTGGGAAAGCTGGGTATGCCACTTCCCTCCTCTTTCATTTCCCTGTTTGATAGTAGTTTTAATATCTGATTGTTCAGATTTGTCAGAGTCAATTCTCTCTATCCCTTTTTTTTTTAAATTTTAAAGTTTTATTCCTGGAGTATAATTGCTTTACAGTGTTACAGTGACGTGAGTCAGCTGTATGTGTATGCATATCCCCTGCCTCTTGCACCTCCCTCCCGCCCACCGCCCACCCTGCCGCTCCAGGTCATCACAGAGCACCGAGCCGAGCTCCCACTAGCTGTCCGCTTTATACGTGGTAGTGTATGTGCATCTGTGCTGTCCTCCCAGTTCGTCCCACCCTCCTCCCCTTACCCCTCTGTGTCCAGCTGTCCATCACTTGATCTTTTCAACACCACCCATGTCTTCCCTCTATTTGAGAAAGTTTAGAATAGCAGAGAGAGGAGGTTTCATGTCAAAGGACACTGGGAGATGGTGTGAACTCTATAGAGAAAGTCTAGCTCGTGAGACACGTTCACAGCACTGTTCTGACCACAGTCAGACTTTGAGTGTGGCTGAGGCAGTACATCTCAAATTATTATTTTTTTAATCTTCCCTTAGAGAACATAAATAACACATCATAATAATAGACATCTTGCATGCCATCTCATCATGTATCTTCCTGTGGGTTTTGCCTTCCCTGTTTTTGAGACTCAGTGATCTAGTTTGACCTTCTAAAATGAAAGATAAGGAAACTGAACTGAGAAGTTGTCCTTGGGACTTGCCTAGAGTCACAGAGCAAGGCTTTAAGAAGATGCAGATGAAGAATGCCAGACTTCGGGCCTTAGTTAAATTGGCCATTCCCCCCCATACCTTCTGTTATTTATCAGTTGTATGTGAGTTGGTGTGTGTGGTGGGAGCCATGGCATACGGAGGGGCTCCTGCTGGCAGATCTTCGGGGCCACTCAGGAAGACCCATACTTACCTACAGATGGAAAATCGCAGAGATACCCAGAGACTTGGCTTTGATTCTTATTACCATTCGTGACACTCTCCCTTTGTGGTTTATCATCATTTATGACTCTCTGCCTTCAGGCACTGTTAATTTGGATTTCTAGTTTCTGTCCTGGATAAATATTCATGTCTTGTGAAACGCACGTTTATTTTATTGATAGCTCTGTCTTTTTTGTCTACTCTCTGACATAGGGGCCAGTGCACCCAGCAGATACTCCCCACCCGCCGTGGTGATCAGTGCATGCTTTAGGCAGCTCCTCTCGGTTTTCTAGCTTCCCCAGTTTCCTAATGGGAGTAATGGTGCTTGCTTGATAATGATCTGTATTTGTTGTGAAATAATGTTTATGTTCAGTATGCTAGTGATTTCTTTGTTTGTTTGTTTAAATACCGTTATTTATTTTTGTGTTCGTTGGGTCCTTGTTGCTGTCCGTGGGCTCTCTCTAGTTGCAGTGCGTGGGCTGCTCATTGCAGCCTCTGTGGTTACACAGCACAGGCTGTCGCGATGCACAGGCTTCAGTAGTTGCGGCTCTCCGGCTCTGGAGTGCGGGCTCACTAGTTGTGGCGCATGGGCTTACTTGCTTCTCGGCGTGTGGCATCTTCCTGGACCAGGGCTAAACCCGTGCGCCCTGCGCTGGCGGGTGCATTCTCCCCCACCATACCACTAGGGGAGCCTGCCCTAGTGGTTTCTGTTTCTTCAGCTCCACTGTCACTGGTTTAATAAAGTTGATTTTCAGAGGTACTCATTCCCCAATGATACTTCAAAAAATTTATTTGTTTATTAGCTACATCAGGTCTTAGTTGCAGCACGTGGATCTTTATCACGTCCTGTGGGATCTTTCCTTTCAGTTGAGGAACTGCCTAGTTGTGGCGTGTGGGCTCCAGAGGGCGTCGCTTCAGTAGTTGAGGTACACGGGCTCAGTTGCTCTGTGGCATGTGGGATCTTAGTTCCCCAAACATGTATCGAACCCACATCATTTATATTACAAGGTGGATTCTTAACCCCTGGACCACCAGGGAAGTCCCTCCCCTCTTATACTTTAGTTTTCTTTTGGAGTAGGTGATGCTGTTTGTGTGCTGTTTATTTTCATTAAAATTTTTAAGGTAATGTCTTTCCATTCATGATTTTTAAAAATTATACCAAGGCTACTTGATTATTGTTGTGAAGCCAGCTATTACAAATGAACAAAGAGAAATAAAGGCAAAAACCACTTGAAATCTTGTTATTTCAAGATAATACTTTGACATGTATCATTCTGAGATAAACCTTATCTGAGCTTTTCCAAATTGGATGACACTGGGTGTTTGGTAGCAGTGACTGGACAGTCTTAACTCTTCGTTATTTCTCTGTTTCAGTCACAAACAGCACATTCAAGAAAGCCATTGCAGTTTGCTTTTGAAAGTGAGACAGTCTGTTTTTAAGCGAACAGCAACTAGTAAGTGAGATCGATGATGCTGCGCTTGACACAGAGTGCCTCTTCCTGTGAAATGTAGCAGTAAACCGCAAAGTACCAGTAAAACTGTGACAGCTTAGAGTCACAGTGTTTTCAACCATCCCTCCCAAATCATGTCTTTGATCAGCGTATTCTTCAGACCCTGCCCTTTGCTCTCCCTCCAGGGTCCTCTTGGTAGGTTTTGTGTTTTAAAGGCTTGGGGCATTATCGTGCTGGTGAAAATAGAGATTGTCTAGTTCAAATCATTTGATTTCCAAGTGAAAAAAGTTAGATGATCTACTGAAGACATTGCCCTGAAAAGCTGTTCCCTTGCGTGAGTCACATCTCTCCTCCCATTGTCAGGGGTCATTGTTTTTTTTTATGTCTCGCCATATAGCATGCAGGATCTCAGTTCCCCAGTCAGGGGTCAAACCCGTATACCCTGTATTGTGAGCTTGGAGTCTTAAACGCTGGACTGCCAGGGAAGTCCTGGGATCATAGTTTTTTAGAACACATTGAGGCTGGTAGTACTAGTAGATACACCTTTGTAGGCCCCAAATGTCAATTCTGCCACTGCACCCAGGCCTTTGAGGAGCTCAGCGCTTTCCAGATGAAAGCATCAAGCCCGGGCCGTGGGCTGGTGGCCATCACTCTGCACAGCTGGAAGTGGCTTCTGAACACGCTTTTTCACTGTACAGTGTTGTCTCCCTCTCCGTTTTTGTTTTTGATTTTTGGGGGCTGTACCTTGCAGAATGGGGGATCTTAGTTCCCCAACCAGAGATCAAACTGGTACCCCCTGCATTGGGAGCTCGTAGTTTTAACCTCCGGACCACCCAGAAAGTCCCTGCAGTTTTCTTGTCTCTCTTCTTCCATTCGGCACAGTAATGTTGAAATTCATCCATGTCTGCATCAGTAGTTCATTCCTTTTTATGACTAAGGAGTCATCCATTGTATCACAGTTTATCTGTTCAGCTGTTGGTGAACGTCTAGGTTTTTAGTTTTTGGCTTTTACTATTGAAGCCACTGTGCTTATTTGTTAACAGATCCTTGTATGGACACATGCTTTTGTTCCCTTGGATAAATACCTTGGAGTAGAATGGCTGGATCTTATGGTCGGAGCATGTTTATCCTTCTAAGAAACTGGCAGTTTCTCCTAAAGTGGTTGCCCCGCTTTATGTCCTACCAGCAGTGTGCGGGTCCTAGGTGCTGGGCACCCTTGCCGACGCTTGGTATGCTGAGTGTGTTTTGACTTTGCTCTTCTGTTAGGTGCGTAGTGATACCTTGTTGTGATTTTAATTTGCATCTCCCTGAGTTTGATGATGCTGAGCATCTTTTCATGTGCTTGGTGGTGGGTTTAGTCGCTAAGTGGTGTCTGACTCTTGTGACCCCATGGACTGCAGCCCGCCAGGCTCCCCTATCCGTGGAATTTTCCAGGCAAGAATACTGGAGTGGGTTACCATTTCCTTCTTCATTCATGTGCTTATTTGCATCTTATTTTAAGTGTGTGTGTGTGTGTGTGTGTGTGTTTAAAGCGTTTATTAAAATCTTTGCCCCCTTTTCAGAAACTTTGTATTTGAGATGATTATAGATTTAACACTCCTTAGAATTTTATTGCATTGCTTATTTTTCACAGTATTGAGTTCTGAGATTTCTTTATATCCCAGCAGCAAGTCTTTTGTCAGATAAGTGGTATCCAGATAGTTTCTCCCAATCCATGGGGCTTGTATTTTTAAATTCTCTTAATAGTGTCTTTCAGTGAGCTCCAAATTGAACTTTAGTATAATAAAGTCTTAGAAGAAGAGAGCTACCCGGTTAAGTGTTTTGCCATTTGGGTGTACTTAAAAAAAACACACTGGAATGGAACATTGATTCTGTGTAACGTGAACCTGCACTGTGTGGCCATTCTGTACTTGAGCTGCACACGGAACCCGTTCTGATTGTGTTGTCTTCCGTTCTGCTCTGTTCCCATCTTAGGCGAGGGGTTGTCTTTGGTCTCTGGAGTGCCTGTGCCTCAGTGGGCAATATTTTGGGCGCGTGTCTCGCTTCGTCTGTTCTGCAGTATGGTTATGAGGTAGGTGTTTTTTTTCCTAGCTTTTTCTTCAGTGTATAAATACATGTTTTATTTTTAGGAAGTAATCCTGTGACCATTTAAAATGACCTAGTGCTGTGTCTGGGAGGAGCAAGGTTTGTACTAAGAGTGGACAAGCTTATGGTAAATTAAAACACATTAAAAAAAATTAGTCATGGAAAAACACCTAAGTCTAAAGACATAATCATTTGGAGAAAAGTACTTGCCACTCATGTTACAGATAAAGAGCTAATCTTAATATATAAAGAGTTGCCCACAAATTGATAAAGAAAAAGACTAACAACGCATGGAAAGAAAGGTAAAGGATTTGAATGTGTAGTTCATGAAAAGGAAAGAGAAATGGCTTGTAAACACATGACAGGATATTCCACTTCACTCAGAACTTGTTTATTCATTCAGTAATATTCTTAAGTTCCTCTTAAGTTCCTCTTAAGTGCCCCAAGGCAGTAGAGGATGGAGCCTTGACCCAAAGAGCCAAAACTCTCTGCCCTTATAGGAGTTTAGGTATTAAGTGGTAAAGAAATGCAAATTAAAACTACACTGTAAAAAAAAAGAGAGAAAACCTATACCTTATCCTTATTAGATTGGTAAAATTCCAGAAGTTTGATACCATGTTCATTAGGAGGTGACAGAGCAGGCATTGCCAGGTGGGAGAGTAAAAAACTTTTCTTGGGCTCAATATAGGAATGTCTGTCAAAAGCCCAGTCACTTAACAGGGCTTCCCTGGTGGCTCAGATGGTAAAGAATCTGCCCGCAATGCGGGAGACCTGGGTTTGATCCCTGGGTCGGGAAGATCCCCTGGAGAAGAGAATGGCAACCCACTTCCATATTCTTGCCTGGAGAATCCCATGAACAGAGGAGCCTGGTGGGCTATAGTCCATGGGGTTGTGAAGAGTCAGACATGACTGAGCGACTGACACATCAGAATTATAATGGCTCTGACTTAGCAGTTCGACCTCTGTGAATTAATCTGACTGAGTATACTTCATTATTTACAAAGAGTACATCTGCAAGGTTATTTACTTCAGCATTGTTTGTAATAGCAAAAGATTGGTAACATATGTCAACCAAATGGGAACTAGTTAAACCATGAAACACCTGTTCAGTGGAATCTGTGCAGCTGTGAAGTAGAATTAGGCAGCCCTGCGTGTCCAGATTGGGATAGAGCTCAGTGATGTGTTAAGTGAAGATAACTGTGTGTTGAGTATTGCCATTTATGTGAAATGGAGGAAGAGTTAAAGAGTATCTATTGTATTGGCTTGTATGTTTCCAAAACAAACTTTGGAAAGTACAAGCTAAATAACAGTGCTTATATGTTCGACAAATAAAAATCGAATGGCTCATGTCAACGGAGTGCCTGTTCAGAAACCTAATAATTGGGAATTCCCTGGTAGTCCAGTGGTTAGGACTCCAAACTTTCATTGCTGAGGATGTGGGTTCAGTCCTTGGTCGGGGAACTAAGATCCCTCAAGCTATGCAGTGCAACGAAAACAAAACAAAACCCCAAACCTAATAACTGAAAGTAAGTTGCTCTTTTAGAAAGTAGGTAACAGTTTTTAAACAGCTTGCCAAGTGTTTGGTCCTTGAGGAGTTTTGGTCTAGTTAGGGCCAGTGGGAAGTCCTTCCTGTGTTCATAGTCACCTTTTCCCAGGTTTCTTAGCTTCACACCTGGATTGTACTAATTGGCTCAAATGGGAATTTCAGGTCACCCCATTGGCTGCTCCCAGATTTGAATTCTGGAAACACTCATTGACACCTCAGGCTCCATTCTGTCTTAAATAAAATTCACTGATGCCACCTGGCTCTCAGGTGTCTCACCTGGACCGTCGGAAGGACACTGTTCTTCCCTGTGACCCCCAGCACAGCTCTCAGCTCCCCCCGTGCAGAAGGCTTCCCGTCTCCCGCCCGCCCGGTGCCAGGGCTTCAGTCATGCTGGGAAAGGTGGTCACTTGCCAGGATTTTCAGCTCTTCCCTAAAGCACTGTCTTCCCTCCTTCAAAACCTCCTTGGCTTTTTTCTTCCAAATTCAATTCCTCTGTATGTTTCCTATGGGGACTCAGTCTTCTCATTTATCCAGCTCCATGCTGCCTATATTAATGTGTGGTGTCTCTTTTTAAAATTTATCTTGATTTAGTTTTTGGCTGTGTGAGGTCTTGGTTGTAGCACTCAGAGTCTTCGTAGTTGCACCAGCTTACTTGCTTCACGACATGTGGGATGTTATTTACCCAACCAGGGATCGAACCCACCTCCTCTGCATTGCAAGGCCGGTTCTTAACTGCTGGACCATCAGGGAAGTTCCTATTAATGTTGTGTGTAGTGTGGAACCCCCCTCAACTGGAAACTGTCTTTGAGGGCAGATACTGTCTGTCGCGTGAGGCTGAGTGGTGGCAAGAACGCTATTTTTGGAGCTAATTCTGACTTCCCAATTGTAATAGTACCACGCAGTGTCCAGGAGACCTTAATTATCCTCTCTGAGCTCCACAGAGTCCCTGGGAAAAACTTGTGAGAAAACAAGTAAAATACTTAGCTCAGTGCCTGGCACAGGCCAGGCGCCCGGTGCTCATTTCCTTCCCAGTCGCCCCGTCCTCCCACATGTGTCTCTAACGACTGTGTGGTTAACGAGCATCCCAGATGTGTCAGAAGCCCCTTTCCCCTTCCCACTCCACAGTATGCCTTCCTGGTGACGGCGGCCGTGCAGTTTGCTGGTGGAATCGTCATCTTCTTTGGACTCCTGGTGTCACCGGAAGAAATTGGTGAGAGAAGCTGCTTTTCTACTCAGATCATCTTGCTAACATGGGCAAAGAGAAACCTGAGGCTGGAACAGCCCGGATCTTTCTCTCTAGGAGAACTGTGAGCTCCTTTCAGTGAATTAAAAGAGCAGTCTTACTGTTTTGTGTCCTGTCGACGCCACAGCCTCGCCTGGCACAGCTGCAAATGTTTGAGGGAGTGAGGCTCACCTTTTTATAGATTCAGGGAAAACTCATCATTTGCAAATGAGGTTTTATAATGGAGACATTGGCTTGAAATTAGCATGGATGGATTTCGAATTTCGCTTCTTGAGACAGATCTTTTTTTCTTCAGAAGAATAATTCAGTGAAATACTTATCTGTGGTTAAATACAGATCGTACAGGCAGAACGTACAAGTGAAACCACAGAAGCAGATAGATGTATGATTCTTAAGTTTTACTGAAGAGACACGTCAGTTTAATAGTAACGTAATTAACGAGTTTCTGTATGTAAGAGAGATAGCGTGATGTAGTTGAAAAAACATTACTTTGAAGCCGGATAAAGGAGAATTTGAGTCCTGGGTTTGTTGCTCATTAGCTGTGTGACCTTAATTGACCTTGGACTCTGAACCTTAGTAACTTTTTCTGTAAAATGCAAATAAAAATAGTGTGGACCGCATAAGTAATGGTACATGTAAAGCACTTAGCACAGCGCCGGGCACCTGGAGGGCACCCTCTCACTGTGGCTGTCTCTGTTGCAGGTATCCCAGGTATCGAGACAGAAGAAAATTTTGATGAAGACTCGCACAGGCCGTTAATTAATGGTGCTGAAAATGAAGATGAAGCTGAGCCTAATTATTCAATCCAAGAAGGCAATACTGTGACCCAAGTGAAGGCAATAAGCTTCTTCCAGGCTTGTTGCCTTCCTGGAGTTATAGCGGTAAGGACTGTTCAGATCTCCCCACCGAAACTTGGGCGATACCATAGCCTGGATAGTAGCACTGCTGGGGATAAGGCACCTTGAAGCTGTTAGCCTCTCTTTGAGACTTTATTTCAGGACTATATGTCCAGGGGAATCGCCGACAGTGGCCCTCAGCCTGTTTCTGTATTGACACCACTTGAAGTTGTATCTGATACTCAGTGTGGGGGTTGGCACCTTTTCTGTGCAGAGCCAGATGTAAATGTTTTCAGCTCTGGGGCCCCGTAGTGTCTCTGCCACAGCCACTCAGCCCAGTAGACCAGAGGACTCCACAGCCAATATGGAACCAGCAGACCTGACTGGAAGCAGCCTGTGAGCCCCCGTTTGCTGACCCTGATACTAGAATTTGAGTAAGAAGGCAAAAATGGATATTTTTGAATATATACCTTTTGGCCTGTTGAAGTCTTATAGAATTATAAGTAGATCAAGAGGGGCTTGAGTGGTTTGTTAAGTCTGTCTTCTTTGCCTGTATTCTTGCCATTCTAAGGAAAAAAATAGTTTGCCCTTCTGTAAAAGGCCAGAGCAGGATGCTCCACCGTATCCCTTGGTAGTGCATTCCAGTGTTTCCATAACTTCCACAGTCAGGTTTTTTTCCCTAACGTCTAAACTGAGTCCATTCTGCCAGTTTTTCTGTCTTGGTGTTTCGGGCCTCCAGCGCGGGAGTGGAAGTTAAGAGGCCTCGGTTATGTTGCCGGCTTACCCACTGTGAGGCCTGTGGCGTTACTCAGCTCTTCCTTGTGTCTTAGTTCCCCTTCCTGTGGATAGAAGGCCTGCCAGTCCATCCTCCCTAAGTCTGCAATGTCGAGTTATTATATGAGTAAACACCTTTTTAATTTTATTGTTTAATGGTGCTTTATGAATACAACCTCTCAACTAGATTCAGAGTCTGCTGGTTGTCCTATTTCATACTTACCTGCTCCCTTCTCCCTGTGCCAAGCTAAGAGAACTGATACTTGCCAACAGATAAAGTTTAAGCGTGAGTTCAAATGGAAGTGTAAGTTCCCACAATTCTTCAACCAAAAGATGATGTGTCATACAGGGAAATGCATGTTCCCTAGGGGCTTTTTCTTATGCTAATGATGAGTTATTTTTTTTTACAGTAGTTATTAAAATATTCTGCTGGTAAGAGTTTAATTTCTAAGGCAGGACTTAGATTTGTTGTGACTAAACGCGGCGCTCTCTTGCTATCCCTTTGTATTTCACAAGCTATTGTTCCCCGCCATGGGCAGGGTATAAAGTAAATCCAGTGAACTTAATCCCTTTGTCTTTGTGGCCGGCTGTCTGGACAAAATGGTTGAGATTTGGCTCTCTAGGGGGCAGCTGTCCTGCCAGGAAAGCCCCTTTAAAACAAGTGATACCTAGGGAATAAGTGGCAGCTCCAGGGAAGAGAATATACTAGCCAGACACCCTTTGAAGTGTCTCTCTGTTCCTCCCCCTTCTTCCTTTGATGCTGAATGTCAGGATTTCCTGGTAATAATGTGTTGAATATAGGCTTCTCAGCCCCACTGCCATGTTAAGGCAGCTCTCACTTACTCCTCAACCTAGAGCCACAAGGCCCGTGACGATCCTGTGCTTTCATTTTTGACTCAGAGCTTCCAGAAACTACCCTATGAAAGTAGTTTTCATGCTGATGCTTTTCTTAGACCTTTGGAACTAGAGTCCAGTCATGTTGCTTTGCATTGGTCATCATATTAACTTTGAAGCAAGTAGAACCTGAAAGGTCTGGCTGCTTGCAATAAAAGCTGTGATGTTTACTGGATTCGTTTGCTTATGGTTAGTGTTCCTCAGTGGCATGACTACCTTTTATCTTCATCTAAATAAAGAAATGTGAGTCCATGCCCTGCCTTATGGTTCAAAACACCGGTTTGCTTCTACCAGAGAGCCAAAAGGAGAAGACAGTGGGGACAATTAGGGAGTAGTCCTCTGTGTTTTTAATCCCAAGGCTTATTGTACTGCCTCTCTAGACACTAAGTGGGGGGAAGAGAAGAGGAGGACCAGGACACGCAGGCAGTGGGAATTTATAGGAACATTTAGGTTTAAAATCAGGTACTGTTCGCCCCCAACTCTTCCGTTTTGTTTTGCTGTTTAATTGCATTAGAACAGTAGTTGTGCTGTGCTGTTCGCTCCTTACTGACAGTGGTGTTTTCCTTGTAGTATTCACTGGCCTACGCATGCTTGAAGTTAGTGAATTACTCCTTCTTCTTCTGGTTGCCCTTTTATCTGAGTAACAACTTTGGATGGAAGGAGGCCGAAGCTGACCAGCTGTCCATCTGGTACGACGTCGGAGGAATTATAGGTATGGCCAATGAAGCATCTTTTCCTCTAGCAAGAGTGAGTCACTAGTCAGATTTTATTGGGTTATGAAATCTGGCATCATTTAAAGTTTTATCACTTATTCTACAGCCATTTTTCTTAAATTGTCCTACTGGTAAATAGCCAAACTCTTTAAAAAAAAAAAGCCCATAGAAAAGAAGACCCAGCCTGCGGCAGCCCTGTGATGTATAGGGCTCTTTTTTCTCAGCCCTTTGTTGCTGGATCAGTTCTTTTGTCCTGGGACGCACCGGGATGTTGCTCTCTCTGATCTCTTTAAGTGTGAGCCTTTTGTACACTCCCAGGGATTGCTTAGCTCTAAAGCTAATTGTATGTCAGAGATCCGAGTTATGTTCATTTTACCTATCACCCACAGCCGAATAAGGGAAATATACTAGCTTAGTGTATTGACTGTCAGATTATAAAGGTAGGAATAACAGCAGGGATTATTTTGTTTCGCAGTTGCTTCCTTGTACACAATAGAATTCAATAGTCTCTTTTTGCTATAGCTGGAAGCATAAACGAGGAAGTGGGAAACTTTAAAATCAGAGAGACGTACAGCATGCATGTCTGTGGGTACCACCTACATGACTGTGGCAGAACCTTGGTAACCTTTGTGTAATGTTTACATCTAGACATGTGGACAGACTAAACTGCCCTGAGCATATGGAAGCACAGTGTACCCTTAGGTGGTGTGCTGTTATTGTGTTTGAACTTGTGTGTCCCATTCTTTTAAAGTTGATTTTATTTATTTATTACTTTTGGCTGTGCTGGGTCTTCGTTGCTGCCCAGGGTTTTTTTTTTCTTCCCTCTGGTTGTAGAGAACAGGGGCTACTCTCGAGGTGCGGTACACAGACTTCTCCTTGCTGTGGCTTCTCTTGCTGCGGAGCGCCGGCCCTCGGGCATGTGGGCTTCAGTAGTCGCAGCTTCCGGGCCGTAGAGCCCAGGCTCAGTAGTCGTGGCGCGTGGACTTAGCTGTTCCACGGCATGTGGGTCCTCTCAGGTCAGGGAGCAAACCTGTGTCTCCTGAATTGGCAGGCAGACTCTTCACCGCTGAGTCCTGAGGGAAGCCCCACAGCAGATTTTAATAGTGACTTTTTGCTACAGCTGGAAGTGCAAGTGAGGGAGCTGTTGTTCAGTTGCTCAGTTGTGTCTGACCCTTTGTGACCCCATGGACCGTAACCCGCCAGGCTCCTCTGTCTTAGGATTCTCCTTAAGAATACTGGAGTGGGTTGCCATTTCCTTCTCCAGGAGATCTTTCCGGACCAGGGATTGCACCCACGTGTCCTGCATTGGCAGGCAGGTTCTGTACCACTGAGCCACCAGGGAAGCCCAAACAGGGAAGTAGGAATCTTCAAAACTAGATGGATATACAGAATGCCTGGTAGTGGGTACCACCTGCATGACTGTGGCAGAACCTTGGTCGCCATCCTTTACATTTAGACCTGTGGACAGACTCAACTGCCCTGAGCACATGAAAACAAAGTGTATCCTTAGGTGATAAGCTGTTATTGTGTTTGAACTTGTGTGCCCTCGTTCTTGGACTCAGAGCCGAAGGAGAGGATGCTGCCTTTAGACTTGCACATACTTCTGTGTCCTGAACAGATTTCTGATGAGGGTGTACCAGATGTCCCAATGCCCTGAGATTCTAAACAGGACTGAATCTGAATGTGACTGTGTTGCTTCAAGGATCTACATCATCTCTTCTTTTTTTTTTAAACTGTATATTTATTTATTTGGCTGTGCTGGATCTTAGTTGCAACACCCAAGATTTTCAATCTTCATAGTGATATTCCGGCTCTTCAGCTGCCACATGCAGACTCTTCAGTTGCGGCATGTGGGATCTGGTTCCCTGACCAGGGATTGAATTCAGGCCACATGCATTGGGAGTGCAGAGTCTTAGCCACTGGACCCCCAGGGAAGTCCCCCACATAAATTTTTTTTTTTTTTAAACATCTTGACTTGGTTTTTGCCAAACCATAATTGCTGCGTTTAATTTTAGTGAATATTTATGTTCACTGCTACTCATAACCTGTGACACAGAGTCTAATTAATTATCTTTCAAATAAAAAGAAGGGGGGAAAAAGGCAAGAAAAGCCTTCACAGCTGATTGGAGAAGGAAAAACAGCAAGGAACAGTGAGTGTGGGTCTGATGATTTTTCCTGATTTGGGTGTCTGACTGGTGGTGTCTGTCCCCATCTGCCATCGTGTGAGTTGACAGATGATCTTTCTTTAAAAGGAAATTATGGAGGAGATTTTTTTAGGAGAGTCAGCTCTCTTGTTGGATAGACCAGTGTTAGGATCCTGCCGGCGGGTGGAGGGTACGTGGTAAGCAAGAGTCAGGTAACTAAGCTAATTTTGAGATGTTGATTGGGTTGCACTTCTTTGTGCTTGAAGGTGGAACGCTGCAAGGCTTCATCTCTGACATGTTACAGAGGAGAGCGCCGGTGTTAGCTCTCAGTCTGCTTCTGGCCATCGGGTCCCTGGTTGGATACAGTCGTGAGTATCTCCTTGCAGTTAAACTGTTTGCCTCATCTCTTAGGACTAAGGCATTTACTTGCCTTGAGTCAGTGATCAGCCCTGGGGAGGTGGTTGAGACCAGCCACCAGGGCATAAATGGGATCTTTGTATTGTCCTGTGAACAGCGGTAGAAGTATCATTACGTAGGTTTATTTGCGTTGGGGAGGAAACTGGCATCTCTTGTGCTTTGTTGGTTTGTTTAAAAGCTTGCTTGGGAGTGTATCTGCTTTGTCCAAGGGTAGGCTCCAGCCATGCAGCATTAGAGCCAATAAAACAATAAAAGGGACAAGATTTCAAAAGAGGAAAGATGGTAATTAGTAGGTTTGGTATATGTCCCTTAAGATGCTGCTGAGATAGGAGCTTTCCTGTAGCTTTTAGAAGTGACAGTAGCTTGAGCAGCAGCCAGAGGCAGACATTACAAGTAAAAGTCGGGAGCGGCGGTGATGGAGCCGTGTCCGCTTGCTCTCTCTGGGAGTGATCTGTGAGGTCACAGAATCCAGGCCTGTGTGTCCTGTTGGGTGAAGACACACGTACTGCGCTCCTCACGTCATCACCCCGTGTCTGTGTCTCTCCTCGCAGGTTCTCCAAACGACAAGTCCATCAATGCGCTTCTGATGGCTGTCACAGGTATGGCACAGGCTCCATTTCACTGTCTTGTTCCTCTGCAAATAAAAAGGGAAAAAGGAAACTGCTTGCTCCTTCAAGCTGAGTTATTCTAAAGCCTTAATTATAGAAGACTCAGGTGGTAAAAGGAAAGATGCCTCCCCCAGATCCTGCTTCTCTGCTCTCATGTTACTGCCTCAGTCTTGGTGTGGCAGAAGCAGTCCTTTAGAGATTTCCTCCGATTTTTGATTGCGGCCCACATCCGCTCATATCACTCCCGGAAGTGGTGTAGGAAGAATGCCCCGTTGGAAACCAGTTCACCAACTTTCATAAAGTCCAGTATAGCTGGTTTTTCCTCCTATTTGGAATTGGTCAGTATTTCTTCCCTTGAATCCCAGATGAATCAGTTGGGTGCCATTCGGGACCATGTTATGGAAAAACTCCTGTTCTTAAATTTGAGCTCGTGGGATCGCTGGAGCTGCTGCCACTCTGTGAGACTCTTGGCCCTGTCTGCGCTCAGTCCTGTGGCAGCCTCACCGAGAACAGTGGCAGATGGAACCCCTTGCACCGTTTAAATCACTTTTTCTCCTCTCTATCTTTCTCAATGTTTGGTTGAATTTGGGCATTCAGATGCTCTGAGTCATCTCTGCCATAATAGAATTTGATAAACTAGTGCAGTTGTCAGTGAATGCACACTTCACCAGACTGGAAAGGTCTGTGTTCACTCTGTTTTCTAGAGGAAAGTGGGCGCTAACTAAGATGTTACATCTGGGGGAGTTTCTGTTTTTACAGGTAATTTTTCCCCCTTCTTTCCATTTCTCTCCAACATACCAGTTAGAATATTGGGATTAGAGTTTACATAATTCTCAATAGATTCCTAACATGTTGTTATGTGTAGTGTCTTAATAAGAACCCGTTCTGTTTCTGACTTTAGGATTCTTTATTGGTGGACCTTCTAATATGATAAGCTCTGCTATTTCTGCTGACCTGGGTCGTCAGGAGCTGATCCAAGGGAGCAGTGAGGCTTTGGCGACCGTCACTGGGATCGTTGATGGAACCGGGAGCATTGGCGCTGCAGTGGGCCAGGTGAAAGGGCAGGGAGGGCTGGACAGGGAGTGTTCAGCGGTGGGAGGGTCTGCCCCCCCTGCAGGGCCCCGGCAGGTGGCGCTCTTGTTCTGTAGTGCACTGCACTAAAAGCCTTGGGTTCTTAGTGACCTAACATGGAAGGCCCCTCTACATTTATCAGTTCCTCCTTTCCACTTTTACCTCCAGATTCTTCCTGTCTAGAAAGAAGCGAACACTTTGTAAGACAGATCCTTCAGTCCCTCTGCCCACCGCCCCCTCATCCAGCCTGAACTTGGCACTTCAGGGAGGCCAGGAGACACATGCTTCTCATTACCCGACACTTGACACGCAGGCCCCAGCTCTCTCACCCACCAAATACACATTCTTGCCACAGATCCCCGCCAGAAGTTGCCATGGACCCTGCAGCTGCCCTGAGATGCTTTCTCTGCTTCCTACAACTGTGTTTCAAAAGACAGTTCATAAATGTCTTACATCAGAATCAATCTGGGAGTTCATTAAAGTACAGAACACTTAGCTTACTGTGGATTTGCTGAGCGAGGGCCTGGGGATCTGTATTTCAATAAGCCATCCTGGCGAGTCCTGTGCACTCTATAAAGTCTGAGATCTTCTAGGCTAAGAGTGGCCTACTGTAGGTAGTCAGAACTGTTGTCTCTCTTTTTCTGGCCACGCTGCACAGTGTGTGGGATCTTATTTCCCTAACTGGGCATCGAACCTGCATTCCCTACATTGGAAGCGTGGAGTCTTAACCACGGGACCACCAGGGAAGTCCTTGTCAGAACCGTTCAAATTGATCTGTCTTGCTTACATTCAGCTTAAGAAAGGCATTGTTTCTCTGGGACAGTCATGAGTATGTGTCTCTCCTGGGGTATACCACTCTCAGTCATTGAGTGCTTATTTTGTAAAATATAGATTTGAGAATCAACTGCATGGATAAAATATTTGAAACTTTGACAATGACGTCGTGTTTAATGGGGAAAGAAAATATGGGCAAAACCTCAGAGAATGCTCAGTGGTCACAGAAACAGGAAGCCAGAATTTGAGGGGTGGGGGTGTTACTCAGATCATAAATGAAGAGAGGTCAGGAGAAAGAGAATGGAAGGGAAAAGGCTTGTAGTTTTGACACTGAGGTCATTAGATGGCCTTGAAGACTGATGCTTTGCTCGCTTAATGGGGGTGGATCACTGGTATCTGATCGTGAGTGGTTAATACGAGAGCAGATGTCGCTGGAGATTGTTGTTATTTAGTTGCTCAGTTGTGTCTGGCTCTTTTGCGACCTTGTGGACCCACCAGGCTCCTCTGTCCATGGATTTCCCAGACAAAAATACCGGAGCGGGTTGCCATTTCCTTCTCCAGGGGATCTTCCCAACCCAGGGATCGAACCCACATCTCTTGCACTGGCAGGTGGATTCTTTACCTTTGAGCCACCTGGGAAACCCATTGCAGGAGATACACCATCTTAACGCACATCTCTCCCTGGTCATGCGGTGCATGTTTATTTGTTCACGTCTGTCTCTCCCACTAGAGCTTCATGAGGGCAGTGTGTTGTTTTGTGTTTTGCTGTCATCCCAGTCCTAGGAAGAGTGCCTGGCACATGTGAGACGTTCAGGTACTTGTTGAATGGTTGTAGCAAGAATGGTTTATAGGATCAGGGTGTTAGCTTATTTGATTATGAAACTAAAGGGAAAAAAGAAAACTTAGCAATGGTAAGAGAACTTTGTTTTCTTGCCATGCTCTGGAGTAGGAACTAAAAAATGCTATTGGCCACCTGGTCAGATGTCTTCATATAAAGGGTATTGGGCATCCTTTTCTGAAATGACTGTATTTTAGATTTTCCTTCTTAGCTAATGTTTTCTTCATTATTCAGATGGATGGATTGTAATTTGCATTTCAAGGAGTTTTTTTTTAATTAGAATGCCTGCCAGTCTTAAGATCCCTAACTAGGAACTTGGGGGTGGGGGGTCAGCATTAGACTGACTTTCATGGTTTTAGAAACAGAATCAGGAGTAAATCATTGTTCGCTTTACTCATTCCCCTGGCATGTTGATTTTTGAATGATTTCCTACTGTTTGAGGTGTAAAACCCCAAACTTCATAACTTAATATTAAAAACTTCGGACTACCCCTGGTGGTCCAGTGGTTAAGACTCCTCGCTTCCACTGCAGGGGGCGCAGGTTCAGTACCTGGTCAGAGAACTAAGATCCCACATGCTGCACAGTGTGGCCAAAACAAAAACAGAAATTCTATAAACTTGGTCCCTAGCACTCGCCTAAGTCACATTGAATACCTTTGTTCTCCCAACCTCCCCTTGACTTCCCAAGAAAAACACTGCTTTCTCCTCCTGGTTTCCACAGCAGTTGGTGCACACCTGTAGTGGGACAGTTGCCACAGTGTTTCACACTGACTGGTTGGTTGATCCCCTGTGTCAGACTCTGCCTTCCTTGAGGATAGAACCGTGCTGTGTCCTTCCTCTTTGCTTTCCCAATGCTTAATATGTTTTTGACCCACAACAGGGGCTCAGTAGGTTAAATTGCAGTGTTTTCCCAAGAGAGATGAGAACAAATGTCCACATAAACATTTTTACACAAATGTATTTCACAGCAAATGATTATTTACAATAGCTAAGAAGTAGAAACATCCTTATGTCCATCTACCGATGAATGGATAAGTAAAATATGATATATTCATATAATAGAGTATTATTTGGCAGTTCAAGAGGAATGAAGGTTTGATAGATGCTACAGTATGGAAGAACTTCAACTCTATTATGCTAAGTAAAAGGAGCCAGTCACCAAAGACCACCTATTTATGTGATTTCATTCATTTGAGATACCCGGAATAGGCAAATCTATAGAGAAAGAAATTAGATTAGTGGTTGCTTTGGGTTGGGTGGGTCTGGAGAGTGACTCCTAATGGGTTTCTCTTGGGGTGATGAGGATGGTCTAAAATTAGATTATGGTGATAGTTGCACAACTCTGTAAGTATACTAAAATCCATTGAGTAATATGAGCTTAGTATTATGTAAATTATATGTCAGTAAAGCTATTTAAAAGATAAAGTAGCATTCAGAGCGTTTGGAGGGCCACTGTGCTTCCTCTAATGGGTGATTACACCTCTGCTTTTTTGTTTCCCATGAGGCTGTCCAGGCTAAATCACTCAGTTGTTCTCCTTTAATTTCTCCCAATTTTACTAATAATGTGATCAAAGAACATGGATTAAATGATCATTTCGGTGGTCAGCTGAGTTTTGAGAAGGGTACCAAGACCACTCACTGGGGAAAGAGTGGTTTCTTCACCAAAAGGTGCTGGGAAAGCAGGATGTACACATTGCAAAATGATAAATTTGGACCCTTACCTTACACTGTGTATAAGAATTAACTCAAAATGGATCACATACCTAACTTTAAGAGCTAAAACTAATAAAATCCTTAGAGGAAAACATAGGGACAGCTCCTTATGACAGATGTGTACCAATGGTCAGTTAACCCTTGAAAAGATTCTCAGCATCCTTAGTCTATTAGAGAAATGCAAAAGAAAAACATGAACTACCACTTCACACCGAATTAGGATGTCTGTAATTAAAGCAAAACAGAACAAAGTAGAACAAAGTAGTAAGTACAGGTGAGGATGTGGAGAAATTCCATACAGTGCTGGTAGGAATGTAAAATCACACAGCTGTTGTCGAAAATGCTATGATGATTCCTCAAAAAGGTAAACATCGCATGACCCAGCAGTTCCACTCCTAGGTATGCTATACTCCAAAGACTTGTAGACAGTTTCAGTTATTTGTTTGCCATTGTTCACTGCAGCATTATTCCTGATAGCCACAAGGTGGAAACAACTGAAGTGTCCATGGATAGATGAATAGATAAACAAAATGTGGTATATCTGTGCAGTGGAGTATTATTCAGCCATAGAAGGAGTGGAGTTCTGATGTGCACTACAGCATGAATGAACCTTAACGACATTGTGCTAAGTGAAATCAGCCATGCACAGAAGGACAAATATTGGGTGATTCTACTTAACACAGAATATCTGGAATGGGCAAATTCATAGGAATAGAAAGCAGATTAGAGTTTGTCAGGGGCTGAGGAGACGGGCCATGGAGAGTTCTTGCAGAGAGTTCATAGGTGCAGAATTTCTGTTTGGGGTGATGAAAAAGTTTGAAAATAGGTAGTGGTGATGGTTGTGCAAAGTCATGAATGTATTTGGCGCTGGTGAGTTGTATGTACAACAAAAGATTGCTAAAATGGCAAGTTGCATGTTACATATATTTTACCATAATTTAAAAAAAAGAAAATGGATCAAAAGCTATTGGATACTTTTTAGTAATTGAAAATAAAAGAATATGCTGTAGAGTGTCAAAGTCGTGCAGTAATCCTGTGAGCAAATAGCATAATTGAAAAATGAGTGGTATACTTAAAAGATGAACTATTTTTAAAAGCATCAGTGACAGTACCTTTCACTGGAAGAAGGGATGGTTAAACAGAAGTGGTTTGAGGCTGTTCATCATTCTCTCTTAATAGCAAAGTGAAAAAAATATAGACCTCTTGGACTTAGGCCTTCTGTCCCATTTTTTATTTGGATTCTGCCAGCTTACCTGCTGGCAGGTTGTCATTTGCAGGTTGTCAGTAAAGCTTAACTAGGAGCACGTATATATAGGAGCTCTGCAAACTGCAAAACATTATACATGCCCTGACTCCCTTCTCATTTTCTAGAAGAGCCATGTTTCATCTGCTCTTAGCTACTTCATTTTATTAATTTATAAAGGATTATATTGTGGTTTCTTTTTCTCCCTTTTAGTATTTAGTGTCTTTGATCCAGGACAACCTGGGATGGATGTGGGTTTTCTACTTTTTCATTCTTATGGTAAGTATGTGCCCTTTTTTTAAAAAAAAATAAACTAGTAGTTTATCTTCCTTAAGATTTACATATTTATCTCATTGTTTATCTTTGGCTGTGCTGGGTCTTTTTTGCTGCACGGGCTTTCTTTAGTTGAGGCGAGCAGGAGCTCCTCTTTGTGGTGATGTGTGGGCATCTCGTTGCAGTGGCTTCTCTTGTTGCAGAGCACAAGCTCAGTAGTTCTGGCGCGCAGCCTTGTTGCTCTGCAACATGTGGGATCCCAGATCAGGGATCGAACCTGTGTCCACTGTACTGGCAGGCGAATTCTTAACCACTAGTCCGCCAGAGAAGCCTTTAGCTAGCAGTTTTTAAATTAGTTCAAAGTGAAGTGAAGTCGCTCAGTCATGTCCGACTCTTTGCGACCCCATGGACTGTAGCCTGCCAGGCTCCTCTGTCCATGAGATTCTCCAGGCAAGAATACTGGAGTGGGTTGCCATTTCCTTCTCCAAGTTCAAAACATTTACTTAAATCACTATTTTTTGTTTGTTTGTTTTTTTGGTTTTTTTTAACATGCAAAGTAGTCTTTTGTTGTTGTTGAATAATTGGCTTAAAATAAGTGGCATGTATTTGAGATATAAAATTCAGGAAGATTTAACGTATGTCCATACACATCTGTGAAGCCATTATCCAGATCAGGGCAGGAAGTGTCCGTCACTCCCAAAAGTTTCGCCACAGCCCCTTGGTCATGCCTGTCTCCCACCTCTCTTCACCATCCCACCTCTCTCCATCAGGTAACTGCTGGACCACTTTTCTGTTGCTGTGTCAACTAGTTTGCAATTTCTTGAGTTTAATGTACATGGAATTATACACTCCATATTTTTGTCAGCTTCTTCCAGTCAGCATAATTATTTTGCAATTCATCCATGTTGTTTCATGTGTCAGTAGTTCATTTCTTCTTATGGTTAAATCACTTCTTAAACCAGCAACATTGCTGACTGCTTTTAAAGATTCTTTTGTGAAAAGTAACATCTTACTATTCTAAAAGACACATTCATTTTTCAAGCTGTTACATTTGCCCTTGACCTGAGTCTAATGAGTGTCGTCATTCATGATTCCAGAAAAAACGGTGAGAGACTCACATCCCCAGCTGTTAATCAGGGTACTTCTTCCAGGGTACTCTCTGTCACTAAATACAATTTGGGAAGTCTGAAGGGAATGTGTATGCCAAACCACGTAGGGTTAAAAAAGAACCATTGCTATAATTAACTGTGGCATGCAAGTTCTAAAATGAACCTTGAGTCTCCTGAGAAAATATCTGTTGCGCCTTAGATATTCTTGGCTGGAACTCTATATTTTCAGGGAAACAGCCAATACAGAATAAGGCCTTCTGCTTTTAAAACATTGCTCTCTGTTGAATAAGCACGTGACGTGTTCTTACCACGTTATTGAGACACAGTGCTTGAGACTGGTCCACTTGAGAGTCTGGTGACAGCTTCGTGCACCAGGGGGTGCATTCAGCATCCTCTCCCTCAGTTGCGAGCATCCTAGTTGGAGGCAGCCTCCATTGCCCAAGCCCAGACACTGTCCTCCAGCCTCATCCAGGGGCCTTGGAGACAGCTCAGCACCTGGAATCTCCTGGAGCGGCCTGAAGGCTCGTGTTCTCTCCTATCACAGAGGATGCTTCTGTTAGCTTCACTGGTTTCTGGCTCCTAAAGGCTGGTCCTTATAACTCTGTGTTCCACTTCTGATATTTACCCTAAGCAGAGGGAGATCTCTCCTGATGTACCTGCTGGTCTAATCATACCAGAAATTGTCATAGAAAACTGAATCTATTAGAAGAAATACTGTTTGAAATCTGAGCTCCAGTATCAATTCTCTGCTCTACTTAAAGCAAATTATTTCATTAGGTTCTTTTTTTGAGGAGACTGTAATGTTACATTAAGTACTTTGTTACAGTAACTGTAATTTTCAAAATCATTTTCTGTTTCATTAAAGATTGAGTTATTTTTGTACAAAGTCAAAAGAATGTAGTCCAAATTCATTATTATGTTCAAACGATGATGCGCTAACAGAATTAAATTATCACTGCACATTTAATGCTCTTTTTCTCTTCACAGACAAGTTGCACAATTCTGTTTATTTCACCATTAATAGTGAGGGAAACATGCTCTCTTATGCAAAGACGACAAACTCGCGTATTGAATGAGTGACTGGTGCCCACAAAAGAACATCAGGACTCTTACTTCTTTTAATTCTCCCTATTTTGGGTTTGTCTTAAGAACTCCAACATAACCTCAAATTATCAGGCCTCTTTCAGCATTGTCAGCCGCCGGAGATGCTGACCAGAGTGAAGGCTGGGTGGTTTTTTCTACACTACAGGAATTAATGATTTTTATTTATCACCGTTGTTCCGTGAATGTACCGAATGGCCTGTGAATCTGCCAGCAACTCTGTTGGCCTGTGAAGGTTCATCCCTTTAACCGTAAATGCGTTATTGAACTTGGACCCTTGTTCTCCAGCCTGGAAAGCTGAGTGACCACGAGGCAGTTTTGCCTGGTTTTGTAGCAACGACATGCTCCACAAATAGAAAGGATCATTGCATTTTGCTTCGGTCATGAGTTTACAGAGAGCAGCTCATCTCTGAAGCATCACATCCTGGTGCAGCACTCCAGCTGGGTCCAGTGTAAGCCTGTCTGGACAGAGAATCCCTTAGTTAAACTCTTAAGTGGGAAAAGTCACACTACGTGCTGAGCGACTCAGTGACTTTGTCTGCTCTGAAGTCGATCAGCTCCGGAAGCAGAAATATCTTCCAGTGATTGTCAGCTGTCCTCCTCCATCTTCATTCAGAATTACCTTCAACTCCTGGAAGTCTTTTGTCTTCCTGTCAAGGACCATGAGGTACCTCGGTTGTGAACATTCCAGGATGTAATTTATAACCGAAGTACTCAACCCCAGGCTTGTTCTCTGGGAACTTTTTAGGATCCACTAGGAAGCCAGTCGGCTTAGACCTATTTTCAGAGGCTCGGTCTCTGTCATAACCGGGTTCCTTGCGTTACCTCAGCAGAAGACTAGAATTAGAGAAAAAGGAAAGACCTTTTGGCCTTCTATGCATTAAGTATGTGACATTGAATCACAGTGGATTACTAGGGCCTGAGAGGTATCTAGGTATCTATTCTTTAGATGTTTGTAGAATATACATCTTCAAGGCTGTGAATTCTATACTAATTATCAATATTTTAAGGTCATCCTGTATATATATTTTAAATTACGAAAGTGAGCAGGCGAAAAACGTGCAATTTTGAGGACTGCCTAATTTACATGGAGTTAAGGGAAAATTTTCAACCTCTTGCTTTATACTCTCAAATGTGTGTTTATGAACTTGTTAATGTTATTTAATCAAGCAGACTTCCAATCGGTTAACTGCTCATTACTGACCGAAAGGGAAACTTTTGAAACACAGGGAAAATAAACTGACTTTTATAATAAATAGCTGTCCGTCTGGTTATTTTCTTTATACTCTGAGCTCCGCGCTGTAGAATGTGACTCACGCCTGGAGGTTTCCTGCTCCTAAGTGTTCCCTACTGACCAGCCACCGACCCTGCCGGGCTGCTGGGTTGTACAGGTCTATGTCTACTGCACTCTGAAAAAGCCTCCCCTTCTTCTTCGGGCCGGACTGCTGAGTTTGGATGAGTGGCCTAGTTATAGTTTAAGAATTGCCTGTGAATGAATCCCATTTTGGTTATTTAGCCTCTTGGTGACCTTTGGCTGAGAGAATTTCCTCTCCCCTGCCATGTAATCAGTGTGGTCACACCTTCGTATCCTGACACCAACCATTGTTTTCTTGTCCCAGTTTAAACTTAGCTGGACGTAGCATTCCTCTGACCTCTCTGTAGTACCCAAGCCATACCTGCAATGAAATTATAAATAACTCCTTGGCATTGAATGAATTATATCTTACACTACGGGTGGATTGCCTGTTGTCCTGGTTCTGGCAGTCTGCATGCAGGTTCGCTTTAAAGAACTCGTAAGAATTGACCTCACATTCTTACTGTTTTTTCCTTGAAGAAAAGGCCATCATGAAGGCTAGTTTGGAAAAGCATTCTCTGACACCTCGGTCTCTGATAGAATGCTCCGGCCTGCTATTTCTTGTCATGTGATTTCTTCTTCTGTGCATACTAAGTCGCTTCAGTCATGTTTGACTTTTTTGTGACCCCATGGACTGTAGCCCACCAGGCTCCTCTATCCATAAGATCCTCCAAGCAAGAATACTGGAGTGGGTTGCCATTTCCTCCTTCAGGAGATCTTCCCGACCCAAGGATTGAACACACATCTCTTACATCACTTGCATCGGCAGGCAGGTTCTTTGCCACTGGTGCCACCTGGGAAGCCCTTTTTCCTTCGTTGTCATTTCAAAGGGAGAAGGGCCCCTCTCCACTCCTGCTTACTCAAGTCTTTGCTGCTTCCTGGAGAATGGTCCCCACAGTCAACACTCACACAGAAGTGTCTTGAGGGCCTGCCCCTTTGTGTGTTGTGATGTTCGGCGAGATGGAGGGTACAAGATGTTCTTGTCCACTCCTTCCCTCTCCTTTTCAACCTTCGACGTCCTCATGCCTCCCACATAGGTAGCTGACACAGCCCTTTCTTATCCTGACTAGTTCTTCTGATTTATGTCCTATTTTCCTTTTCAGGACCAAGTCCTTTGAGTTAACAGATGGTATCTGCTGCCTTCCTGGCTGTTGTACTTCCTCCTCAACTTGGGAACTAACTGTGTATCCATTCATCCAAGACAGTCCTGGTTTATGTCTGAAGCTCTGACATAATTATCATGTCATAATTACAGCACCTCTCTCTGCTCTCCCAAGTGTTCTAGTTTGGATATCTTACCCTTAACCTCTGACCTTTTTTTCTGTATCACTACAGAAACAGTGCAACAAAATGTCATAGAACTTAGGGATCTTTTTTTTTCTCATTCCTTTCTTAATCCCTCTTCTTAAACTTGACGCCGGTAACCCCTTCATCTTCTCCAGGACTTTTTTTCCTTTGGCTTCTATGGCATTTCAACATAGTGAATCTTTTTACTTCCTGTTTTTTTTTTTTTTTTTTTACTGGGTTCTCTTCTCTGCTCATCCTCTGCTAGTTTCTATAATTGGGGTCACCAGCTTTCCCAGAGAGCAGTTCTTAGAACCTAACAATAGCTTTGTTAAGTCCTAAAGAGAGGTATGGCACCTGTTTACATAATACTATCTGGTGTTTAGTTAAGAGCAAATCTCAAGGGAAGTGAGCTCAACTTATGTAGCCTCAGTCGCCATCCTGTCCCCACCCAGACCACACTGCCAATTGCCTTCATGAATGGTTTTCAGATTTTCTTCAGAAGCTCTTCTGAGAATCAAAAACCCATGTACCCTCTCTCCAGATCAAAATGCACTTATTAACAAACATTCAAGATTTGTTACAAGGGGACTTCCCTGGTGGCTCAGTGGTAAACAATCTGCCTGCCAACGCAGGAGACTCAAGTTCGATCCCTGATCCAGGAAGATCCCACATGCTGTGGAGTGACTTAAGTCCATGCTCCACGACTATTGAGCCTGTGCTCTAGAGCTGCGACTACAGAAGCCCGTGAGCCCTAGAGCCTGTGCTTTGCAACTGGAGAAAAGCGGTAACAAAGACCCAGCCCAGCCAAAAGTAAGAAATAAAATTACTAAAGGGGAAAAAAAAATTATTACAGGGTGTTCGTGGACCAAAACTTGAAGCCAGTCCTTGGGCCACAAAGTTAGAAACCTTGGTTGAGAGAACCGGGTGTACCTGTTCGCCTGAGGTTTCCCACAGCCCAGCTTCTGTTTCTTTATTGAACCTCCCTCTTCACGAACTTGCTACAGAATCAGACTGGTCATCTTAACTGTTGTTTAGTTGCTAAGTTGTGTCTGACTCTTCTGCGACCCCACAAACGGGCCTGCCAGGCTCTTCTGTCCATTGGATTCTTCAGGCAAGAATACTGGAATGGGTTGCCATTTCCTTCTCCAGGGGATCTTCCCAACCCAGGGATTGAAACCTGTGTCTTCTGGATTGGCAGGCAGATTCTCTATTGCTGAGCTACCAAGGAAGCCCAGTCATCTTATTACTTGGCTACAAATGGCAGTATTTATGCCTGGTTTGTTTTTTTTTTTTTAAGGAAGTACCAGTTTTTTGGTTTGGTTTTTAGATGAAAAAAAGCTTAATTGTGATAGAATACATGTAACATAAAATGTATGCTCTTAACCATTTTAAGTGTACAGTTCAGTAGTTAAGTACTGATATACTCACACTGTAGTGCTTAATGTCTTGTGTTAATTCCTACTTTCTGTCCGTAATACCTCTATTTTAACTCTCTGCTTTCTGAGCCTTACTTCTCCTTCAAGTCTTGGCCAAGCATCATGTGGTCCAAGAACAGCTTCCCAGCCAGCCATACTAGTGTCCACTGTCTTGCCTTTTTTTTGGTAGTGATTGTAAAATGACTTATTTGGTGCTTATCTGCTTACCTGTCTTTATATCTGACTCTCCAAGAGATTATTGGTCATTTTCTCCAGTGCCTAGTTCCTCGCATGGTTGATGCGGAGTAAATGTTGATCATGTTGGAAAAGGTGGAAAGAAAATGAGAGTGGAGTGGGGATCTAGTGGATGTGTGTTCCTGACCCTGCACCTTGCCCTTCCTCTTGCTTTGACTAAGACACCGCTTCCTGCAGTGAGTGGCCAGGTTGCTTAAATTGAAGTGTAGTTGATTTACAATGTTGTACTAGTTTTAGGTGTACAGCAAAATGATTCAGGTATATATGTGTGTGTGTGTGTCCTTTTTCAGATTTTTGTCCTTTATAGGTTGTTAAAAAATACTGAATAGACTTCCCCGTGCTATCCAGAGTATCTATTTTATATATAGCTGTGTGTATGTGTTAATCTCCATGGAGCTTTTCCTGTTTACCCCCTTCTAATGCTGTTTCCTTCCTTTGAACTTCTCGAGCCATTACAGGTAGACTATGCAGTCTGCCCGGGCTGAGTGGTTTTACTGCCTTATTTTATTCTCTGGTTGTTGCTGGTTAAGTTGTCATTTCCTCAATTACATTGGGAACATGGAGGAGTCAACTCCATGTCCAAGGTTGCAGCAGCTGTTTAATCAGACAGCTGGTTTACCTCCTCGTGTGGCCTCTGTACTGTTAGGTTCAGGCTCATCTTCCTTTTGTGTGTGTGCGTGCTTAGTCACTCCGTCGTGTCTGCCTCTGTGACCCTGTGGACTGTAGCCTGCCAGACTCCTTTGTCCCTGGGATTCTCTAGGCAAGGATACTGGAGTAGGTAGCTGTTCGCTTCTCCAGGGGATCTTCCTGACACAGGGATTGAAACCTGGTCTCCTGCATTGCAGGCAGAATTCTTTACTGTCTCAGCCACCAGGGAAGCCCCACCTTCCTTTTGCTTTTCTATAAATGCCCCGATCATTTCCTGTGACCCAAGTTTGTTTCAGCATATATCCAGAAGAAATCAGATCTGTATGAAATTTATATATGTGAACACAGATAATACAAATAATTAAATTGTTATATATGTGTTATAGGTAATTCTAGGTGACTGTATATATATATAAAACTTTTATGGTTAACTGCACACACACATATAACTATATACAAATGTATGTTTATGTCAAGACTAATATTTGAAAGGGCATTCTGTGCTTAAGCCCCAGGGGCGTGGTCTTTCCACCATCACCAGAACAATGCTTCATGTGTGTGCACCTCTTTTGTTTATTTTAAGCTTCTCATCTTCCTGGCCTCATTTTCTTCCTCCCTCCTTGCCTTCCTTCCTTCACACGACTTTTACAAGTGCGCTCCTATCCATCGCTGTGTCTTACCCCCACCACCTCTGTGACGTAGGAGGACCCATGATGGATCTGGTCCTTAGATTGGAGAGCTAAGTCTCTGAGAAGCTCATGGGTTTGCCTGGGGACACACATCTAGTACCCGACAGCAAGACTGACTCAGAACCCAGGTCTTCTGACATAATTGTTGGTTTCTGTGATGCCATGCATCCTCTTCTCGTTTGACTTGAACCTTGTCCTAGGCTTCTTTCCAACCTATATGCTATGCAAAAGCTCTCATCCTCTGAGCGCCAGAGTTCCGCAGGTGAGAGGCCAGCCAGTGCTGCAAAGCTTTGTCTTAAAACCGCCTTCTGCCTCGTTCCTGCTGCTGGGCTGAGCGCCCCTCCACACCCTGCTCTGCAACATCCTCTGCTCCAAGTTTGCCTTTTTAAAGATCATCTCTTCCCTCTTTCCTGGTCCTTCCGCCTGAGGCTTGGGACAGTCTCCCACCCGACAGACTCTAGTCTTCCCTCCTCTCTGCCCTGGAGTCGGTGGAGGTGATGTCATGTGCCCGCCTGAGCCAGCTCTGCTCCTTCCTGTTGACCACGGTCCCTACTCTTACCCTTCTTGTTCTTTATTCGTGGCCAAGGTGCATAGCTTGTGGGATCTTAGTTCCACAACCAGGGGTTAAACTGTGTCCTGACAGTGAAAACTCTTGAGTCTTAACCACTGGACTGCCACGGAGTTCCCTTACTTGTCTTTCTTTTTTTAGGGTTATCTGTCGGTGGCTGTGCTGGGTCTTCGTTACTGTGCGGGATTTTCTCTGGTCGCAGCAGCGGCTTCCCCTCTCTAGCTGCGGCGCACGGGCTTCTCATTGCGGTGCCTTCTCTCGTTGGCAGAGCACGGGCTCGGGGGCATGCGCTCGGTAGTTGTGGTGCCTGGGCTTAGCTGCCCTGCAGCACATGGGATCTTCCTGGACCAGGGATCTAGCCTGCGTCTCCTGCACTGGCAGGCAGATTCTTTACCACTGACCCATCAGGGAAGCAGCCCCCATCCCTACCCTTCTTTCTAATGAATGTTTAAAGCACTTTAAATAATGGTGTTGCATCTAAAGTGCCATGAGTCAGCTTTTTCTCATCTGCCACTGGCCTCCGATGAAAGAACTTATTTTTCCCTTTTGTCCTTTCAGAAATTAGATAACAAGTAACAAAATCATTTGTAACCGTTTCAAATCCCCTTGAATCCTAAGGAGGTTGTCATAACTTCATCATCAGTGAAATACTCATAGAAATGCCACCCCTTTGGATGAAAATGTTGTTGTGGATTGTAATAGGATAACTGAATTTAGGTAAAGCCTTTCATCTAAGCACTTCAAAGGCCTTCAGCTTGTTTAATAGTTGTCATCACGCCCCAAAGAGTGACATCAGGATACACAGTCCACGAGTGTGTGTGTGTATGTGCACCTTTGCTTCTTTATTTAGCATTTTGTTTGTTTGCCTAGGCTCACCATAGAGAGTTTCAGGAACCTAAGTATTGCTGTGGGTTTCATTTAAAAAAATAATACCTAAAGAGTAGCATACATAACTTGCCTTTGTTGCATGGGATGAAGATGTTAATGAGGTTACAAAAGACAGAGGGACTGCTCTGGAGCCAGGAGGGTAGGGTTGGGGCGACTGAAGTGGAGGAAGCAGGTGGACCCTTCCCCAAATGCCCCCAGGTGTGAGAGAGGTTTCGTGCTTGTTTGCATTACTAGGTCGATTCTCCTAAAGATGATGATTCTGTGAACAAGGTCTTGGAGAGAAGATAATTCATTAGAATTTTGAAAATTCGAAACAAGCCTGTGCCTTGTCTGAGGGAAAAGCCCCTAATTAAGACCAAAGCTCCCGCTCTTGGTCTCTGCAGTCACTTTGAGGCTGTTGAAACAGTGTCTGGGTAAAGGGATGGGTTACTTAAGAGAACAGCCTTTTAGAGAAAAGCCTAGCAAGGTTTTTTTTTTGGCCATCTTAGTTCCCCGACCAGGGATTGAACCCATCCGCCTGCAGTGGAAGCGTGGAGTCTTAACCACTGGACCACAGGGAAGTCCCAAAAAACATTAGCAAGAGTGCCCCACGGGGATGACCAGCGCTGGCCTCCTTCCCACATCTGTCTTCTGTTTGGCTTTGGCACAGCACCTCGCTTCATGCTGCAGGATCTAACTAATAAGGCAATTTATGAAAATCAGCATTTATATTTTCCTCTTTCTACTCCCCAACCCCCCAAAGAAACTGTTCTTTGCTCCGGGTCTCCTTTCCTCGTCTCAGTTGCTCATACCTCTGGCCTCAGCAGGGGGAGACAAAGTTCCAAAGACCCTGCCCACTGCACTTGTCAGAGAGGCTCCGTTTCATTATTACTCTACATCCATTGGCTTTGAAACCCTCCCGGCTAGTCATTCTCTCAGAAGTTCTCGGTCCACCCACCGCCCCCATCCCCACCCCACCGGCCTCTTATCGCCACTGGCGACACAGCCTGCCTGTTTCATTGAAAGATAGGACTGTCTAGAGGTTCTCTGCTTGGGCAAGTCTCTGTTCTGCACAGGAACTGAGGCCTTAACATCACTTTAAATTCCACTCCTTTTGATTACCTTCTCTCCATCTCCCCCACCCCCCTGACTTTTTCAGTTCTCTGGGCCTCTCCGGTGAGACTCTCAGCCTTGCTTTCCACATAAGTTCTCTGAATGGATGCTCTACCCATGTGCCCCCCCACAGCCAGGCCCTCCCACATGAGGCCATTCATTGTGGGAGTGCTCTCCTTAGAGAATGAGTTCTTCTGAGTGAAAATCTTAACAGTTTCTTCCAGTGGTCCTAATTCTCCCTTCCAAAGCAACAATGAAATTAAATTCAAGCCATGAACTTAAAAGACACTCTTTGGAAGAAAAGCTATGACCAACCTAGACAGCATATTAAAAAGCAGAGACATTGCTGACAGAGGTCTGTCTAGTCAAAACTATGGTTTTTCCAGTAGTCATATATGGATGTGAGAGTTGGACTATAAAGAAAGCTAAACCCTGAAGAATTGATGTTTTGAACTGTGGTGTTGGAGAAGACTCTTGAGAGTCCCTTGGACTGCAAGGAGATTCAACCAGTTAATCCTAAAGGAAATCAGTCCTGAATATTCATTGGAAGCCCCTGATGCTGAAGCTGAAACTCTCAATACTTTGGCCACCTGATGTGAAAAACTGACTCATTTGAAAAGACCCTGATGCTGGGAAAGATTGAAGTCAGGAGGAGAAGGGGACGACAGAGGATGAGATGGTTGGATGACATCACTGACTCAATGGACATGAGTTTGAGTAAGCTCTGGGAGTTGGTGATGGACAGGGAAGCCTGGCGTGCTGCAGTCCATGGGGTTGCAAGGAGTTGGACACAACTGAGTGACTGAACTGAAAGCAAGAGAGAACTATATTTTCCCCTGATATATTGAAGACAACTTCCATCTTTCCCTTTCAGCTTTTTATGCTTCTAAGCTTAAATCTTTATTGAAGCTATTCTCCCTGCCGTTGCTTCCTGATCAAAGCTGACCATCTTCATTCTCTACTTTTGATGTTGTAACTACCTTCTTATTCTTTGAATTTTATGTTTCTCTCCATTTTGATTTCCCCCTTTTCTTCCTAATCCTCAATCCTAAGAGAACTCTCCAGACAAAATTGTTTCATCTTCTGTGTTCCAGACACTCTTGTTCATACTCTATTTTTAGTTTTGTCATTACCTGTCTACAAAACTCTAGAAAGTCAGGACTACCTTCTCATCATTTAAAAAATCCTCTCCTACAGTGCAGGGCACATAGGAGGTAGAACTTAAATGTTTAATTTTCTCTGTGCCCACTCTGGTACTTCTTTTACACGGTTCACTTTTTCATACTTTCCTGAAACCTCCCGACTACCAGATTTTTCTCTCTAGCCCCTATTTGTCACTCATTTTCCAATCTTAAATTGCCTGGTGATCACCCTGACGTCCTGCCAGCAGTCCAAAGTAGTAGAGTTCATTTTCTCACCCCAGTCCCCGCAAAGCTACTTCCTACTTACTCTCCTACTGGTCTTGCTTAATAAGTTGCTTGAAACATTTCTGGGTAACCTTAGGCGTCAAGGCACATTTTGATCCTTATTCATTAAGGGACTCTCTCATTAAGTGACTGAGAATTTCCACTGAGCCCTAATTCTCACGTTTCCTGAGTTGACTCGAACTGTCAGTGGCAACACCATCAGCCCCAGGCTCACAGCCTTCAGGATACTTGCTGCTGCATCTTTCCCTTGCTCCTTGTCCTCAGTCTCCAGGTGTTGCTGATTCTTTCTCCCTTGCTTTTCCTTTTTTTAAAATTTTTATTGGGATGTGTAGTTGATTTACAGTGTTGTTTGCATTTCTGCTGTACGGCAAAGTGCATCGGTCATACAACTGGCTTGCTTTTCGAACTCATCTTGTTGATGTCTAAGTCACTTTCCTCTACCTGAATTATTCTCAAGGGCCTTATTTCTAGTGTTCCCCCTTCTAGTCTTCCCTTTTCCAGTCTGCACCATGCTCAGCTCTTAGAATAATCCTGCTAAACAGTATTTTTGTGTTGTTTTTCTCCTGCTCAGCTATCAAAAGGGGACTCTTGTTTCCTGAGTTAACATTGATGTCTTACATGATCCTCATCTCTAACTAGAAAATCTGAGACATCAGAGATCTGAGGGTAAGTAGTAGCGATACCTCTTTTGCTGATTTTTTTTTTCTTCACCACACCATGCGGCTTGTGGGATCTAGTTCCCTGACCAGGGATCAAACCTGCACCCACTGCATTGAAAGGGCAGAATCTTAACCATTGGGCCAGTAAGGAAGTCCATATATATATATATATTTTTTTAAAATAACTTTATTGAGCTATAATTTGCATATATATATAACTCACCCTTCAACATATATAGTCATTTAGAAACTACACTTCAATAAAAATTAATAAAAAAATTGAACAATGGTTTTAGGGATAGTCACAGGTCTAATTTTAGAACATTTTCGTCAATCCCCAAAGAAACCTCATATCTCTTAGCAGTCATTCTAAGTTCTATTCTCTGCTTTCCCCAGTTCCTGACAACTCATGATTTACATTCTATATCTATGGTGCATGCTCAGTCGCTAAGTTGTGTCCTTTTCATGGCGACCCCATGGACTGTAACACGCCAGGCTCCTCTGTCCATTGGTTTTTCCAGGCAAGAATACTGGAGTGAGTTGCCATTTCCTTCTCCAGGGGAGCTTCCCCACCCAGTGATCGAATCTGTGTCTTCTGCACTGCAGGCGGATGCTTTTCCATTGAGCTACTGGGGAAGCCTCTGTACCTACTGTTGTGTAGTTGCTCAGTCATGTCTGACTCTTTGCGACCCCGTGGACCACAGCACCCTAGGCTTCCCTGTCCTTCACCATCTGGAGTTTGCGCAAACTCATGTCCATTGAGTCGGAGATATCATCTGTACCTGTGGATCTGCCTATTGTAGACATTTCAAATAAATGGTCTTTTGTGATTAGCACCTTTCACTTAAGCATAATATTTCTGAGGCTGTTCTAACTGGCTTTTCTTAGATCCTGGATTTGTCTATTTGGTGTCCATTCATCAGAAGACCAACTATCTTAATTATATTTTATTTTCTGTACTCTTGATGCTCTGGCATTTATGGCCTCGGGGCAGAGACAGCCACCCTCCCAGGACTAGCCAGCTCTTAGCCTTAGCAAAGGGCTTGCCCTACAGTACACTTTTCATATGCAAACAGTCTGTTCCTGAGCCTGCCCCACCAAACCAACCACACCAAGCCAATCTCTCCCCCTCCCTAAGTCAACTGAAAGGCAGGTGCCAAACAGCTAGGAGACAGCCCTTCCCAAAGCCTGCCAGAATTATAGGGACTAGTCAGTCCTAAACTGTTTATCCTGTCATATCTTGCCTTTCCTGCAGGAAACACAATAAAGGCTCTGGCTAAGGTTTCCGCAGCAGCTGCGCTTTGCTGAAGCAGCCGTGAAGAGATACCTCACTTCCAAGGTAAGAGAAGCCCAAGTAAGACGGTAGGTGTTGCGAGAGGGCATCAGAGGGCAGATACACTAAAACCATAATCACAGAAAACTAGTCAATCTGATAACAGGACTACAGTCTTGTCTAACTCAATGAAACTAAGCCATGCCATGTGGGGCCACCCAAGATGGTGGGGTCATGGTGGAGAGGTCTGACAGAATGTGGTCTACTGGAGAAGGGAATGGCAAACCACTTCAGTATTCTTGCCTTGAGAACCCCATGAACAGTATGAGAAGGCAAAATGATAGGACACTGAAAGATGAACTCCCCAGGTCGGTAGCTGCCCAATGTGCTACTGATCAGCAGAGAAATAACTCCAGAAAGAATGAAGGGATGGAGCCAAAGCAAAAACACCACCCAGTTGTGGATGGGACTGGTGATAGAAGCAAGGTCTGATGCTGTAAAGAGCAATATTGCATAGGAACCTGGAATGTTAGGTCCATGAATGAAGGCAAATTGGAAGTGGTCAAACAGGAGATGGCAAGAGTGAATGTCGACATTCTAGGAATCAGCGAATTAAAATGGACTGGAATGGGTGAATTTAACTCAGATGACCATTATATCTACTACTGTCGGCAGGAATCCCTTAGAAGAAATGGAGTAGCCATCATGGTCAACAAGAGAGTCTGAAATGCAGTACTTGGATGCAATCTCAAAAATGACAGAATGATCTCTGTTCGTTTCCAAGGCAAACCATTCAATATCAGGGTAATCCAAGCCTATGCCCCAACCAGTAATGCTGAAGAAGCTGAAATTGAACGGTTCTATGAAGACCTACAGGACCTTTTAGAACTAACACCCAAAAAAGATGTCCTTTTCATTATAGGGGACTGGAATGCAAAAGTAGGAAGTCAAGAAACACCTGGAGTAACAGGCAAATTTGGCCTTGGAGTATGGAATGAAGCAGGGCAAAGGCTGATAGAGTTCTGCCAAGAGAATGCATTAGTCATAGCAAACACCCTCTTCCAACAACACAAGAGAAGACTCTACACATGGACATCACCAGATGGTCAACACCAAAATCAGATTGATTATATTCTTTGCAGCCAAAGATGGAGAAGCTCTATACAATCAGCAAAAACAAGACCAGGAACTGACTGTGACTCAGATCATGAACTCCTGATTGCCAAATTCAGACTTAACTTGAAGAAAATAGGGAAAACCACTAGACCATTCAGGTATGACCTAAGTCAAATCCCTTATGATTATACAGTAGAAGTGAGAAATAGATTTAAGGGACTAGATCTGATAGAGAGCCTGATGCACTATGGACAGAGGTTCATGACATTGTAGAGGAGACAGGGATCAAGACCATCCCCAAGGAAAAGAAATGCAAAAAGGCAAAATGGTTGTCTGAGGAGGCCTTACAAATAGCTGTGAAAGGAAGAGAAGCGAAAAGCAAAGGAGAAGAGGAAAGATATTCCCATTTGAATGCAGAGTTCCAAAGAATAGCCAGGAGAGATAAGAAAGCCTTCCTCAGCGATCAGTGCAAAGAAATAGAGGAAAACAACAGAATAGGAAAGACTAGAGATCTCTTCAAGAAAATTAGAGATATCAAGGGAACATTTCCGGCAAAGATGAGTTTGATAAAGGACTGAAATGGTATGGACCTAACAGAAGCAGAAGATATTAAGAAGAGGTAGCAAGAATACACAGAAGAACTGTACAAAAAAGATCTTCATGACCCAGATAATCACAATGATGTGATCACTGACCTAGAGCCAGACATCCTGGAATGTGAAGTCAAGTGGGCCCTAGAAAGCATCATTGTGAACAAAGCTAGTGGATGTGATGGAATTCCAGTTGAGCTATTTCAAATCCTGAAAGATGATGCTGTGAAAGTGCTTCACTCAATATGCCAGCAAATTTGAAAAACTCAGCAGTGGCCAAAGGACTGGAAAAGGTCAGTTTTCATTCCAGTCCCTAAGAAAGGCAACCCCAAAGAATGCTCAAACTACCGCACAATTGCAGTCATCTCACACGCTAGTAAAGTAATGCTCAAAATTCTCCAAGCCAGGCTTCAGCAATACGTGAACCGTGAACTTCCAGATGTTCAAGCTGGTTTTAGAAAAGGCCGAGGAACCAGAGATCAAATTGCCAATATCCACTGGATCATCGAAAAAGCAAGAGAGTTCCAGAAAAACATCTATTTCTGCTTTATTGACAATGCCAAAGCCTTTGACTGTGTGGATCACAATAAACTGTGGAAAATTCTTCAAGAGATGGGAATACCAGACCATCTGACCTGCCTCTTGAGAAACCTGTATGCAGGTCAGGAAGCAACAGTTAGAACTGGACATGGAACAACAGACTGGTTCCAAATAGGAAAAGGAGTACGTCAAGGCTGTATATTGTCACCCTGCTTATTTAACTTATATGCAGAGTACATCATGAGAAACGCTGAGCTGGAAGAAGCACAAGCTGGAATCAAGATTGCTGGGAGAAATATCAATAACCTCAGATATGCAGATGACACCACCCTTATGGCAGAGAGTGAAGAGGAACTAAAAAGCCTCTTGATGAAAGTGAAAGAGGAGGGTGAAAAAGTTGGCTTAAAGCTTAACATTCTGAAAACTAAGATCATGGCATCTGGTCCCATCACCTCATGGGAAATAGATGGGGAAACAGTGGAAACAGTGTCAGACTTCATTTTTTGGGGCTCCAAAATCACTGCAGATGCTGATTGCAGACATGAAATTAAAAGATGCTTACTTCTTGGAAGGAAAGTTATGACCAACCTAGATAGCATATTAAAAAGCAGAGACATTACTTTGCCAACAAAGGTACATCTGGTCAAGGCTATGGTTTTTCCAGGGGTCATGTATGGATGTGAGAGTTGGACTGTGAAGAAAGCTGAGCACCGAAAAATTGATGCTTTTGAACTATGGTGTTGGAGAAGACTCTTGAGAGTCTCTTGGACTGCAAGGAGATCCAACCAGTCCATCCTAAAGGAGATCAGTCCTGGGTATTCATTGGAAGGACTGATGCTGAAGCTGAAACTCCAGTACTTTGGCCACCTCATGCGAAGAGTTGACTCATAGGAAAAGACCCTGATGCTGGGAGGGATTGGGGTCAGGAGGAGAAGGGGACGACAGAGGATGAGATGGTTGGATGGCATCACCCACTCGATGGGCATGAGTTTGAGTGGACTCCAGGAGTTGGTGATGGACAGGGAGGCCTGGTGTGCTGTGATTCATGGGGTCGCAAAGAGTCAGACACGACTGAGCGGCTGCACTGAACTGAACTGACTGAAGGTTTCCCCAGCGCCTTCCGTCACCTGGTCCACACTGGAGCTTCCTGTGTGGCCTTGCGGGTGGGGTGTCCGCCCTTCAGGAACAGTGAGCAACAGAGATCTGTCAGTGGCTCTGACCTCCCCTTGTCAGCACTCAGTCACCGCCCTCAATTAAAATCCCACAGGACTTGAATGAAAGTGCACTTTGTTTTCAGGCTACAGAGTTCAGTGTACCAATTTAATCTTATTTTTGATATTTAAAGCTTCTATACTCTTAGATACCTTTTGTCCACTGAATAGTGAGCTGAGAAAAGTGATTATTATTAGTATATATTTCTTCTCATATCTTTTATATTTTTTCCTGTATAAATGTTCATACCATCTTAGTTAATGAAAATACATTTGTATATATTTTTCTTCATTATATAATTGGATTATAAATTGCACCCTTGAGTATTGCAAAGGGTTTTGTTTGTTTTTGTTCAATGCTTTTTGTCTCTGAATTAAACCATGTCTGATATTCTCTTTGTTTGAATTTGCCTAATGTAACTGTCCTAGTGTAATATAATTTCCGTTTTCAACCTTTCTGAATCACTTTGAGAACTGAGTGTTGCCCATGTACCCTAATGTTCATTGCAGCACCATATATAATAGCCAGGACATAGAAGGAACCTAGATGTCCATCGACAGAATAATGGATAAAGAAGTTGTGGTACACAAGTGCTCAGGGCTGGTGCACTGGGATGACCCAGAGGGATGGGATGGGGAGGGAGGTGGGAAGGGGGTACAAGATGGGGAACACATGTAAATCCATGGCTGATTCATGTCAATGTATGGCAAAAACCACTACAATATTGTAAAGTAATTAGCCTCCAACTAATAAAAATAAATGAGAAAAAAAAAAAAAAAAAGAACTTGTACAAGATATACAAGCTGGATTTAGAAAAGGCAGAGGAACCAGAGATCAAATTGCCAGCATACACTGGATCCTAGAAAAAGCAAGAGAATTCCAAAAAAACTACTTCCACTAAAAGCCTTTGACTGTTGGACGTGGAACAATGGACTAGTTCAAAATTGGGAAAGGAGTACGTCAAGGCTGTATATTGTCACCCTGCTTATTTGACTTATATGCAGAATAAATCATGCAAAATGCCAGGCTGGACAAATCACAAGCTGGAATCAAGATTGCCAGGAGAAATATCAACAACCTCAGATATACAGATGATACCAGTTTAATGGCAGAAATTGAAGAGGAACTAAAGAGCCTCTTGATGAAGGTGAAAGAGGAGAGTGAAAAAGCTTTCTTAAAACTCAACTTTCAGAAAACGAATATCATGACATCTGGTCGCACCACTTCATGGCAAATAGACGGGGAAAATGTGGAAACAGTGACAGATTTCATTTTCTTGGTCTCCAAAATCAATGCAGATGGTGACTGCAGCCACAAAATTATAAGATGCTTGCTCCTTGGAAGTATAGCTATGATAAACCTAGATGGTGTATTAAAAAGCAGAGATATGACTTTGCCAACAAAGGTCTGAATAGTCAAAGCTACAGTTTATCCAGTAGTCATGTATGGTTATGAGAGCTGGACCACAAAGAAGGCTGAGCACCAAAGAATTGATGCTTTGGAACTGTGGTGCTGAAGAAGACTCTTGATAATCCCTTGGACTGCAAGGAGCTAAACTAGTCAATCCTAAAGGAAATCAACCCTGAATATTCATTGGAAGGACTGGTGCTGAAACTGAAGCTCCAATACTTTGGTCACCTGATGTGAAGAACTGGCACATTGGAAAAGACCCTGATGCTGGGAAAGATGAGGGCAAGAGGAGGCGGTGGCAGTAGAGAATGAGATGGTTGGATGGTGTCACCAACTCAGTGGAGAAGAGTTTGAGCCAGTTCAGGGAAATGGTGACGGACAGGGAAACCTGGTGTGCTGCAGTTCGTGGCGTTGCCAGGAGTTGGACACGACTCAGCAACTGAACAACAGCAACATACAGTAAACACTACTCGGCCATAAAAAGGAATGAATTTGCATCAGTTCTAGTGAGGTGGGTACTAGAGCCTGTTATACAGAGTGAGCTAAGTCAGAAAGAGGAAAACAGACACCATATATTAATGTATATATATATATGGAATCTGGAAAAATGGTGCTGATAAGTCTATTTGTAGAGCAGCAATAGAGATGCAGATGTGGAGAACAGACTTGTGGCCATGGTGCTGGGGGAAGGAGGGCTTGGGATGAACTGAGAGAGCAGCATTGAAAACGCTGCATTACCATAGGTAAAACAGATAGCCAGTGGGAATTTGCTATATGAAGTAGGAAGCTCAACCCAGTGCTCTGTGACAACCTAGAGGAGTCGGAGAGGGTGGGAGGTGGGAGGGAGGTTCAAGAGGAAGGGGACGTATGCATGCCTGTAACTGATTCATGTTGATGTGTGGCAGAAACCAACACAGCGTTGTAAAGCAATTATCCTCCAATTAAAAAAAATTTTTTTTTAAATTGGGTTGTGATTTAATCTAATCCTCTTGAATGTTTGGCTTATTTATATTTACTGACATAATTTGTGTTTTTATTCTGCAGTTACATTATTTATATTTGAAAATATGTGCTACCAAAGCAAGCCCTATTTTTGTTTTTTTTTTTTACAATTATGGTTGTGGTATATGGTCTTAATTGCCCCATGGCATGTGACTCTTCCTGGACCAGGGATTGAACCTGTGTCCCCTGCATTGACAGGCAGATTCCTAACCACTGGAAAGTCCAGCAAACACTATTATACATTAAAATCTGTTTTTTCTTTCACCTAAACTAAATAAATAAATATCCCACAGGTACAACTGAGACAAAGGCTCATTTCTGTGTGGTATGTATAATATCAGTACTTCATTTCCTTTTATGACTGAATTATATGCATTTACCACATGTTTATTCACTCATCAGTTAATGGACATTGGGGTTAGTCCCACTTTTTGGCTACGATGAGTAGTGCTGATAGGGGCATTTGTGTACAAGCTTTTATGTGGCTATAAGTTTTCAGGTCCCTTGAGTATATACCTGGGTGTGGGATTCCTGGGTCATATGGGAACTATATTTAACATAAAGAATTACCAAACTATTTTCTAAAGTGGCTGTGCCATTTTACAGTCCCACCAGCAACCTGTGAAAGTTCCAGTTTCTCCATGTTCTCACCGTCACCTGTGATTGTCTTTTTTAACTTGTAGTCATGGACTACAAGGGAGCTGAAAAAAATCGAGAAATTAATCCAAATGCTGTGCAGTTATATAGAGCTGTAGGTACCAGTCTGATTTTTCCTCATATTAATATAATTTAGGACTTAAAATTACATATTTCTTGGGCACTTTTATTCACAATAAATAGCCAGGTGATTCACTTGGGAAATTCCACAAGGTGTGCCCTGCCCTCCCTGGCCCCTCCCTGGGATGGATTCTCAGCAAGGCTGATTTTGCTGGGCTTGGACAGAGCTGGCTCTCAGTCCTCTTCTCCTATGGCTGATTTCCAGGAATTGAGAAGGGGGTGCAGGAAGAATAGAAAGTGTTAGATAGTTTCTGCCTTGGGCTATAAAAAAAAAAAAAAAAAGAAGATACTCAGTTCCTAAAGCGCTCGTCTCCTGGCAGCCAGACGGGGAAGGAAAGAACAAGAGCCTTCGTGTCCTTGGAGGTGCTCAGAATAGCAGTCAGGCTCTCAGTGATTCATCACGCGCGGCGCTGCCCACCCGTGATCCGAGCGGCTGAGTGCCATGTGAGTCAGGCCTCCCGCAGCTTCCTCCCTGGGCTTTCTGGGTCTGGTCGGAGCGGAGGGGAGGCCCGTGACCCAGGAGGCGGAGCCAGCCAGGAAAGGGTGCCTTTTCTGGTCTGTTCCTTCCTGAAGGGGTTTCTGCTCCTGTCTGTACCAAGCCCTGGGCTTCCCAGGTGGTGCTAGTGGTAAAGATCCCGCCTGCCAATGCTGGAGACATAAGAGGCGTGGGTTCTATCCCTGGGTCAGGAAGATCCCCTGGAGAAGGGCATGGCAGCCCACTCTAGTATTCTTGCCTGAAGAATCCCATGGACAGAGGAGCTTGACGGGCTACAGTCCATGATGTTGCAGAGTCAAACACGAATGAAGTGACTTAGTGTGCATGCACTGCACCAAGCCCTAGGGAAATTTGGAGGAGAATCCTGATATTTGGAAGAAAGAGTAAATTTAGGGGCCATTCTAAAATTGAGGCCACTTCGTCCTGCTGGGCTGGACAGTGCTGCCATGTGGATCCCTACAAGAGCCCTCATCTGTGCTGTCCTGCCCTCTCCCCTCAGATGGGCATTCCGTACTCTTGCTTTCCGTATCCTTGTCTCTTCCTTCTTTTCTCTCTCCCCTTGCTCAGCAAGGATTATTTGTTTTTCTGAAATCACAGCTATTGGAATTTTTCCTTCTCAGGCCACATCTCTTGGCTGGTGCTCCCTATCCTAGTCCTAGCAGAGAGAATAGCCCGGGTTCTCTACACCAACCTGCCCTGCGTGGACCCAGACTCCCCTTTGACCCACAGTAGAATCACTAGTTGAAAAATCATCCTAATACCCACCATAAGATGCTTAAAAATGTGCCAAGTCTTAATCACTGAACCACCAGGTGTCCTAAATGGGAAGGAAACCCAAAAGGGAGGGGGTATATGTATATATGGGCTTCCCTGGTGGCTCAGTGGTAAAGAATCCGCCTGTCAATTCAGGAGACACAGGTTTGATCCCTGGGTTGGGAAGATCCCCTGGAGGAGGAAATGGCAACCCACTCCAGTGTTCTTGTCTGGAGAATCCCATGGACAGAGGAGCCTGGTGTATATATAAATATATGGCTGACTCATTTTGCTGCATAACAGAAACTAATACAACATTGTAAAGCAACTATACTTCAATAAAAATAATTTTAAAAATTAAAAAAATAAAAAGCATCCTTCTTCATCTGGTCGACCTGAGACAGGCCCCGAGTCTCAGAATCTCCTTCAGCTGAACTCTCATTCTCTCCTCAGTGCATGGCTCTTGCTGTGTGTCCCGCTTCACTTTTGTAGCAAGTCATTTTGCTCTTTGCCACTTTTCCAGTGCCCATTTTCTAGGATCCACTCAAGTTAAAACTGAAGTGTTCCTGTTCCTTCTTCACAGCGGGAGCTCTTTGCTTCCATCTCTGCATGTGTCTGTCACCAGACGCATTCCACGACACCTTTTAGAAATCCAGGCACAGCTAGGCTTGGTGGCTTGCCTAAGATGACATAGCACTGTCTGGCAAGAATGATAACTTACTCTTTTTTAAAAAAAGTTTTTTGTTTATTTTTTAATTGAAGGATAATTGCTTTACAGAATTGTGTTGGTTTCTGTCAAACATCAACAGGAATCAGTCATAGGTATACATATGTCCACTCTCTCTTGATCCTCCCTCCCATCTCCCTTCCCATCCCACCCCACTAGGTTGTTACAGAACCCTGGTCTGAGTTCCCTGAGTCATATAACAAATTCTTTTAAAGGTTTTCCGTGTTCCGTTCCTCATGGCTGGTCGGCACACATGCTCTGAAGAGAACGCGGCTTTAGTAACAAAACATCCGAGAGTTTTTATTTCCTGAAAGAGCTGAACGAGATGAAGCACTGGGGAAGCGGAGATTTTGCCTTATGTGAGCATAGGAAACAGGAGGAGGCTGGGTGTGAATAACACGTCACTTTTGTGGGATCAACACTTGGAATGAATATGATCGGGTCTCTGGATCACAGCTAATTCTAAGCCACAGCCGATGACCCATTTATTTCAAACACATTACACAATATTTTAAAGCACAAGAGATAGTTATCTAAAATTCATTTCAATGAAGTAACATGGGGCGCTTAAATGTGAAGTGGTTTGAAGTAGTTTTCATTTTTATCATCAGAGCGATGCTATGAAATGGGTAGAACAGAGATTTAGGCCCATCGTAAAGTGAGGACACTGAAGCACCATGAATGAATGAATAAATAAATGAGGTCATTCCGCATTTGTTCCAAAGGGCACAGGCTTGGTTAGCACAGCTGGGACTAGACTCCTGCCTTATGTTTGATTTCTGCCACACTGCTTTCTTTTCAGGAAGCCTCTTTCACATAGAGATGAGACAAACCACCCTCTCCCCCTTGCAGCCATCAGCTTCTAGCTATTATCCATCCAAGGAGCCACCTCCTGTCCCTACTCACCCCTTCCTTTGCATACCATGGCCACTAGTCAGGCCCAGCCCTTTCTTATCTCTCACCTGACTGTTTAGGGGCCCTGGTCTCCTCTTTTCCATATATCTTATACACGGATGCCTGGCTAATCAGTCTCAGGGATAGCTTTGAGAACTTCATTCTTCTGCTCAGAATTAAATGGAAAATTCTTGATTTGGTATTCATGGCATCCTGGTGCTAGTCCCCCCTCCTGCCTCTCCAGCTCCCTCTCTACACTTGGAGTCTTCTCCAGCCAAACTGGAGTCGATACTAAAATATGCCATCTGCTGTTCTTCCTCTAAACCTTGACTCCAGCTGCTACTTTTGGAGCAGCCCCACCTGCTTACCCATCTTGCAAAGCTCAGCTGCAGTCCAATCACCTTCATGAATCCTTTGGAGATCCCACGACCAGGTGTGATCTCCCCTGTGAATTTCCTGAAGCATATTTTTATAACTTCCTGAGAGCATTGCTGTATTACTACAATTAGGTCTAGTTCTAGCCTTTAATCTCCTGAAGGATAAGGAATTGTTTTTCAGTTGCTCAGTTCTGTCCAACTCTTTGCGACACCATGGACTGCAGCACGCCAGGCTTCCCTGCCCTTCATTATCTCCCAGAGTTTACTCAAACTGATGTCCATTGAGTCAACAATGCCATCCAACCATCTTATCCTCTGTCACCCCTTCTCCTCCTGCCCTCAGTCTTTCTTCAAGGTCTTTTCCAATAATTCTTCTCTTTGCCTCAGGTGGCCAAAATATTGGAGCTTCAGCATCAATCCGTCCAATGAATACTCAGGGTTGATATCTTTTAGGATTCACTGATTTGATCTCCTTGCAGTCCAAGGGACTCTCAAGAGTCTTCTCTAACACCACAGTTTGAAAGCATCTGTTCTTCAGCGCTTAGCCTTCTTTGTGGTCTGACTCTCACATCCGTGCATGACTACTGGAAAAAACCATAGCTTTGACTATATAGACATATGTATCTTTAATTTTGTCTATCTCCTCTGCCCCTACTCCAGCATCAGTGAGATGTTTGCCTTACTGCTGAGTCTTTGCTTGGTGCACATGAGCTGTCCAGTGTTAATCACTGAGTCTGAGATCCCAAATTGGTGCTCACAGCTGACATAGTAATATTGCACATGTTTTGTTTGGCCATTCTAGAGTTGTTGTTGTGTGTGTTAAAACACATAAAATATAAAAGTTTCCATTGTAGCCATTTTTAAGTGCATGGTTCACTGGCATCAGTTACATTCAAGGTGTTGTGCAAGCATCACCACTGTCTATTTCAAAAGTGTTTTTCATCACCCCGAACAGAAACTCTATAACCATTAAGCAATAACCCTCCAACCCCTGGTAACCTCTTACCTACTTTCCGTCTGTGGATTTGTGTCTTCTAGATATGTCACATCAGTGGAATCACAATATTTGCACCTTTGTGTCACTTAGTATAACATTTTCAAGGTTTATCTGTGTTATAGTATCAACACTTTGCTCCTTTTCATGGCTGAATAATATGCCACGGTGTGGCTGTACCAGATTTTATTTGTCTGTCGATGGACATTTTCACGTTTTAGCTATGGTGAAGAATGCTGCCGTGAACACTGGCATAAAAGTATCCATCTGACTCTCTGTTTTCACTTTTTCTGAGTATATACTTAGGGATGAAACTGCTGAGTTATATGGTAATTCTATGTTTAACTTTTTGAGAAACCCACCATAGAGCTTTTAAAATTCAACTTTCTTAACAACTTTAAAAAATGAAGGATTACACATAAAATCGGATTTTTTCCCCCCTCAACTTCTCTTGAAAAAAATGAGAAAGTCTGAAGTCTGGCTGTCCTGGGTCCATGTCTCTGTTTGGTATGTTTTGTTTTTAAATTTTTTTTTTGGCTGCCCAGCATGTGGGGTCCTAGTCCCCTGACCAGGGATTAAACCCATCCCTCTGCACTGGAAGGGTAGAGTCTTAACCACTGGGCCTCCAGGAAGTCCTGGATTCGTGTCTCTGTAGAGATATGATCTGCTGGGAATGAGTGGGGAACATCCCCATCCCCATCTGCTGGGAATGAGTGGGGAACATCCCCATCACTATGGGGAACATCCCCCTGTGGATGGGATGTCTGGTCTCCAGCTCAGCAAGGTCCTTACCCAGCTGGTGTTAGAGGTTGGCACTCCCTATCTGGGCCCAGTCCTGCTCCCCTCCCTTCATTGTGGCTTCCCCACCCTCCCTTATGGGTGCTGTTTCCCTCCTGTGTTGGCACTCACCCCATATTATTATTTGTGTACATGCCATTCCTCTCCCCATCTAGGCTGTAACTGTCTGATAGCAGAATACCTGTCTTTTTATCTCTGATTTGCCAAAGCTGCCTGGCACATTGTTTATACCCAAAGTCTTATATTAAAATTTAAGTTGAATGACTTAGGTTTAGGGCAGACCTAATATTATGATTATGACTGACTGAGTCACGCAAGACTGCATTGTCGCATGTTATAAGAAAAGGGGAAAAGCCTAAAATTGGGGAAATGAATTATAGATTACAGGCAATGCGGGAAGGGCTAACCACTTCCTCATGTAAAATATTTCTTCCCTAGAATTTTCTTTTTTATCACTCTAGGCTGTAGTTGGATGAAAATCATCTAAAAGATGATTTATGGGAAACCGAAACTGAGGTATAATACAGAACATGTTATTAAGAAATAGAACTAAAGTGTAAGGTCTAGGGACTTCCCTGGTGATCCAGTGGTTGAGAATCCTGACACCAATGAGTTCCATCCCTGGTCCGGGAAGACCCCACGTACCCCAGAGCAAATAAGCCCAAGTGCTGCAACTGCTGAGCCTGTGCACCTAGAGCCCATGCTCCACAATGAGAGGAACCAGCTCAGTGAGAAGCCCACGCGCCGCAGCTAGAGAGCAGCCCCCGCTCGCTGCAGCCAGAGAAAGCCTGCACGCAGTGCCAAAGACCCAGCACAGCCAGAGTAAATAAGTGAGTAATAAAAATGTGAAAAGTATAATGTCTGTATCCACATGTAAGAAAATACATTTGAACCCCTACCTCACATCATAATGTAAAAAATAACTATTGGTGATGTAACCACTATGGAAAACAGTATGGAGTTTCCTTAAAAAACTAAAAGTAGAGCTACCCTATGATCCAGCAGTCCCACTACTGGGCACTTATTCAGAAAAGATGAAAACTCTTAATTTGAAAAGATACATGTACCCCAGTGTTTATAATAACAGTATTCACAGCAGCCGAGACATGGAAACAGCCCAAGTGCCCATGAACAGGCAATTGGTTTAAGAAGATGTGGGATGTATGAACAGCGGAGTACTACTCAGTCATGAAAATGAGTGGAATAATGCCATTTGCAGCAACGTGGATGGATCTAGAGATTCTTACTGAGTAAAGTAAGTCAGACAGACAAAGACAAATGTCATATGACATCACATATATGTGAAATCTTAAAAGATGATACAGATGAACTTATTTACAAAACAGAAGTAGAGTCACAGAGATAGAAAACAAATTTATGGTTACCAAAGGGGAAAGGGGATGCTTTTGAACTGTGGTATTGGAGAAGACCCTTGAGAGTCCCTTGGACTTCAAGGAGATCAAACCAGTCAATCCTAAAGGAATTGGGTCCTGTATATTCATTGGAAGGACTGATGCCAAAGCTCCAATACTTTGGCCACCCGATGCCAAGAACTGACTCATTGGGAAAGACCCTGATGCTGGAGAGATTGAAGGCAGGAGGAGAAGGGGATGGCAGAGGATGAGATGGTTGGATGGTATCACTGACTCGATGGACATGAGTTTGAGCAAGCTCCAAGAGTTGGTGAAGGACAGGGAAGCCTGGCGTGCTGTAGTTGATGGGGTTGCAAAGAGTTGGACATGACTGAACTGAACTGAAAGGGGAAAGGGATAAATTATGAATATAAGATTAACAGATATAAACTACTATATGTAAAAAAAAAAAAAAAGCAACAAGGATTTACTGTATAGCACAGGGAAGATCCCTTGGAGGAGGGCATGGCAACTCTCTCCAGTATTCTTGCCTGGAGAATCCCATAGACAGAGGAGCCTGGTGGGCTACAGTCCAAAGGGTTGCAAAGGTTGGACACAATAGAAGTGACTTAGCATGTACACACACACAACTATATTTAATATCTTGTAATACCCTATAGTGGAAGATAATCTGAAATAAAAAAATATATATAACTGAATCACTTTGCTGTATACCTGAAACTAATATAGTATTGTAAATCAACTAAATCTCAGTTAAAAATAGACATCATCTAAATGTAAGAGCTAAAACCGTAAAACCCTTAGTAGAAAATATAGGAATAAATCTTTGAGTAAGGCAATGTTTTTTTTTAGATAAAGCGGAAGTGACAAAAGAAAAAAATACATTGGACTTCATGAAGTTGAAAACTTTGTGTTTCAAAGGACACCAGTGAGAAAATGAAAAAGCTCACAGAATGGGAGAAGATATTTGCAAATCGTAAATCTGAGAAGGAAATTGCATCCGGACATAAAGAGCTCTGACAACTCAACAGTAAAAGGACAACCAACCCAATTAAAAAATAGGCAAAGAATCTGAAGAGGTATTTCTTCAAAGAAGTTATACCAAGAACCTGAAAAAGTTTAACATCAGTTATTGAAGAAACATAAATCAAAACTACAAGATACCTACCACTTCATACTCACTAGGATGGCTATAATAATTTAAAAAAATTATAATAACAAGTTTTGGAGAATTTACGGAGAAACTAGAATTGTCATCCATTACTGGTAGGTTTGTAAATGGTGTAGCCACTTTGAAAAACAGGTGGTTCCTTGAAATATTAAAATGGCATTACCATGGGGTCCAGCAATTTTACTCTTAGGTCAACCAGCAAGAGACATGAAAACATACATCCACATTAAAACTTGTACACAAGTGTTCATTGCATTGTTGCTCATAATAGCCCCAAATTGGAAGCAACTCAAATTTCTAACAACTAATGAGTGGATAAACAAAATGCAGCATATCCACGCAATGGAATATTATTCAGCCAGAAAAAGGAATGAAGTATTGATAAGTAACATAGTATTGATCTGTAACATAGATGCATCTTGTAAACATTATGCCAAGTGAAATAAGTCAGACACAAGAGATTACACACTGCACTATGATTCCATTTATGTTAATATGAAATGTTTACATTAGGTAAATCTATAGAAATAGAAAGTAGCTTAGTAGTTGTCTGGAACTGGAGGGCAGGGGCAGTGAGGAGCCACTACTTATTAGTACAGGGTTTATTTTTGGGGGTGATGAAAATGTTCTAAAACTGGGTCATAGTGATGGTTGCACAACTCTGTGAATATATTGGAAACTACTGAACTATAAAAACCAGAGAAGAAACAGAGGCCCCAGACATAAAGTGCTATTCATTCCTTTTACATAACTAATAAAGTACACAATACTCAAAGATGACCAACAAAAAAGTGTCTAAAGTCATTTAGACTAAAGCATTTACAGATGACCTGGAATGATGTGTTGAGTTAGCTTTTAAATGCTCCAGGCATCCTTCCATGCAAAATACACTTGGGTGGGGGTTGGATGAAATCAAATGGACAGAATGTGGATCGTTGTTGATGCTGGAGGATGGGCACATGGAGTTTATTATACTGCTCTATTTTTGTGAATG